>NC_138985.1:70816000-71331634 GCF_964341445.2 Mesoplodon mirus
ACACTGCCAAATGTCCCCTGGGGGAAAAATCGCCTCCACTTGAGAACCACTGGCTTGGAGAAATTAAGGAATTTACTAAAGGTCATATACTTAAAATAGTAGAGCAGGGATTAGAAGCCAGGCATGCTGAGTCTAGAAGGCATGCCATCAACCAATAAAACATAGTGCTATTCACTCTGTGATAGTTTAAAGGACATATATTTTCCCTCAAAATAGAAAACTAAATATGAAGATGAACTATGAGTGTCTTCCTGTGGAAAGATTTTCCATGACTACACCCAACTGGGCCCTTCCAAGTTTTTTTCCTAATTAAGGCCCATGTCTCAGTGGCTGTTGACCTTGCATAGGACTCCCCTACCCCACCTACTCCAACCTTCTTTCCAAAAGATGGTCACCAATCACTTGGTTAAGGCTGATTCCATACTTCAGTAAAAAAGACACAATCCCTGCCCCTAAAGAGCAGGGCCATCTGCTTCCTACCAGTTCCCTTACTTGACCCTACTCTGTCTCAAAGTGCAAGCCATTTGCACAGTGGCCACTGAATGCTGGTTTCTCTCTGAGGGATCCCCCTAGCCTTCAGTGACTAAGCACTTTCCAAGTACCAACGCCTTCCTATGTGCTTCACATATACTATATCATTCTGGGCTCCCAAGAACCTTAGGAAGTATCATTATTTCCATCTGACCTACAGGAAACAAAGGTTCTGGTAAGTACTCATATTTCAATCTAGAAATGGGTGACTCCAAACTCCTGCTCTTGACCCAACTTTCTGCCCTTCTTTCATGGATGAGCAAAGACTACAGACATGCCTCTTCCAAAGCACATTCTCGGCTTAGTCTACTCCCTCCAGCTTGCTTAGAAATTTTCATGCAGGTCCCCTCTCCTCAAAGTTATGGGAATAAACAATACAGTGCAGAGAGTCATTCTACTTGTGCAGAGACAAAGGGAAAAATTCAAGCAGTGATCTCATGATTTTTGAAAAGCCATTATCATATTAAATCAGAGGGTAGAAAAATACAGGACAAATTTTCCTTTATCTGATTCTATTTTGCTGTTTACTTTTTATGCATAAAGAGTTATGTATTCATGTATGACTGATTACATTGCTCCAAAGCACTTTAAGCAGTTAAGTACTAAAACAGATGATTTTGAAAAAAAACCTGGTGGTAGAGGTGAAGGATTTTTCCCCTTTCGATCACATTATTTAAATATCACTGTTGCTTGTTGGGTTTTTTTTTAAGTCTTCATTGAATTTTCCAGAGAACTTCAACTTGTGGGTTGAGGCCAAATATGAAAAATTTCAGATGTAAAATGTCTTGATGAGAAAATAAAAATTGGCAGAGTAGGGAAATGAACTCCAAAAGGCATATTTTTCTGACACTTTGATTTTATTCAGCTTTAAGCTGCTTCATTTGGGGGCGGGGAGGTTCCACAGCTGTAAAAAATTATAAAACCACCGGAATGGAAAAAAAACCAAGACATTTTTAGCATCTCAAATACCTGCCTTTAAACCCTAGCCCAACCATTTCTCTGCTTTGTGACATCAGTCAAGTTACTTATTTTCCCTGGGTTCTTCATCCGTAAAAGGATCACTGTGAAGATTAAATAAGATAATGCATGTGAAGCCCTGCCACATGGTAAACACACAATAAATTTAATCAATAAAATGCCTTTTAGACATATCTATGTTTTGGCCAAAGTTTATGTTTTGGCATTTGTCCTTTTAATGTCCTTCTCATGATTAGTTCACACTATTTAGGTGAAATTAGAAGTATCTAAATCATGGGTAATCTGGCTGGTGGCCAAAGGACCATCACTATGAGGCCAGACCATGGTACCTGCCCAATGACCTCCATGCTAATCAGCAATGTTGTTCCTCCTCAGTGATTCAGTTATAGGTCATAGAGGGCTTGTCATCACTGGAAATGTTGTTTGGTGGTCTCGGTTTTCCTGTAGAAAACCTTAGTAATTAGAATCAGAGAGTATCATTCTTGAGCCAAAAGGAACCATAGAAATTCTTGTGTTCAACCTCATCCCTTTATAGATGAGGACACTGAGATCAGAGAGGAGTGAACTGCAAAGCTAAACTAGCGACAGAATACAAATCTGATCCTTCATCTTTCATCTATACCAGTGGTTTTCAACCACAGATGACTTTGCCCCCCAAGGGACATTTCTGGTTGTCACAACTAGGTATAGGGGGTTTGCTATTGGAATCTAGTGAGTAGAGGCCAGGGATGTTACAAAACACCCTACAATGCACAGGACAGTCCCTACAATGAAAATACCCATAGTACCAAGGTTAAGAAACTCTGATCTACACTACTGGACCCAGTGTCTCCCGATACTCCAAAAGCTGCCTCTTAAGCTGCTGTTGGGCATTGCACTTGGTCCCAATTTGGAAGCTCTCACCAATGATTGAATCGATCAAGTTAATTCTGCCTCTTTAGTATTGAAGGCTATTGGGATTAGGAGGGATTTATAGAGTTGCCTACTTGGGCAACTGAAAGTCTGGGCGTAACTTCTGAAGCACAGTGATATGCCCAGCATGAGTGCTGCTGAAGTCTTAAAGAAGCACTTAGGTCTTATTAGGCAATCTAAGAAAATGATTCTCAAAACACCACAGAACAGTCAAATGATGCACACCACACAGTTATCAAATATTCAGAATAATGCACCACAAACAAATACACTGCCACTGCACTAAACAACTCCAGGACTAATGGTTCGAATGGAGGAGAGGTAGAGATTGAAGTACTGATGTAGAGCAAAAGTACTCTCAGAGTTTCCACCCAAAGCTAGAGACCCATATTGAAAGTACTTAAACAGAAAAGCAGAGTCAATGATCCAAGCAATTGCATATTTTTTGATTCTTGTCCATGCATGCCATCTGGCTTGCTGACCTCATAGGTCCCCACCCTGGCCAGTGTGACGGCCAAATAGAGGCTGAATGTGGGAGTATGTGGTGATCTACAAGTATGAATCATTTATCAATCTGAGCTTATTTACCCGCAGTTCCACCTGGTAATTCTGGCTTTAGTTCTGACCCATGGTAGAAATACATGAAGGATCCCAATCTGATACACTCATAAATTCAATCCACACTAATAAATACTAATCAGGTCCAAGGCATCATGCTTTGGGGGAGCAAAGCCCCTACTCAAAAAAAAAAAAAATCACAATGATGCCAAGAAGAATGACATGCACCCAACTAATTCTTTTTTTTTATTATTAGTTTCTGCTTTATAACAAAGTGAATCAGTCATACATATACATCTGTTCCCACATCCCTTCCCTCATGCATCTCCCTCCCTCCCACCCTCCCCATCCCACCCCTCCAGGCGGTCACAAAGCACCGAGCTGATCTCCCTGTGCTCTGCGGCTGCTTCCCACTATCTATCTACCTTACGTTTAGTAGTGTATATATGTCCAACTAATTCTTGTACATGGTTCACAGGCCAACAGCCGCGGCTTCAGAGCCGGGAAAGGGCAGAGAGCATAGCAAGCACGGCGCCCCTAGCCCCTGACCCGCGATGCTCCGCGAAGGCGCCAGAACCTCGCCGCACGCTTCCCCAACACAAGCGACCTCTGAGCCCGCCTGTCCCACGGACCCGGGCGCACCTCCGGCCACCGGGACCCAGGACGGAGGCGCGGGGCGCGGGGCTCGGCCGGCGGCGGGCGCTGGGGCGGGCGGGGACCCCGGCTCCAGCCCTGAGGCCGCGTGGACCCGCCACACCCACCTCCGTCCCCGCCGCCAGGAAAGCCATATGTTTCTTTTTTACGTCCCTGAGTCTGTTTATGTTTTCTCAATGATTTCAGTGGTGTGCATTTTTTGATTCCACATATAAGTGATATCAAATAATACTTGTCTTTCTGACTGACTGACTTAGTATGATTACCTACGTTTACGTTTTACCTATCTTTATATTCCTGTAAATGACATTATTTCATTCTTTCACACAGCGGAGTCATATACCACTATGTACATATATCACTTGTTTTTTATCTGTTCATCTGTCCATGGACATTTTGTATCTCTCCACATCTTGGGTATTGTAAACGGTGCTGCCGGGCACACTTGGGTGCATGTGACTTTTCTTTGGAATTCTGGTTTTCTAAACATATACTCTTAGGGGAGGGGATATGGGGTTATATGTATACATACAGCTGATTCAATTTGTTATATAGCAGAAACTTAACACAACATTGTAAAGCAATTATACTCCAATAAAGATGTTGGAAAAAAAAAAAAAAACTACAATGAGGTATCACCTCACACCAGTCAGAATGGCCATCATCAAAAATCTACAAATGGGCTTCCCTGGTGGCGCAGTGGTTGGGAGTCCGCCTGCCGATGCGGTGGACACGGGTTCGTGCCCCTGTCCGGGAGGGTCCTGCATGCCGCCGAGCGGCTGGGCCCGTGGGCCATGGCCGCTGGGCCTGCGTGTCTGGAGCCTGTGCTCCGCAGCAGTGGGGGGGCACAGCGGTGAGAGGCCCGCGTACCGCAAAAAAAAAAAAAAAAAAAAATCTACAAACAACAAATGCTGGAGAGGGTGTGGAGAAAAGGGAACCCTCTTGCACTGTTGCTGGGAATGTAAATTGATACAGCCACTATGGAGAACAGTATGGAGGTTCCTTAAAAAACTAAAAATAAAACTACCATATGACCCAGCAATCCCACTCCTGGGCATATACCCAGAGAAAACCATAATTCAAAAAGAGACATGTACCAAAATGTTCATTGCAGCTCTATATACAATAGCCAGGACATGGAAGCAACCTAAGTGTCCATCAACAGATGAATGGTTAAAGAAGATGTGGCACATATATACAATGGACTATTACTCAACCATAAAAAGAAACAAAATTGAGTTATTTGTAATGAGGTGGATGGACCTAGAGTCTGTCATACAGAGTGAAGTAAGTGAGAAAGAGAAAAACAAATACCATATGCTAACACACATATATGGAATTTAAGAAAGAAAGAAAAAAAAGGTCATGAAGAACCTAGGGGCAAGACGGGAATAAAGACACAGACCTACTAGAGAATGGACTTGAGGATATGGGGATGGGGAAGGGTAAGCTGTGACAAAGTGAGAGAGTGGCATGGACATATATACACTACCAAATGTAAAACAGATAGCTAGTGGGAAGCAGCTGCATAGCACAGGGAGATCAGCTCGGTGCTTTGTGACCGCCTGGAGGGGTGGGATAGGGAGGGTGGGAGGGAGGGAGACGCAAGAGGGAAGAGATATGGGGACAGATGTATATGTATAACCGATTCACCTTGTTATAAAGCAGAAACTAACACACCATTGTAAAGCAATTATACTCCAATAAAGATGTTAAAACAACAACAACAACAACAACAAAAAGACACGTGCACCCCAGTGTTCACTGCAGCACTACTTACAATAGCCAGGACATGGAGGCAACCTAAATGCCCATCGACAGACGAATGGATAAAGAAGATGTGGTACATGATACAATGGAATATTACTCAGCCCTAAAAAGGAATGAAATTGGGTCATTTGTTGAGACGTGGATAGATCTAGAGACTGTCATACAGAGTGAAGTAAGTCAGAAAGAGAAAAACAAATATCGTTTATTAACGCATATATGTGGAACCTAGAAAAATGGTACAGATGAACCAGTTTGCAGGGCAGAAATAGAGACACAGATGTACAGAACAAATGTATGGACACCAACGGGGGAAAGCGGGGAGTGGGTGGTGGTGGTGGGATGAATTGGGAGATTGGGATTGACATATATACACTAATGTGTATAAAATAGATAACTAATAAGAACCTGCTATATTGGAAATAAAATAAAATTCAAAAAACAAAAAAGACAGCCTCTTCAATAAGTGTTGCTGGGAAAACCCAACAGCTACATGTAAAAGAATGAAATTAGAACACTTCCTAACACCATACACAAAAATAAACTCAAAATGGATTAAAGACCTAAATGTAAGGAAAGATTGTTAATGAAGAAGGAATGATAGAAAACACAAGGCAAATATGACCATCAGCAAGGAGTTGAGCTTGACTGGAACTCAGGGTGAATGAAAGAGCATAACAGAGACAAACAGGAAAATTGAGATGGAGGTAGATGACGAAACCCTTAAAATCCCAGACAAGAAGATAGTCTTTACTAGCTGAAAGGAAGCCAGTGGAGGTTTGTTGCTGTTGAGTTACTGTTGCTTTTTTTCTAAACAGATGTGACACTGTGGAAAAAGGAATCAGACACGGGTAAGCAGAATGGAGATGAAGAAACCAGAATAACAAGAGTGGTTAGGAGGCTATTCAAGACTCTAAGAGATGGATAATGAGACTGGACCAAGATGATGAGAATGAAAAGGAAAAGCCCATAACCTGTTAGAGACCCATGTATCACAGGTGAAGGAGAGAACAAAAAGGAAAAGTTGAAGAAACACACACAACAGAAGCTCATATAAAAGGACTCAAAAGTGTTGATCCTGGGTGAGTGGGAGAATGGTAGTAATTATCAGACCTGAAGATGGAAGAGAAAAGAAGATTGAATTGTGCCTGGACAATCCTCTTGATTCAGAAAATGACAGCTCAATGCCAAGGTCATTCTTCCTACTAGTGTCTAAATATACTACCCAGACTCAGTGCCTGAGCTACTGACTCCACCTCTGAGGGAGGGAGCACCCTCTCACCATACTTCGTTCCCAACTCCTGCTACACAGACTCTGAGTCTAGATCCCTGCACCTGTGCTGCCCAGACTCCTGCTGATCTATTAAGAAGGCGAATGAGTGAGTGAGGGATGATGAGTGGCAGTTGCCTGATACTTTGAAATCTGACCAAACTATCTATGTGGACCCTCCATCACCCTCCTTTCTCCCCTGGCTGTTTCACCTGAAATCACAGTACTTGTAGGCCATTTCCCATGTTAACTCCCTTGGGCATTATCCTTTGTGGCTAATTCTCAGTGTCCATCTGTGATTTGTGCCCTAACCAGACCACTTTGCTCCTTTCTCTGGCATTCTGTCTGCCACCATTCATTGTAAACTCACCCTGACTCAGCTGGCCAACTTGGAATGTAAACTGGACGTATTCTCATAGCTGATGCACACGTTCCTACTACTTTGAGAATTATAGTCATCCCAAATACATATAGGAAAATATTTTTTAAAGGACTTTATTTCTTAGAATATCCTCTTGCCCCAGATTTCACCACTAATACTTGGGCTCTAAATGTCAATACTACTGAGTAAGTAGTAGTGTGCAAGATTGGTTATCCATAAGCATGCACAAATATGTGCGTTGATATACCCTATCACCCCTTTAACTTCCCCCACAAGTTATCTGGCTGTCTTTTTTTTTACCACAAAGGTAGGGGGACCAACATCCACTGAGTCTATGTCAGTGACTCCAAAAGAGCTTCAGGATTCACCAATGAGTCTTAATATGTCCGGAATGAAATGGGACACAGTTCAGCAAAAGGTGCACCTGCTAACATAAGAATACGAGTGCTTGGAAGGCAGTCGTGCCAAAGGGTGATATCCACTCACCTTCCTACCCATCCCCGCCCACACAAGACAATCTATTATTAACAGCAAAGGTGGAGGTTCTGCTGATGACTCATTAAGTATGCTGATTCATGGAGGACGACATGGGCAGACCTGACTAAAGAAATCATTTGCTGGATTTAATCAATTATTGGGTTCATCAAATGTGATTACTGAGCCACATAAAACTCCAAGTAAAAGAAGGCATTACACACTTGAGGGAAAAAAATAACTCCTTGTTATGCCTTGCAACAGATAGAGGCCATTCTGTTATCTACATGTGCAAGACGCACTTTATCAATTATTTCCACACGTTTGTATCCTGGGCTGTCTTCCTCCTAATGTCCAGAATATTTTTGAGCCATTTGCCCCTTTGAGAAAAAGCGTAAAGAATCAGCAAAACATACATGTTTAAAATAACTGAAAACATGAAGAAAAAAATTCTCAACTATCCCATTAGACTTTAATACGCCTATACGTTCAAGCACCATGAATAATAAAAAATACTGTCAGCTCTCTTTTGTGATCTAGTGAAAGAAGAGCATGCGATAATGTAAGGATCCTCCCCAAAGATCTAATTGTTCCCAATGACACTCAGTATTTACATCTATTATAGTACTTACTAAATTTTATTATAATTTTTTCACAGTCACACCTACAAGCCTGTATACCTGCTCACAGAGGCTATTTTTAATGTATTTTTTTATTTCTGGTATTTATTTCAGTGTATGGCAACAGTAAGTGTTCAGTAAACTTTTGTTAAAATGGGAGATTTTTGTAAAGTGCTATGCATGTGACTATCAATCTGATTGTCAACAAAAAGAGAGAAAACTTTGGCTAAAGTTAACTGTTCACAGAAATGTCTAGGTTTATGAAATGAGTAAATCAGAGTCAGAACCAGAACTTCTACTTAAATGATCTTAACAAAGCTAGGGTTAGTAACAAACAAATCAACAAAAACCTTCATGCCACTGAGAGTTTTGCTATCTGGTGGCCTTAAAACTCCAACCCCTGGCCATCCTGACCAAAGTATTTCCACCGCCCACACATATGAAAACAGAACAGTTGTCTGTGGAGGTCCCTCAGGTTTGTGGATATGTCTTTATTTGTACAACTGCCTCTAATTGTGTTGACCATTCACAGATTCCCTAGCACACTGAAACAGGGAGTGAGTGTGTGTGCATGGTGTGTGTGTTGGAAGCTCTTCTAATATAGACTCAGCTTATAACATCATCCCTCATAGAAATTCTATTCTTCAGGGGCAGCCCCGAAATATTAGATTATTTATAGATATTTGTGATTATTTTGTACATGGTCTGGCATGCTTTCTCAAAGATACAAACTTCTCAGAGCCAGACCTGATAACTTGAAGCTGCAGCTGTACTGAAAACAACCTGATGAGAATTTTATGGGGAAGCAGGTTTCCGGTGTAATCCCCTCTAGCTGTCAAATTACCATTTCACCACTTCAGCAAATCTCTTGAAATGATTGGCCTTTGTGGACAAGCCCCATTCAGAAAGCAAAAGGATGGTTCCCCTTAATTGTGTTTATTTAAAGCCCAATCTAATAAAGTTGTGCAGGGAGAAGCTTACCTCCTACCTACAGGTGCCCTTGCTAACCCAGTAAACAGTACTTATAACATCACTCTTTCTGTTGAAATTCTGGTCTTGAAAGACATGAGTACATTTCCCTTAACACTAAAAGTGAGACTTAGTAGAGCCACTGTCATCAAAATATTCTTCTGGACGGGAATAAAGACACAGACCTACTAGAGAATGGACTTGAGGACACAGGGAGGGGGAAGGGTAAGCTGGGACAAAGTGAGAGAGTGGCATGGACATATATACACTACCAAATGTAAAATAGATAGCTAGTGGGAAGCAGCCGCATAGCACAGGGAGATCAGCTCCGTGCTTTGTGACCACCTAGAGGGGTGGGATAGGGAGGGTGGGAGGGAGGGAGATGCAAGAGGGAAGAGATATGGGGATATATGTATATGTATAGCTGATTCACTCTGTTATAAAGCAGAAACTAACACACCATTGTAAAGCAATTATACTCCAATAAAGAGGTTAAAAAAATATTCTTGTGGGTTACTAAAATCTGCCTAGTACTTTATGAAATATTTAAAGAAATATATCTACCTCAGTTGAGTTGTAGTGGGATAATGATGACGTTGAAAGCTAGTCAATTTTTTTTCTTTAACATGGCTTTAGAAGGTAAATAAATACATGAGTAAAAGGAAATGAAACTTAGCAAGAAAAGTTTAAACAAAGGTAGATTATTTTTGTATCCTGGGCTGTTTTTCCCCTTATGTCCAAAGCAAACCTACAAGATCTAAATGTTTTTAATGTAGCATTTGTGTCACTTAGTTTTCCTACATGAAGCCACCAACTTTACCTGACTAATTATTGACTGAATCCAAATAACCGCACTTAGAATTCAACTAACCAGTTGAGTCCACACTAGTACACCTGTCACTAACATGAAAAAGGAATCACAGCTATTCCCAGTCCAAATGAATCATCCAATAGACAAGCATATATTCAAACAGACCAGCATCTGACGGGGTATCAAGATATATTTAGAAGTGTCTACCATTCATCAAATGAGGTATCCACATACTCCAAATTTACAGATCCCTGGAAAAGGTCTCAAGCAAGATCATTCTGATAAAGGTTGAAGGTTTGATGCATGACAATGGCCTCAAATTCTTTAACACCTTCCCATCAAGAAATGTAATCTATATCCCCTTCTCTTGACTCTGGGTGGATTCTGCAATAGCTTGACCAATAAGATACAGAAGAAGTAACATTAAGGCAGTTTCAGGGAGACCAGCACCTTCCACTCCTTTTCTCTTGGAACACGTGGCCTAGGAAGCCAGTTAAGAGTGCAACACCCCTGAAACCACCATGCAGTAGAAGCCCAAACTCCTGGAGACATTCTGGAGGATGAAAGCCATGTGGAGAGAGAGAAAGAAAGGAGCACCGAAGCTCCCCACACGCGAGTGAAGAATCGATCTTGGAAGTGGATCCTCCATCCACATCAGCCCCAGCTGACACCAGGTGGGTCAGATCCAAACCACCCAGACAAGTCCTTCCTGAACTCCTGACCTATAAAATCATGAGCAAAGTAAAACCCTTGTTCTAAGCCATAAGTGCGGGGATGGTTTGTTACTCAATGATAGATTAGTAGACATGGATATATTTCACATGAGAATATGCATGTGATTAACAGCAGAAGAGCTCACACCAAGCCTCTATTAATTTGCACTTTATAAGACTTCAATAAAGCTGATACAAACCAGTTTTTTTTGACATCGACATAAAAATGCAACAGCTTTCACATCAGACATGCAAAAATATGCTTTCCCAAAAAATTGACACAGTAATTTGAAACCTGACAGGTTTGAGCAGTTCTCTTGAGAAACTCCCTCTTACCTGTCTATTTATCTCCCCTTAAAATAAAATTGAGGCAACTTTGAAACATCTCATACCCCAAGTTAACTACATGTGAAAATGATAGATTACCTTTTACTACTAAAGACTACTATGCCCTCTAATCTGAGTGATTAATTTACGCCCTGCTCAGTGGTTCACATGCAATTACTACCATGAGCCTGATGAACCTGAACAAGACAGAATTATTCGGCCATCTGTATAAGCTTGCTAATTTTAGAAAAGTATAGCAATCTCTAGGAAGCTTTTAAAGTTTTAGTTCATTTTCTCTCAATGATTTGTGCACCTCCACCCTGCACATCAAATGATGACACCACTACTTTGGATTACTGACTTTATTTGGAAACCACAGGACATAGGAGCCTCTACTATGAGATGAGACCCACTAGAAGAGGTCAGATTAAAGTCGTCACTGAAAGTACCATTGTTGAAACCTATTGGAAGATTTTAATTGCAACAGCAATTTTTGATCTCATAGAATCTGTTTAAAGCCATAATACCAAAGTCAAACAATGAAAAGCAGACACTAGGCTTTGAGACTGAGCCGTAGTCTTCTGCTGCTTGGCGAACAGAAGGTCTAAGCAACTCTATTTCTTTGGAATGTGCTTTCCAAACTCTTCTCAATAAAACAGAGTAATGGAGGGTGAAGACAGATGATATTCTACTTTAAATTACCCCTTCCATGGTTAAATCAAAAGACTGCCCTTAAAGGAATTTGTATCTATGTTTTGAGCTCAACAGCATTTTGTCAGCAAATCAGGCAAAGGAGAATCCAAACACTAAACATGCATTTGCAAACCTTTTCTGCTCCACCTATAATCCTTCACACATGCCCTCAGCCCAGCCCCACTCTGGTCAAGGTTTTAATAAAATCACTAGATAACTTAGCAGTAAACAAGCTTTTTAAGCCACCGGATCCACTCTCACGTGAAGGTGTACACTTACTATGCCACACTAAATGCCTGCAATCAATTTTTAATTACAGAAACAGTAGTGACTCGAAGATAAAGCAGGCAACTCACTGAGAGACTGTTTATTACAATGAACGCCCACCATGAGCCAGACTTGCGAAGACTTGTGACACAAAGGAGTCAACCAACCAGTTCCCCTTTCTCAGAGGGATGCTCTTACCTCTGGGACGTTTTCTTATATTTCCTCCTGTGGGAAAAGAAGCATAAACACACATCAGAAAAGAGTTTGAGGCAGGTGGTAGGTTAGAAAAAGATAGCTTCAGCGGGGATGGACGCAGAGGTGAACACTTTGTAGAAAGTTCTCTCTGTGAGGCTTGTGGGTCTCAAAGCCCACTTAAAAGTTTTGGATTATTGTGTTACATTGTGGTTGGATGCAGAGAATCATAGTCTTATCAGCTACACATAGCATCCCAAGAGCTCAATGGCTCTGCCCCCGATATTCTGCTCTTTCCCCTCTGAGAGCACTGTAGCATCTTGGTTGAGATCAGACCTTAAAGACGGCAAGATCCAGGTTCAAATCTCAGCCCTTCATTCACCAGGTTCATGGAGTTGTTGAGGAGTAAGTGGGCAGAGGCTGTGAAGCGTGTCTTGTATCTGGCACATATTAAATGGTCCACAACTCTTAGCCATTTGTACTGTCATTACTGTTACTATTATCCCCATCAGCTAGCACTGAAGTCCCTTTAAAGACCTGCCTTTTAAAATGTAAATGTGTAATTACGCAACTAAACCGTAAGACCAGTCTAAGGTCTTCAGAGAAGGAAGACATGAGAAAAGGGACAATGAGAAAGTCTAGAAGCAAAAATAGTGAGAGCAGAATCAGGAACTTGCTACTGGCTAAGCTGTGGGCTCAGACCCCTGGAAGAACACGTCCCCAGGAAGCACAAGTAGCTGGAGTTCTACTCCACCTCTGCTATTTAGAGTCCTCACTTAGCCTTGGGCAAATCTATTGGGTGCAGGGCTTCTTAATCTATCAAACGGAGGTCACATCTGCCCTGGTTATCTCACCTGGGTCACAGTGGCATTCGAGGAGGAAATGGCCATAAAAGTTTATTTTCCAGTGTATCCCAATGTTTTTCACATTTGTGTCAGCTTTTGTAGGCTCTGAAGACCCTCAAAAGAGTTTTAAAAGACTCTTCAATGGAGGGGATTAAAGGAAAGGAAGTGCTGGGAGAGGAAGACGCATCTCCCGGTAGCATCTCCAGGAAGGGCAATGCAGCTGTCCTTGGTTCCACACCAACATTCCCATTACAGTCACTGCACCAGAAAGCCAAGCTACTGATTTGTTAATAGAGCTACATGTCACACATGCTTTAAAAAAAGGCACAGATGTTTCAAATTCAGAATCCCTATGACCTGTGACATCTCTGTTTAAATGAAAACATACATGGCAGTGTGACATGTTAAGTGAAGTAAGCAGCATGCAGCACCGAACCCACAATATGATCTTGACCTGATAGGTACTGATACCTATTTATCTATAAGGAAAAACACCAGAGTGATAATCACGAGCCCAGGGTAGTAGGTTAATGAATCATTACTTTTATTTTTACTTGTATGAATTTTCTATATTTTCTATTTTAAATGAGCATTATGATTATAATTAGAATAATTATAAAAATTTATAAAATATTCAGTCACATATACAGATATATACATCTATTGGAAGAACATACAGAGATATTTACATGTTTGAATTACATCATATATGTAGGGAGGAAGGTCAACTAACAGATGGGTTAGGGCTTGGGCTTGAGAGCAAACTACCTGTGTTCTGATCTTGGCTGTGGCACTCAGCTCTACAGTGTTGGACCAGATATTCAACCCCTCTGAGCCTCACTTTCTTTATCTGTAAAGTGGGAATAATCAGAGCACCTCTCTCAAGACCTTGTGGTGAGAAATAAATGAGATAACCCACCTGAATGTCAGCTCCCCACAGGCAGATTCTTTGTATGCTGCCCCACTGTATCCCACTGCTTAAAACAGTGTTTTGCACCCCCTCCAAAAGCTGTGATGGGTGTGCACTGACCATCCTGGACCATCCCCCCACCCCAGCAGTGATAGTTCACACGCTCTAGGCAGTAGCAAAGGCAGAGGTTTCATCCACAGGCACAAACACAGTGAGCTGTGGGTGTGACCCATGCCCTTGGCCCTCGTTAGAACTGCTGTCTAATGCACTGGGCTCGGGAGTCTCTGGCAAGACTGGAAAATAACCCAGTGAGAGTGTGCAAGGGCCAAAGGTAAGGGGGCAGTCGGGGCAGATGGATGCCCCTGGTTCCCACCCAGAAACTCAACTAGTTCTGTCAACAGAGTGTATCTTCAGAGGCCAGAAGAAGACAACCTTTGCTATTGGCTTCCACAGAATTCTGCCAACATTTGCCAAGGATCCTACAAAGGCACTGCTGGGAACTCTGAGTGCATCAAAATGAACAAAAATAAGAATAGCTTCCAATTTCAGCACCTACTAGTAACAAGCACTTAACATACATCACTAATCCTCGTAATAATTCTACTAAGATCTACCCTCTGAAAGAATCTGAATCCTAAAAAAGGAAATTAATACATGTTACCAAAAATGTTATATTATAACAACCAAGACAAGGGGTGGCTCAGGAAGCTTCGTGAAAGAGGTAGCTTTGATTGATGGGCAGGAGTTCAACAAGGAGGAATACGTAAGTACGTGGGCAAGCAGGTAAGAAGGGCGTGCCTAATGACCTCCAACCAGCCCAACTCAGCCCAGCCAGATTCAGAGGCAGATAGCGGGTTCTAAGGCTAAAAAGTGCTGAGCTAATCAAAAAAAGTAATGAAATGTATACTTTTTTTAAAAAGATGACACCTGAGAGAAGGGGTCACCTGTTGCATTGTCTTGTGGAAAGACAATAGGGTTCTGGAATGTGATAAACCTGGTTCAAAATCCAACTTCTCCCTCTCTAGCCACGAGACTCAGACAAGCTCTACACTAAAGCAAGCTTTAGCTTCCCCATCTATAAAATGGGAGGAATGATCTCAGAGAACATAATGCACTGAATTTGCCAGGTACCATGCATGCCATATAAGGGGAATTCTAAAAGTTTTAGGACCCTGTCACCTTGTTTTGAGTTTCTTGAGCTCAGGGGTCCTGTCATATGGGTCTCTGTATCTATCCCAAGGGCATGCACATCGACGGGCACATGGTTGGTACACAACCAATGTCTGGCAAAATAAATACATCATTTGTAGCTGCCACCCACACATATCAAAAACATGGGTTGTGCATTTGGTAGACCCAAAAAAGAGAGACCAAAAAATCTGATTTTCAGTCCAACTCACCTTCCCAACATTCACTCCCCACCTTCACAGATGCATTCCTGACTTCACAGATTCTGAAGCTCTCCCTTCCCACGTTGTCCCATTTAGACAGACAGCCCCCATGTCCAAAGAGACCCAACCCAAACAGTGTCATCTTACACTGGAGCTGGAAGGTCAGCACTTAAAGCACAAGAGAAAATACAGATCCATGGAAATTACTCTACTCAAGATCCTACTCACAGATCATCTTGACTGGGCAAGATGGTGAGGCTTGAGTCCTACTTATCCTTGAGCTTTCAGCTTTCAGCTGAGTCATCACTTTCTCCCGGAAACCTTCTAGGGCCTCCCAAACTGGATCATCCCTTTTGTGTGTTCCATGGTGGCCAGAGCTCATCTGTTATGCTGATAGCAAGATCGATAGCTTGTCCACTACCTGCTAGTGTTTCTCCCTTGCCTAACATCGTGCTTGACAAATGACAGCTGTTCAATATACTGCTGTTGCGTGAATGAGTGAATTTATCAAGACACTGATCAAAATGCTTTCTTTTTACTCATTTTTTTCTGTTTAGTGATGAGTTACTACAAGCAGTGAGGCCATCTACCACAGTCATGGTTTTCTACACACAGGAGGAATGCAATGAGAGAAGGCTGGCGGGGGGAAGCTGGAGAGGAGGCTCACAATTGTTGAGCATCTCCTCTGTTCCATGTCTGTTACATAAATTAACTCACTTTGACCTCCTACAGACCCTAGGAGGTTTACCTCACTTTATACTTGATGGCAATGAGGCTCAGAGAGGTTAAGTAACTTTTCTAAGGATACAGAACCTTGAACTGGTTGAGACAGAAAGCAAACTCTGAAGCCCTCAAAGAAAATTGAGGAAATTAGTCAAAGAAGTCAAAGGATGCCTGGAGGAAATTTAGACACTCGACAAAAACAAACAAAACCAACCACAGAACATACTGGGCTCTTTCCATCCAAACGCAGGAAATGAGCTGGAAAAGAACCTAGTTTATTCTTGGCCTTTTGTTTTTAAGAACTTCAACAGAATTTGCCCCTGATTCATAACCTTAAAGACAAAGGGAATGTTTTTAAATGCTCTGTTTGGGTTTCTCAAACTTACTTTACATTTATAATTTTTTGAAACTTATAACAATACATCACAAGTCTCAAGATTCACGGAGCTAGACTGACCTCATTCAGACCACAGAGAATGACCAGGAGCTGCTGTGCTCTGGTATCTCAGCAGTGTGGGAGATGGAGAGGGCACACCTGCACACTGAGGCAGAAGGCAGGCCATCCTCACAAGGCCAGGCTGAGGAAGCCACATGGATGAAGGCCTAGGGCACTTTGCAAACTCTGTTCCCCGGAAGGCCCTCTACCCTTCACTCCACACACACACACACACACACACACACACACACACACACACGGCACTGTTTGTTTGTCTATTCACTTGTTTTTTAAAGAGAGGCATTACAGTATAGAGTTTAGGATCACTTACCTAAGCTAAATCCCTTCTTCAACTTACTGTGTCCAGTAAGCTATGTGACCTTTGGCAACTTACATCACTTTCCCAACCACCAGTTTCCTTATCTGCAAAATTTGGGTAACAATAATATGCATTTCACAGGTTGATGTGAGAGTTGAATGTAATAATGAATGTAAAGTTTTAGCACAGCGTTGGGCATCCAGTAAACGTTCAAGAACGAGTCAGCTACTGTACTTATAACAATAGTACTGCATAAGTGATAATGGTATTATAATTCCATAGGTTTCCAAATTTTGTTTGAAAAAAAAGCCTTTCATTGATTAAAAAAGTTTTAAAAAGAAGTTTAAGATTGTTTTCTAAAGTAGAAAAATTGAATACTCCCAGTTCTCATCTTAGAACACTTGAGCCACAAAGAAAGCAGGTGCTAATCTCAGTCCTACTAAGCAGAGGAGGAACTGAAACTCTGCCCAGCTCTCCTCACTCCTCACACGCCCAAGGGAGCCTGCAGGCTGTATACACTCTGACACCCACCCAGCAGTGGTCCCTGTTAGCCTAGCAGACCCACACACTTTCCTCTAATGTCAAAGCTGGGTCGTTGCTCAGAAAGCAGGAAAAAAAAAAGTAAAATTAGATATTTAGGAACTGGACACCATGATAATCCTTAGAAATATCTAAAATTATCTTTAAGAAAAAACCTTTTTATTGATAATCCCCTAAAAACTGAAGCCCAGTGAGTTGCTTACAGAGAATCCCTAAGCATCCTCTAGAAGTTATAACTCAACACAGAGATATCATGCTATAACTAGTAAAATTATTGATTGACCACATCCGCTTACCTGTTAGGCAAATTAAAAGACTCCTGGTCTTCACTGAAAATCCATGTCTGTTTAACTCTGGAATGTTTCTATGAAATCGTGGATTGCCCAAGAAGTATCAAATAGTGCACGTGTCATGTGTGCATGCATGTGTACAGAACAGGGGAAGTGATAAGTTGGAAAAATCTCCCCTGGAAGGCTTCAGTCCTTTTACGTCCAGCTGATCACATTCTGACAAGTGGCTACTGAGAAGGGAGTATCAGCAAAGAGCACTGACCCCCAATATTTAAAGAGGTTCCCCAGGGCTTCCCTGGTGGCGCAGTGGTTGGGAGTCCGCCTGCCAATGCAGGGGACGCCGGTTTGTGCCCCGGTCCGGGAGGATCCCACGTGCCACGGAGCGGCTGGGCCCGTGAGCCATGGCCGCTGAGCCTGCACATCCGGAGCCTGTGCTCCACAACGGGAGAGGCCACAACAGTGAGAGGCCCGTGTACCGCAAAAAAAAAAAAAAAAAAAAAAAAAAGTTCCCCAAAGCTGTCCATGGCTGTGTCATCTACACCTTGAACTTCAAGACCCTGCACTTCATTTTACCTCTCTTGGCTCCAATTTGGGAGAGAAGGGACGAAACTAAGCAAGCATAAGGAGTGATTCCGGCCACAGTACACCTGGACCTGCCAAAGGGCAGAGTAGAGACAGCAAGGAAATAGCAAAAAAGAAACAACAGTGTGGCAGACGCAGGATGCTTTTAAAGAGCTTTTTTTGTTTTTTGATGGCTAGCAGTTTGCAGAGTACTGGGCATACCCACAATCACATGTAAGTTTCACAGACTCCAAAGTCAAACAGATGACTTGGGAATCATTCCTGATAGCCTGGGTGAGTGAGAGTCAATTAAGCATTGAGGTTAAATCATGAAGTACCTGGCAGTCTTTCACTTTTTTAAAGTGAGTATCTTTGAGTAAGAGCCATATGGTTGCTGCAATAATGAGGTTTATAAATAGGCTTAATATTCAAACAAGCTGGCTTAGAAAAAAACCAAAACTTGTGCTTAGTCTCTAAGTTGACAGCAAGATACCTCCCAGTTGAGCACAAGAAGATTTTCTGGTCTGGGAAGTTGAATATGCAACAACTCCACACACACAGTGAGAAGTCCAGTTCTGATGCAATGTTCTCCAGGGTTTCTGAGCAATAATGACTCACTCTGCTCCAGATCCCATCTGATCCCATCTCCATCCTTCCTTAATGAGGTCACTACTGCTGCTGATGCACAGATAGCTTTGGAAATGTTGGTTCTCAGGCTTCAGCTCCCTCAAGGGAGAGGAGATTGGGGGACAGGCTTAGAAAAAGAAGTGCACAGCAAAACTCAGGGAGTGAAGTACATGTTCTCACGAGTTCAGGTCACATGCGGCTCACTTGTGGGAAAGTGGACTGAGATAAAATGCCACAAATATCCGTGAAATGATCGAGGATCTGAATGATCCTCTGATCCTCTGGTTTTGTTTTTTACTGGCATATGGGGTGCCGATTGAACAAAACTGGATATCACTAGAAACTTCCACTGAATCTGTCTTAAATCATTTGTATGAACTACTTTAGATGTTGCTGAGAATGGAAGGCCCTTGTACATTTCTTCTCATTTCTCCCAGTGACTTCATTTCCATGATACCCATGTTAAAACCTACATTTGCAAAGCTATATATACTGATTGCTTTACGGCCTTTCACTTTTTTTTTTTTTTTTTTTTTTTTGCGATACGCAGGCCTCTCACTGTTGTGGCCTTTCCAGTTGCGGAGCACAGGCTCCGGATATGCAGGCTCAGCGGCCATGGCTCACGGGCCCAGCCGCTCCATGGCATGTGGGATCTTCCCAGACCAGGGCACGAACCCGTGTTCCCTGCATCGGCAGGCGGACTCTCAACCACTGCGCCACCAGGGAAGCCCCTTTCCCATATTTTAAACAAGTAAATGCCAATGAGAAAATATATATAAATTGTGGTTTCCTGGCACCTTCCAGCAGACTATTTGGGGAAGGGGTGGGGAGAAGAAAGATATTAGAGAAAATGAGAAACTTTCTTCTCTTACTAGCTCAAATATTTCTTAACTGATGAGCTACAGAATGAAAATCCATATGGGCAACAATTCTATTTTCCTGGTTGGCCAAAGATCCAAGGCAGGACAAAAAATAAAAAATAATGAAGTAATATAAACTCACTTTTACTTGGAATAACCCAATAATTAGGAAGGAGTTGTTTTTGCTTAAATTTTCTACAGAATTTTTCTGCCAGGTTGTCTATTGGGGAAAATTGTCCTACAGATTCCCACCCTTTCATTTAGGGCTCTTAGAAAAGGAAGATCATGTCTGGGGACAGCAACTCCCAGAGTACAAAATTCCAATATGTTTAACCCAAAGTGATGAGATCAAATTCAAATGAAGGAAGCCTTCGAGAGTGTGGTTTGGGGTTGAGCATGGTAAATCAGAAAAATGAGAGAATGCTAATCCGAAACACAGCTGTGAATAAGATGATCAATGTTTAACTCACTTCTGGAAGCAAATGTGTTTCTATCTAATGCCGGCTGGGCAGTGGAAACAGGAGAAATCCTTGAGGAGAAGGTTTAGTTCAAACTAAACAACCCCATAGGAAGCCCCACCTGGACCGGCACCAACTCACAGTCAATCCACCCCGCGCCGGGTGCGCCCACATTCCCACAGGGCTGTGTCTTCATTGCTCCCCCTCCCCAGACCCCTCATCTAGCTGCAGTCAGCTGGCCAGACACAAAAATCCAAATCTCCTGTTCATGCTTGTTTCTCTCCTGGGCCTGGGTTAAAAATTCCAGCACTCAGATTACTGTCTAACAGATCCCAAAATAGGACCCCTCCCCAAAGAAAGCTGAAATCTTCCTCTGAAAAGCATTATTTTTTAGCAAACCAAGGACCATTTCCCTCTAGCTTAAAATATACTGCTTAAAGCTGGGCAGTGAGCTCATCAGTGGCACCAATGAAAAAATACGGAAAGGTTGTTAAAGAAAACAGAAAGTAAATGTCATGCTTGTAGAAGTCCAAGTAGTACTTTTTTGTATAAATGATCTATCCCTCCATTCACATATTTACAACCACTTGCAGTGTTCTAAGTACAATAAAACTGTGGGCGGGAATGGAAGAGATCTTTGTGACCTCCTTCCTGGGAGCCTGTCTCCTGTTTCGATAAACATCAGTGAGAAAGGCTGAAAACAAAAATATTTCTTAATATCTGTGACAACACTGCCAGAGTGGAGATAAATCCAAAGGACTGAGACAAAACCTCACTCTTCACAGATATAGCCCTGTAATTAGGGGAGGGATAGGTTTTTTAACTGAATTATCCAGAGAGATGCTTGAATTCTCTACTCTGTTTTCCCCATGTAGATTTAGCTAGAACAAGAACTGTATCTTCTGCCAAGTTTAACTTCAGTGACCAGTCTAATGTTTTTAAGCCTTTCCTATCTCCCCAAGTAGTACCTCCTTCCTTCTCTCCTCCACCTTTCCTCCCAACTTGTTATCAAAACCTACTCCGGGCAGAAAGCAGCTATTGGCCATTTACAATTCCAGGTGAACATAAGTCACTACAACAGCTCCTTGAAAGCAGATGTCCTTCCTATTTCCTCTCAAATCTTCTCTCACAATAGAATCATCTATAGAAGGCTCTTCTCTAGACATAGGCTCTGTAAATTTCAACAATTTAAATATGGCAAAAGCAAGGCCGATCCCCAAAATACAGAAAAAAACCCCAACCCACTCAGGTAGCAGATGCACTCCTAGGGACCATTTTGAGCGCCACTGTCAACTGAATCAGTTGAGTATTTGAACCAGATTCTCCTCAGCTACAGTTATCTTCACTGAAAGTATCCAAGACTCCCACAAATGGATGCTTTGAACAATTCTTTCATTTTTTTTAACCATGACTAACTTCAGTTAGTAGTTTTATAGACAGAATGGCAGTTCTAAACATTTATGAAGCTTGATTTACAATAATTCATCCTTATATTTCACAAATGAGCTACGCAGGACCCTGTTCATGAAAGTGTTTATAGTTTCTCATAGTTAGCAGACAGGGCTCCAAGTTACAACCTGGAGTAGTACACTAAATATAAAATACTTTGGGGGGGTTAATTTAAAGATATTGTAAGACCCCTTAGAGTCATCCTCAGACAAGACTCAGAGACGTAGAGAAAAAAAGGGGTGGGATATTAATCTGAATTTGAACTACTCCTAAAAACACACCTGGAAGTAGCTTTCAAAGACTAATCTTTCACTACCAGATTTACTCAGTGTCTCTAGAGTGTAGGAAAAGTCTTGCTTATTTAAGAATTTTGGTTGTTTGGAATCTGGATAAACAGAATTTAATGGTCTTTTGATGTCTAATAGTGACTTTCAGTCAAAATGCATCCTCACATTGCTTCTCACTCTTCTACTGGCCTTAAGGGAAAGGAAAGCTCTATTTTGGCAGACTATTGAATATTGGGTCCCTGCAATAGGTCTTTGGAAGGGAGTGGAAAAGAAGGGAGGAAGGTCCATTTTTGGAAGGCCTTAAAGAGCTTCTGGGGAAAAGGCCATGAATGAGGCACAGCTGATGCGGAGGGTGAGCACCATGGCAGAACTGTGGATGCCCCAAGAGACAGAGGCCCGGTGTGTGCACGCAGGACACCTTGGGAGCAGCAGCAATGAGGCGGCGCCCACTGGACGAGCCTAGACAACAGGACAGCCTCCTGCAGGGTCCAGGGAGCCTCCACCCAGCCAAGCTCCACCAGACCCTTCTGCAGGGGGCTGGGCTCCAAGTTCCGAGTCTCACTGCCTGGCTCATGCCTGACAGTCCCCACGAGGTCCGTGATGAGGGCCTCATTCCATTTAGCTTCTTGGGTCATGGTCTCTTTCTGCCTCTGGAATACTGGAAATGACCCTGCCTAGCCCTCAGGTTTCTGTCTTTGCTGCAAACCCATGTTGTGGTGGACATGACACCAAGCAGTCAGTACGAGGGTTGCAAGCAAAGCCATGTAGATTGACTACTAGCTGGTCTTTCCCAAATGTTAAACAAGTAAATGCCAATGAGCAAGTATATATAAACTCATAGTCTTCTGGCAACTTCTGTCAGACTATTTAGAGAGGTCACACTAAACTATGTTCTCTCTACTTGTAACATTTATAGAAATATTAATTTAGCATCATTCAGACACATACATGAATACACATATTCACATATACATATTTATACACATATATATTATTTACAATATGTATTATATCATTATTTTATATATATATAATTTTTTCTTCTTACTTTGTTGGGCTGTACCTTATATCTCCAACACAGACCTTTCCTTAAATCTCCAGGCCCTCTTATCCAACTGCTCACGTCTCCTCAGGGACATCTTATAGGCCCCTCATAGTCAATATGTCCAAAACTGAGCTCATGATTTCTACTCCGCATTCATTCTGCTGCCACACACAACCAAACTTGCAAACTTGATCCCTCCTCAGTGATCCCGAGCTAAGTAAATAGTACCTGTGGATTCAAGCTAAAAGCCTCGGAGTTATTCTAAATTCCACATTCTCCCTCACATGCCAAGTCCAAATCCTGTTGAGTCTATCTCCTAAAAATCTCTCAAATCCATCCCCACAGACCTACAGTGGTTTCCCATTGCTAAGGCTCCCTGGTCTAAACGAAGAGGCAAGATCTGCCCCTTTCTCCAGCTGTGCCTTGAGCCTCCTGTCTCCACACTGTTTTTGCTGCAGCCACTTGGCCTTCTTTTGGCTTCTCGGAGGCGTCATGTCCCTTTGGCTCTTTGCACGTGCTATTTTCCCAGGCCTTGGACACCTTAGAACACTCTTCCTCAACTCTTAACTAACACCTACTTATTCTTCACATCTCAGCTTAAATCTCACTTCTTCAGAGAAGGCTTCCCTGATTCCTAGACCTGGTGTGGGCCCCCTCTTATGTGTTTCCACAGCACCCTGTACTTCTTTGCGGCACTCATCACAGTAAATATCTATTTGGGGAATTAGATGTTTAACATTCGCCTCTACCTGTAGACTGAATGCTCCCTAAAGGAGGGGACATTTGTCTTGTTTCCCACTGTATCCCTGGTGCCTAGCATAGTGCCTGCCACATGGTAAGTGCTAGAGAAATGTTTGCTGAGTGAATGACTGATAGATGAGATTCCTGCATTTGGATGAGTGCATATTCATTCAAATTTATAAATAAAACTCATTACCTATAGTTATGAATGATGTCTTCTTGACTGAATTATTCTCTTAAGATTTTTCATAATTTCACAACCTAGGAACATCTAGATTTTTCTTATACTCGTTTATTTTATTTAATAAGAGCTGTCAAAAGGTCTTTAAATAAAGAGTACATTCCAATAAGCCTGAAGAATATAGCACTTTACATGGATTCAGTATACGTTCTCCAGAAGTAGAGTATTTTATTTGTTGTAGAATTCATTTGTATTACTAATAGGAAATTGTGATGGTCATTCTCAAAGCTGTTACAGACTACATTATGTGTCTCATATTTGATCATTATTTTCCTTGTCATCTCTCAAAAAGCTATGAGGTGGGTCATGTGAGCACTTTCCCTCCATATGGGGAAACTGGAACCAAGGAAAGTAGTTTTCTATGAACCAAAGAAAATTAAAGACGGAAAATGGAGCTAGAAATGAAGGAACCTCTTTGCTTAGGGCTGCTTACCAACAGACAGAGGCTGTAAAACTTAGCCAAAATAATAAACAGCTGCTAAGTACTGAGTTGTAATTAGTTAATAAGTTAGCACAACCAAATTCTGATAAGCAAGTGATGATGTACTAATATATGACATTAGTATTCAAGTAAAGAAAATTTCATTCTAAATATAAGAATCTACTTAACCCTTTTTGATATTCACCTCTTTCTCCCCTTCAATATACATTAAGAACATAATTCAGGGAGACTTAACTGGCCTTTATTAGGAAAAGAAAGACTCAAAAACAATCCCTCAAACACAAATGTCTTCCTTCTCTAAATCCTAGGACATTGTGTCAATGTCATTTACCTAGCAATTAATTATTGCCCATACTTTTTTTGTTGTTTTATAACTTTTCACTTCTATAAAGAATTATCCTGTCTCCCTAACTAGACTCTGTTTCCTGAAAGCAGGGCTTTTCTCCTGATACTTTCATTTCTCTTCTGAAGCTCCTAATATCCGGTATATAATAAGAGCCCAATAAAATTATGCTGAACCACCTGACATTTGCAATTAAATGGGAGAGTGAAAGGCCCAATTAACACCCTAAAATATGTAATCTGGGGGAAAGAAACATCAATTTTTAAAAATTATTCTTTTGGAATTGCTTTATTAGTGAGGTTCAGGTGAAGCCCCTCTTCCCTGGGTCATCTGTTCACAAGGCTTTAACTCAGAACCATGACTCTCAGACCTGAGGCTCTAGGCCAAAGGTCTCTCCATAGTTCCAGGCTGCTATCACCACCAGCTACTTGAACCTTACAGAGCCTGCTCCAGTCCAGCACGTCTAAACCCAAATTTATCATTCTGCTGTATCCAAGCCTGCACTTCTCTTTGTGGTCTCTAACAAGGCAAATGGCACCAAACTCACTAATACATCCGAGACAAAACAAGCTTGGAAGACAACTTCTCCTTCTCTCTTTCTCTCTGCTCCATTCTAATGTCAACTGTGCCCCTTATTTTTTCCTCCTCAGTAGTACTACCATAACTGAAGAATCTTCTCCAACTGATCTCCAGGCCTCAAGTCTCATCTCCAATCTGTCCTCCATACTTCTTCCAGAATAGCCATCCTAAAAGTCAAATCTCATTGTGTTACTCTCTAGCTTAAAGTCTTTTTAACAATTCCTTAGAACTTAAGGGATAAAGTGTAAACTCCTTAAAATTACATGCATTCAAAAAAAGATTCCCTGAAAGATGAATGGAGAATGTCTGAAACACATTTGGATGTGCGTGTAACGTGTGCCTCCTTAAACTATGAGGATGTATAGTTTTGAATACAACAAAAAGTAAATTTTTTAAAATTCCATGTGTCACTACCTGGCCCATGCCTTTTTTTCCAACTTTCTCTCTCATTCCTCCTTGATGTGTCAATGTCTCCCATACCTCTGTATTTGTACACTGTTACCTCCATTCACTAGCTTTATCTATCCCTCAGTATTGCACTAGATGAGCTGCGAGAGGATACCTCACAACTACCTTTTAAGGACAATATCTAAGACCTCTGGGGATTGGTTTGTCAGGGAAGGTAACCCTGTTACCTGCACAGCTGATGGACCAGGGACCAATGTAGGGGCCAACTGCTTCTGAGGTGACCTGGGAGATTTCTGTCCAATAGCTCCATGTTGAATGACAGCAGCTAGACCCAACCACACCCTCTCTTTTGGGATTACCGGTAAGAGGTGAGCATAGAGAAGGGCACTAGGACTCAGGCTATATTCCTAGTTAAGTAGACACAGCTTTTCCAGTTGTCCATAAAAACAGCTCAGAATTCTGAGCTGATGTACTCTGTGCTGACTGGATGACTCCTTGTTTTCCTCACATCTCTGCAAAAGGCTGACATGAATGAAAGAAATCTGTGCAAGTTTCTTCCTTGTGACTAAGGACTCTGCTCCGAGTAAGTCTGCAGCTCACTGCTCACACCTTCTCTGGCCCTTCCAGGCAGAGGTAGCTCCCCGTGTATCCTCTGTAACTACAGGCAACACTTCAGGGTGTTCACCTCTTTAGCTATAGCCTTATATCTTACAGCCTTATGGCTTATCTACTTTTGCACAGAGTTTATCAAAGTGCCCGGCACATAACAGACACTCAGTAAATGTTAACGGACTAAACTTCTGTTGCCTGAACACTGATGACCCTATTAAAAATTTCACATGAGTAGAAAGAAAATACAGAATGAGACACCTTTATTAAATAAGAAATACAAAACCAAAGATCCAGGATTCTTTGCCTCTGGATTTTCCCCCCACCTTTGATGTATACTTTGGAAAAGTCACTTAAGTTCTCTGGACTTCAGTGGGGGGTATTAGTGAAGACTTTCAGAGACACCAAACTTGAAGTAGCCTGTGCAGGAACACAGCCTGATGGATTCGCGTAGCTGGGACAGCAGACAGAATCAGAGAAACAACTGCAGCAACTGGGGCTTGTGGGAGCAGACCCAGAGACTTCCACTCCATCTTCTCCCCTCTGCTTCTCTGTAAGTTCTGGCCTGTCTTCTGTCACTGAAAGCTCTTCTCGATGCAGTAAGAAATGGAGCCAGCAGCAGCCACCAGGAAAACCCAGAAGAGAAAGCAGCACTCTCCCCCACCCAACAGAGAATCTCAGTGGAGGACTCTACTGCTTCTGCTTGGGTTCTGTGCCACACTTGAGACCAACCGCTGTTGGCAGAACGGTGAAATTCTATGATTGGCCAATCCTGGATCTTGAGCCCATGGAGGGCTGGGGGGCAGGGGGGAGGGTCTACTGCCATAATAAGGGGGATGGGAAAGCTTGCTGAATAGACAGAAACAATAATCCCAGTCTGTGACCCTAACAACCATAAACCTGGGGATACTCCAGTAACCAAAACAGATCAAAAAAAAAAAAAAAAAAAACTACGTCCTCATGGAACTTATATTTTAGTTGGAGGAAACACACAATAAACATAATAAACCATACCTCTGTGTATGTTCATAATACTATTTTAGATCATGCAAAAAAAGCATCATCATCTTCATAGAGTATTATAAAAGCATAAAGTTTATTGTACTGATTACCTCATAGTTGGGCAAAACAGATATACAAAAGCTTAATTACAATTGTGACAATAAATGCCAAGAAATAAGTGAAACCTGTTCTCTTGCTCTAAATTTTTTTTTTTAAAGTATAGAACACCCTTTTGTCATCATATAACAGGAAAAAACTCTTGGTCAGGACCCAGGGTACAAGTTATGACTCAAAACCATACAGCCGTGAGGCTCCCCCTCATCATCAGAGGAGGCAAGTGCAGTCGTCATGTTTTCCCTGACTGGAAGATTCCCTAACAAAACAGGCATTGGGAGGGGCTCTTAACAATTCCACCCACTCCTACAGAGGATAGAGTAAGGACAACAGCACTTGGGGGACAACCAAGGAAATGGAAACACAAAAAAAGAGGCTCCTTCCTCAAGGAACTTCTATTTTAATTGGAGGAAACAGACAATAAGCATAATAAATAAATTAAATATATAGTATTAAGACAGTGAAACATGCTAGAGAAAAAAGGAAAGCGTGGAAAGGGGGATGTGTGGGGCTTGTAATATAGAGAGGACCATCTCCTATAATCTCCACACTGTAGATTCTTGGCAACAAACCTCTTGCTGCTGGTAAAGACCACTCCAGGCAAGTGCAGAAAAGGGAAGGAAAAGAGAGAACCTGGGTAAACATAAGAGTGGGATTCTGCCCTGGGTCGTGGCTTTGCCACATCTTGCCCAGTTTCCACCTCAGTTTAGATTCCTGTGCCCAACCTGGGTAATGATGTTAATTAAATCCACCTCCCATCTAGTTCATGGAATATTGTGTTGATAGTATCACGTGGCCTATAAGCTGACCCAGATATACATTTACCTTCATTTTGAATACTGAAAAGTTCATCTTTGGGTCTTTATGCTTCCTTCATCACCTATTCATTGAGCACCTACTATGTGCCAAACCCTGTTCTAGGCACTGGAGGTACAGCAGTGAGCAAGACACACAAAGTGTCTGTCCTAAGGAACTGACATTCTACTGGAGGAGATGAAAAATTCAAGGATAGATTAAGTAGGCGAGATACTGACAATACCACTAAATAGTCCAGGCATGAGATGATCAATTCCTGAAACTTAGATGGCTCTCAAACAAGGTGAACCAAATTCCTGACTATCTGTGGTCACCTGTAAAGCCCCTTCTATACAGGTGTCATGGTAATAAATTGGTATGAAAATTCAATTTTGGCTATTGAGTTTTCCTAAAATGTTGAAAGAACATCTTCCTTTCTCTTACTGTTAATCCACTGTGGGAGCAAAGAGACACACACCCTTCCATCTCCTAAGGTTTCTATTTTGTTAACTGCAAAAGTGTTATTCCAAGTTGTATAAAAAAGCATGCGCTTTGGTTTCCGGAGTCTTTAGCAACTTATTATAGCACTACTGTTTTGTTTAAAAAAAAAAAAAAAAGTGGTAGTAAGAACCATAACAGTAGTAAAAAAAAAAATGTCATAACAATAGTAACATGTCCTTTTTCAAATCAGAAAGTGAAGCTACAGATCTCCTGGGACTGCTGTTGGGCAGGGTGTTTCAGTAGGAAGGGTAAAAAGAGAAGGATTCAAAAACACACATTTGGAAAAGAATCAACCCACACCTTTTATGTTCAAAGGTACAGGGTGCTAGGTAAACACGAGAGACTTGAAAACAAAAATGCAGACAACAATCTGGGGAGAGAAGCCTAACAGATGAAACAGAGGAAGCTACAAGACAGTGCGTTGTAAGCTCTAAACGCTTTTTCACACAAGTTTCCTACCTCAACCTGGCTGATTTGCCCAAACACTCTTTCCCAGCCTGAGTAGCTCTGTGGAGTTGGTTGGGATTGTAAAGCAGCCTGAGAGAAGCAGTTCCTGAGTGTGTGCACATGAGTCCCTCCAGCTGGGATGTCAAGAAGACCAGCTTGACAACACTTTGACATTGTATATTTGGGACCCAGATTTTGTGGATGCAGCAAACTTTCTGTGTGCACCACAATATGATCACATGGAGTGTTCACCACATATAACATGAGCTTATTGTAAACACCTCTCTGAGAGAGGTGCTGCATCGTGTGCATCTCAACTGTTGGAAGAGCCCGCCAGCCAGAAAGACAAGATTTCCAAATAAGTTTACAGCCTCTGCTTGCAGCAGCCAGACAACCCAAAAATCATGTTATTTGGCATGGTTTCCCATTTAGATCAATGGCAATGAAACTCACTTTGATTACTGATGGAAGGGCTTTTATAAATTGCACTTTAAATGGGGATACCTTGAAGAAACACCTACATTATTGCTTCCCTTTAGAAACTGTGAATATCCTGGTTGGAATGTGGTCTCCCCCAAGATAAAGATAACTTAGATCAGTGCCTTTCTGACTTGTTTTGGGGTGTGTGTGTGTGTGCGTGTGCGTGTGTGTGTGTGTGTGTGTGTGTGTGTGTGTGTATGCTTTCAAAAACAATAACTGCAGCAAAACAAACTGCCAAGGTGCTGGTTTTCCCATCACTGCCCTTGGTAGGAACAGAAGGTCTGGAGAATATACTTGGAGAAAACCTATTTTTTTTAATCTGCACTAGATATTTGATGCCAAATATCTGGGAAATGAGTATCTGGTGGCTATGGAAGGTATCTTTGGGACCTGCCTGGTCAACTGAGGAGCAAGCTGTAACCATACAGCTGTCACTACAGCTTCCTGACTGGGATAACCAGCAGTTCATTGTTTATGAAATCTATTCACAGAAAATAACACATATTTTCAGGTCACCTCTCCTCAGTACCCAAAAACAGACAGCACCCAATGAAGTGAATGAAATTCAGAGATCTCTGTTCACCAGTCCAACTAGAATTCTGGCCACTGTATTGAAAGCAAACGCCTTATTTCACTATTCAAATATTACTAGGAAACTCCAATATTGGTTCTGAACCCTACTTTCTCCAAAAATAGTCCCTCCTTTCAGTAACTATTCTCCTGCTAGAAAGAATCCTAAGAAAATACCAGAAGTTGAAGTAGGCTAGGGAGAGGGAGAGGAAAATCTAACAGCCAGAATGCATGCTGAATTTGAACTGTTGGTAAGTTCTTGGACCACCTGCCAAGGTGTCTGCAAGCATTCTGCAGAGAATAACTCTTCCTTTGATTAAAAGTCTGTGACCTGAGTCCCCAAACTTTTCTCCCCTGACAAACAAACAAACAGAAATATCTCCATGAATACTGAGCTACTATAACTGAAATCTAAGGACATCTCCTCTTCCCCAAAGAAAGCATGACTTGGAAACAGCAAGGCATTCCGAAGCACTCAGAAAGACAAGTCTCGCTGTTGAAAGGAAGGTAGCAGTGACTGTAATTAACAGAGAAGCGGTTGTGGAACTTCTAGGGCTGTATTTTTAAGGGTCACGCAGGAATGGGGGTGAGCAGTCGTGACTGTGGCTGTGTAGTAAAATACTGATGAGAGGGAAATAGGGCGAGAGAAGTAAACAGATCTACTTACAGCCCTCGGAGCCGAAGCCAGATTTTCTCGATCTGTTCTGGTTGCAGGTATTTCAGAGAGTTGCTCTCAAATTCTTCAATCTCCTTGGTTGGCGACTCCATAGCTGCAGGTTATCACTGGGAGTGAGGCCGAGAGAGTTTGGGCTGTCCCCTCCCGCCTCTTTGCCCAGCCCTGCCCTCGAGCCCCAGTCAGGTGGCGAGCGCGTCTGCCTGTCACTTGCTGCGTGCGCTCCCCCTTCTGCGACCCCCAAATCATGGCTTAAAGCGGGCCCGGAGGGCTGGCGACCCCGGGACCAGGTGCCCCCCAGAGGCAGCTGCGGGAACCAGCCATGATCGTGGGCTAATGCCAAGGGCAGGAATTGTGCTCCTGATCTAGGAGAAAACACCTCAGACCTATTCGGATTCTTTTTTTTTTTTTTTTTTTTTTCTCAAACAAAGCCAAGGAAGCGAACAGTTTGGCAGCTGAAGGACTGCAGGGGGGGAAAGGGAGGACCGAGTGGGGAGGAAAGGCGGCGAGGAGGGAGAAAGTGAGAAGGGGAGAGCGAGGAGGGGGGTGAGCCTAGGGGGAGCCGACGCGGAGCTGGGCGGTCCGACCCGGAGGCCGTGCACCCCGGCTCCACCCGCGCCCCCTGCCCTGGGGCGCCCCGCGGCTCCCCCTCCAGGTCGCTCTCTCCCCAGCCACGCTGCCTTCCCGTCCCCTCTCTGTTTTCTGTCACTTACCAGCAGCTCTGCTGACAAGAGAGAAAACTGACAACTGAGAAGAGTCGTCTGCGAGCGCGCCGGGACCAGCGTCTGGTCTGGCACCCGCGGGCGCGGAGGGAGGGGTGCGCCGGACACAGCCGGCAGCAGGGCACACGCTTGCCGGGCTCCAGCCCCGCACCCGGTGACCCGCGCGCGCCAGGGCGGCCCGCCGCGGCGCAGGGCCCCCAGCCCCAGCGCGCCGATGGCTCCCGAAGCCCGCACAAAATGAATAGCACGGCACCGCGCGCGGAAATCCCAGAGAACCGAGGTCCGTGTCCTCCCAGGGGGCCGGTGGGACAAACAGCCACGGGGAGGTTCCGCGGAGTTTGTGCTTGGAGCTTTCATTCACAGCGCTCACTTCCACGCCCGCCAGAGAGTCGGTTCCATTTTGAAATATTAAAGCAATTGACAGGGACTAAAGTAACCACATATCACACTTAGAAAGTCCTGATATGTTCTTGCTAATGAGAGTCATCTCTCTCTCCCTCTCTCTCTCTCTCTCCCCAAAATGGTGTGAAAAAAGGAAAATATAAACAAAAGTAAGGAAATTGGAGTTTCCACTGATTCATTACAGTCTCCTCAAAGGGTCCCTGGGCAGATGTTGACACTGGAGAGGAGTTTCAGCTCCACGAAGCTACAACTCAGTATCTGCGTCCCCCTACGTCATTCACAATGTCAATAAAGTGTAATGCTCAGGGAGAGCGGGACCAGGTAATGCAGTTAAGAGGGGAGGAGAGAGGTGGGATTAAAAGAAAGACCAAACACAGAAAAAGAAAAGAGAGAAAAGATCCTGGCTTAAGCTGACTGAGGCCCGGACATCACAGGAACTGGTGGTCAAGCTCCCTTCTAGATGCAGCCACCACCACTTCCCACTTCCCAGGGGCCATTTCAAACCTGGGACTCAGGGCTTCTGAGATTCAGGACGCAGCTTGCCCTATAATGGTATTGTCCCTCATTGGCAGTTAATGATTCAGTCACAATCCCAGCATTCTGATTCTATCCATCAGACATTTGCCTGCTTCTCAAAATTCAGATAAACTTAAAGGTGCGAACTAGTTTTTTTCCATTGCTCAAGTAAATTTCCATTCAAGTGGCCTTGATAAAGAAATTTTAAAAACAGTGTTTAAACGCTAAATGCTCATATAGTTGGAAGTGGGCATTTACTTTCCAGAAATTAGAGATGAGAGTGATGAGAATGGCATGGCTAGCCCCATTCATTGCAGTGGAGAAGGTACCTGCCTCAAGGTGAGATGACAGAGCTTTTTGATTGAAAAGAACTTACACACTCACCTACCACACAAGCTGAAGTCACCTCATTAAAGTCAGTCCTTAAGGATTTTCTGGAAGCACATACAGTTCCAGTGAGTTAAAGCATTACTCTCAAACAAAGACAGCATTAAGCAGTCAACATCTTACAATAAAATTTGTTTACCTGAGGAAACCAATTTACCAACCCAATGTCACCCAATGCGAAACTGTGACTTGATGGAATTGGACTTTAAGAGATTATTTTATGTTATTTTATTTTTTAACATCTTTATTGGAGTATAATTGCTTTACAATGGTGTGTTAGTTTCTGCTTTATAACAAAGTGAATCAGCTATACATATACATATATCCCCATATCTCCTCCCTCTTGCATCTCCCTCCCACCCTCCCTATCCCACCCCTCTAGGTGGTCACAAAGCACCGAGCTGATCTCCCTGTGCTATGTGGCTGCTTCCCACTAGCTATTTTACATTTGGTAGTATTTATAAGTCCATGCCACTCTCTCACTTTGTCCCAGCTTACCCTTCCCCCTCCCCGTGTCCTCAAGTCCATTCTCTACGTCTGCATTTTTATTCCTGTCCTGCCCCTAGGTTCTTCAGAACCTTTTTTTTTTTTTTGATTCCATATATATGTGTTAGCATATGGTATTTGTTTTTCTCTTTCTGACTTACTTCACTCTGTATGACAGACTCTAGGTCCAACCACTACTACAAATAACTCAATTTCTTTTTCTTTTTATGGCTGAGTAATATTCCATAGTATATATGTATATATGTGCCACATCTTCTTTATCCATTCATCCGTCAATGAACACTTAGGTTGCTTCCATGTCCTGGTGATTGTAAATAGAGCTGCAATGGACATTGCGGTACAAGATTCTTTTTGAATTATGGTTTTCTCAGGGTATATGCCCAGTAGTGGAATTGTTGGATCATATGGTAATTCTATTTTTATTTTTTTAAGGAACCTCCATACTGTTCTCCATAGTGGCTGTATCAATTTACATTCCCACCAACAGTGCAAGAGGGTTCCCTTTTCTCCACACCCTCTCCAGCATTTGTTGTTTGTAGATTTTCTGATGATGCCCATTCTAACTGGTGTGAGGTGACACCTCATTGTAGTTTTGATTTGCATTTCTCTAATAATTAGTGATGTTGAGAAGCTTTTCATGTGCTTCTTGGCCATCTGTATGTCTTCTTTGGAGAAATGTCTATTTAGGTCTTCTGCCCATTTTTGGATTGGGTTGTTTGTTTCTTTAATATTGAGCTGCATGAGCTGTTTATATATTTTGGAGATTAATCCTTTGTCTGTTTATTCGTTTGCAAATATTTTCTCCCATTCTGAGGATTGTCTTTTCGTCTTGTTTATGGTTTCCTTTGCTGTGCAAAAGCTTTGAAGTTTCATTAGGTCCCATTTGTTTATTTTTGGTTTTATTTCCATTTCTCTAGGAGGTGGGTCAAAAAGGATCTTTCTGTGATTTATGTCATGGAGTGTTCTGCCTGTGTTTTCCTCTAAGATTTTTATAATGCCTGGCCTTACATTTAGGTCTGTAATCCATTTGAGTTTATTTTTGTGTATGGTGTTAGGGAATGTTCTAATTTCATTCTTTTACATGCAGCTGTCCAGTTTTCCCAGCACCACTTATTGAAGAGGTTGTCTTTTCTTCATTGGATATTCTTGCTTCCTTTATCAAAAATAAGCTGACCATATGTGTGTGGGTTTATCTCTGGGCTTTCTATCCTGTTCCATTGATCTATATTTCTGTTTTTGTGTCAGTACCATACTGTCTTGATTACTATAGCTTTGTAGTATAGTCTGAAGTCAGGGAGCCTGATTCCTCCAGCTCCGTTTTTCGTTCTCAAGATTGCTTTGGCTATTCAGGGTCTTTTGGGTTACAATACAAATTGTGAAATTTTTTGTTCCAGTTCTGTGAAAAATGCCATTGGTAGTTTGATAGGGATTGCATTGAATCTGTAGATTGCTTTGGGTAGTATAGTCATTTTCACAATGTTGATTCTTCCAATCCAAGAGATTATTTTAATGACTTGTTTTGGGGATACAAGACAGAAGGATGATCCCCAAATGGAGTTGCCATCAGATTGTGCACCTTGTGCAGCATGCTGTCAGAATATGGAAGCTAGTAATGATAACAATGGCAACCTTATATCCGAAACTTTCTACGGTCTGGTCTGTACTGTTCTAAGGGCTCTACACTCACATAACACTAGCAACAATGTTATGAAGCAAAAGCTACTATTGTCGTCTCCATTTTATAGCAGAAAACTGAAGCACAAGGAGTTTATCTTGACCTACCAGAAAGAGAACTGAACTGGAAAAGACCAGACATTACTGTATCCAAGACAAAACTGTCAACCTCACAGGATCCCATTTTCCACATCTTTAAAGTAAAGAATTTATGCAAAAAGTTTTTTATGTCTGTTCCATCTTCATGATTCTATGAGGTCATCTGGAGAGAAGTGGGGAAAGGAAATGCTGAAAAGGCAGATGCGTATTGCTGAATACATACTCTAACTACGTCATGGTTTCTCCAAGGACTGGCCTACAATGAAAGGATCGAAGGGAATGATAAAGGATGATACTCAACTTCCTACCCTCCACCATACCTATGACTTTTCCTCTTATTAGTGGTTTTTTTTTTTTTTTTTTTTTTTTTTTTTTTTTTTGCTGTACGCGGGCCTCTCACTGTTGTGGCCTCTCCCGTTGCGGAGCACAGGCTCCGGATGCGCAGGCTCAGCGGCCATGGCTCATGGGCCCAGCCACTCCACGGCATGTGGGATCTTCCCGGACCGGGGCACGAACCCGTGTCCCCTGCATCGGCAGGCGGACTCTCAACCACTGCGCCACCAGGGAAGCCCATGAGTGGGATTTTGATCAAGTCAGAGAAAAGCAAATTTTGAAAGAAAGAGGAAAAGAATAGCCTTTCACTTTAAGTAAGCTAATCAGAGAAGGAGAACCAAAAATCATCTTTAAAAAAGTTTGTGAAACATGATTTTGTTTCATTTTAGAAAACTTAAAAAGCAAACATGTATGGGAAAGTTAATAAGGATATAACTTTTCTTTATTTTAGAGCCATAGTTTTTGGAGCTGGAGGAACCTTAAAAATAATCTAATTTAGACATCTTCAAATTTCTTAAGCAACAGAATATTTTACTTCAAATTAACATCTTATAACAGATTCTAATGCCTACCTCAGATTTTAAAAGTAAAGAAAGAGCTGCTCTGGTTGAATGAGGAAGTGGAGTACTTAAGTTCTCAGGGTCAGAGTCCACCTCTGCCTTCTCCATATCCCATCTCTGAGTGACCAATGCTCCCACTTCACAGATGAGAACACTGAGGCCAAAGTACCACAAAACACCACAGGATTCCTTGCTTCTCATTCAGGGTTCTTTCTAAACTACATTAGGAAGAGTTTGCCTTCTCTCCGCCAACAAAATATTACTACTTTTAGATACACCATGTTATTATGTTACTCAGATTTTATTTTCTCTTTATCTATCAAAGACAGGGTATGCTTGTATGTTGTAGCAACATTACAAGCCACAATTTCTACTGGCATCCTGCTCAGAGGCAAGCAAAAAAAAAAAAAAAATTTAGATACAAATCCACCCAGAAACAAAAGATCTAGGAAAACACAAAGCCATTCCCAATCTTGTTTTGGAGGTCAATTTCCATGGTGACTTTCTATCCCAGCTTTTTGAGTAAGACTTTTTAGAAAATCTTATATGGTGAAACATCATTAATTATACATAGACATGCATATATACATAAATATATTATATATAACATATATACAGATACATCCACACTCACATATATACATACATATAACTGCCAATTTAAGGTAGTCCGCCAAATCAACCTACCTAAGGAGGAAAAAGACCTGTACTTGAAAAACTATAAGACACTAATGAAAGAAATTAAACACAAGCAGATGGAAAGATATACTGTGTTCTTGGTTTAGAAGAATCAGTATTGTTAACATGACCACATTACCCAAGGCAATCTACAGATTCAATGCAATCCCTATCAAAATACCAATGGCATTTTTCACAGAAATAGAACAAATAATTTTAAAATTTGTATGGAAACACAAAAGTCCCTGAATAGCCAAAACAACCTTGAGAAAGAAGAACAGAGCTAGAGGAATCATGCTCCCTGACTTCACACAATACTACAAAGCCACAGTAATCAAAACAGTATGGTATTGGCACAAAAATAGACACAGAGATCAATGGAACAGGATAAAGAGCCCAGAAATAAACCCACACACGAACGGTCAATTAATCTAAACAAAGGAGGCAAGAATATACAATGGAGAAAAGACAGTCTCATCAGTAAGTGGTGCTGGGAAAACTGGACAGCTACATGTTAAAAAATGAAATTAGAACATTTTCTAACACTGTATACAAAAATAAACTCAAAATGGATTTAAGACCTAAATTTAAGATTGGATACTATAAAACTCTAGAGGAAAGCACAGGCAGAACACTCATTGACATAAATCATAGAAATATTTTTTTGGATCCGTCTCCTAAAATAAAGGGAAAAAAAGCAAAAATAAACAAACAGGACTTAATCAAACTTAAAAGCTTTTGCACAGCAAAGGGAACCATTGACAAAACGAAAAGACAACCTACTGAATGGGAGAAAATATTTGCAAATGATATGACCGATAAGAGATTAATATCCAACATATATAAACAGTTCATATAACTCAACATCAAAAAAACAAACAACCCGATTAAAAAATGGGCAGAAAAACTGAATTGACAATTTTTTCAAAGAGGAAATGCAGATGGCCAACAGGCACATGAAAAGATGCTCAACATCACTTGCCATGAGGGAAATTCAAATCAAAACCACAATGAGATATCACCTCACACCTGTCAGAATGGCTATCATCAAAAAGAACACAAATAACAAATGTTGGTGAGGATGTGGAGAAAAGGGAATCTTTGCACACTGTTTGTGGGAATGTAAATTGGTGCAGCCACTGTGGAAACATTATGGAAATTTCTCGAAAAACTAAAAATAGAACTACCATATGACCCAGCAATTCTACTCCTCGCTATGTATCAGAAAAAAAACAAAAACACTAATTTGAAAAGATACGTGCACGGGGACTTCCCTGGTGGTCCAGTGGTTAGGACTGCACACTTCCACTGCAGGAGGTATGGGTTTGATCCCTGGTTAGGGAACTCAGACCCCACAAACTGCGCAGCACGGCCAGAAAAAAAAGAAAGAGAAGATATGGGCACCCAATGTTCATAACAGCATTATTTACAATTACCAAGGTATGAAGCAACCTAACTGTCCATCAACAGATGAATGTCTAAAGAAGATGTGTATATTCTATATACATAATGGAATACTACTCAGCCATAAACTAGAATGAAATTTTGCCATTTGCAGCAATATGGATGGACTTGGAGGGCACTGTGCTAAGTGAAATAAGTCACACAGAGAAAGACAAATACTGTATGATCTCTCTTATATGTGGAATCTAAAAAAATACAACAAACTAGTGAATAAAACAAAAAAGAAGCAGACTCACAGATATAGAGAACAAACTAGTGGTTACCAGTGGGGAGAGGTGGGGAGAGGCAACAGAGGGATGGGGTAGGGGGAATGCAAACTACTGGGTGTAAGATAGGCTACAGAGATGTATTGTACAACACAGGGAATATAGCCAATATTTTGTAATAACTGTGAAGTGGAGTATAACCTTTAAAATTGTATAAAAAATAAAAACAAAAATAAATAAATAAAACCTTTGGTTCAAGAAAAAAATAAAGTAAAATAGTGTCCCAAATAGACAAAGAGTAACTTAGCCTAAGTACTATCAAACCTCTGCATAATCAGCATTAAGTATCAGAAGATCAGAAGGAAAGTGAACTCCCTGTACATGGCAGAGTTCAAGGAGAAGCTGCATGACTATCAGACAAGGGAGCAGGAATCAGGCTTCACAGGCATGAGAATGACCCCTCAGTTCCCTTTCATCACTAAAATGTCACAATTCAATAATAACCGCAATAAAAACAACCACTACCCTTACTGGCTACTGAGAACTACCATGTGCCAAGCACCATGCTAAAAGCACATCACAGGTCGGTTCATTTTCACCCTCAACGAAATACTTCAGAAGAATTCATTACGTCCATTTACAAGTAAAGATAGAAGAGGCTCCCAAAGGTCAGATCAATTTTGCAAAGACGTACTGCTAAAGTGGCAAAGCCGTACTGCTAAAGTGGCAAAGCCAGGTTTTAAACCAAGACCAGAGAGCAAAGTTCTTTTCCCTTTGTTATTATCTCCTCCCTACAGACACATAAAAAGACAAAATTAAAAGGTATATAACAGAGAGGGTGGAGCTACAGGAGCACAGATGAGGGGTCCCGAAAACTGCGGGGGAATTACGGCGGCTACGTAGTGGAGATAATATCTGAACTGGATCTTGAAGGTGGAAGGTGGGTGGAGGCAGGTGATTCTAGAAAGATGGAACTGTATGAGAGGATACACAGAAGCGTGAGAAGGGGTGGAGTGGCCAGAGATCCACAAACAATTTTGTGGCTTGACTATAAGTGCATGACTAAGAAGAACAGGAGAAAAATGCTGGCAGTGTCAGCCAGACCTGTGTGGTCATGGAAGAAGTCTGGGCTCTCTTCTGCAGATGATAGGGAGCTATGGGTGGCTCTAGGCAGAGGGAAGCATGGTCACATGTGGAGGGTACCTGCTGCCTGAATATGCATCATATACTGAGGTCAGCTCAGGGAACCTGCCTCAGGACCATGCAACAACCATGGGGCAAAATGATGACCAGGGCTCCATAAGAGGAATCCAACTACCAAATGCAAACAAGCTCCTCAGCTTACCAAGGAAGAGCTAGACAAAGAAAACAGACAAAATCAGAAAAAGCACAGCATTATTTCCCATGAACACCCATCTTCTAGCTACAAGATTATGACTGCTTGCTTTGACCTCCATGAAGCAAGCCAGTGTCCTTGATACATTTTTCATAATTTGGCAATGGCGTCATCTAGAGTCTTTTGACGGGAAAATTCTGGAGAAGCATTTATGACATTGGAAGTAGCACCACCAAGCAGAGCAGCCCCTCCTTCCTGCCCACACCAGGAGTGAGCCAGCCCCCAGGACACACTGTCAACACAGGCTCTTCTCTCCCATGAGCGTTTCTTTCCAGCAAAGGGCCTCTTTGGTGACAGTCACACTGCTTTTCCATTTGATGTCTTCTCTTTTTGGTTTCATAGTTTGGGGCAGATTCTATACTAGGAACTACCTCCACCAGGGAAAAAAAAAAAGATGCAAAAAGAGACAGTTGACTGACGAAGCCCAGAGAACCTATTCTCAGCCCCATGTGAAATGGGGCTCAACTATCCAGAGTGTAGCCCAGCGAGGCAGGGAGAGGAGATGGGGAGGAGAGACAGCATGGAGTCCCAGCTCAGGGGTGGTCTGATGTAACCTGCATGTGATCCAGTTTTTGCCCCTATCTCTGGAAGGATCCTTCAGTTGCTCTGACAGGAGAAGTTCATGTAACCCTTCCAGTGGAGGTAAATACAGGAAAAGGAAAGGAGTAGGAGTAGCACTGAATTGCCTGTGACCCAGAACAAGACCCTTCTCTTCTCTTCTCTGGCCATGGCTGGGTTGGGCTCAGTGACCTCTGGATCTTTTCCCAGCTCTCACATACCCTGATTCAAAACCCACAGCCTGACCTGAGCTAACCAAGCTTTTCATTGACCCAAAAAAGCTGTAGGAAAACCTGGAGTCTAGCCCCTGGCTAGATTTGACTATAACAAACATGGCCTAGGTTGGCCAATCAGAGCCATCCACCTCCTATCTCTGAACAAAGTGATTGGTCTGAGGGTGACATGTAACTAAAGCAGATCCAACACCAGTTCCTTATGGGAGATTTGATGTGGTCCCTGGGAAAGAGAGAGGAGGTCTATTTGTCTTTTCTCTGGGATAACAGAGAAAAGCAGACAGAAGAACTAAAAAGACAAAGAACAAAATGTGAAAGGGTCTTTCGAGCCCCTTGATCCTGCTATGCCTGAAGCCAGAACTACCCATGGACTTTTAAGTTATATGAACAAAATAAATATCTCCTCCACCCCCATCCCGTTTTTTTTCACTTAAACTAGCGTGAATCAGATTTCTGTCACTGACGACTAAGAGAATCCTAACTAATACAACTCCTCCCTTAGAGGACTACTGTAAGGAATTTAAAAAAAAAAAAAATGTATGACCAGTGCCTTAAACACTGAAGGCTCTCGTGAGACGGTAGTTCCTCTCCCATCTTACCCATCCAACAGCACATGAAGGAAGGGAAGATGGAAAACGGTACAGGACCCTTGGCGTGCAGAGCACCCAAGATAAATATAAAGAGACTTTATTGTCCTGATAAAGAGATAAGTCAAAAATTGTGTTTCAGCATTGACGGGATTACTTTTGAAGATGGTGGAGTAGAAGGACGTGCTCTCACTCCCTCTTGTGAAAACACCAGAATCACAACTAGCTTCTGGACAATCATCAACAGGAAGACATTGGAACTCACCAAAAAAGATACCCCACATCCAAAGACAAAGGAGAAGCCACAATGAGGCGGTAGGAGGGGCGCAATCACAATAAAATCAAATCCCATAACTGGTGGGTGGGTGACTCACAGACTGGCAAACACTTATACCACAGAAGTCCACCCACTGGAGTGAAGGTTCTGAGCCCCACGTCAGGCTTCCCAACCTGGGGATCAGGCAACTGGAGGAGAAATTCCTAGAGAATCAAACTTTGAAGCCTAGTGGGCACTGATTGCAGGACTTCAACAGGACTGGGGGGAACAGAGACTCCACTCTTGGAGGGCACACACAAAGTAGTGTGTGCATCGGGACCAAGGGGAAGGAGCAGTGACCCCAGGGGAGACTGAACCAGACCTACCTGCTAGTGTTGGAGGGTCTCCTGCAGAGGCAGGGGGTGGCTCTGTTTCACCATGGGGACAAGGACACCGGCAGCAGAAGTTCTGGGAAGTACTCCTTGGCGTGAGCCCTCGCAGAGTCTGTCATTAGCTCCACCAAAGAGCCCAGGAAGGCTCCAGTGTTGGATTGCCTCAGGTCAAACAACAAACAGGGAGAGAACCCAGCCCCAACCATCAACAGTCAAGTGAATTAAAGTTTTACTGAGATCTGCCCACCAGAGCAACAGTCAGCTCTACCCACCACCAGTCCCTCCAATCAAGCCTCTTAGATAACCTCATCCACCAGAGGGCAGACAGCAGAAGCAAGAAGAACTACAATCCTGCAGCCTGTGGAACAAAAATCACATTCACAGAAAGACAGACAAGATGAAAAGGCAGAGAGCTATATACCAGATAAAGGAACAAGATAAAACCCCAGAAAAACAACTACATGAAGTGGAGATAGGCAACTTCCAGAAACAGAATTCAGAATAATGATAGTGAAGATGATCCAGGACCTCGGAAAAACAATGGAGGCAAAGATTGAGAAGATGCAAGAAATGTTTAACAAAGACCTAGAAGAATTAAAGAACAAACAAAAGAGATGAACAATACAATAACTGAAATGAAAACTACACTAGAAGGAATCAATAGCAGAATAACTGAGGCAGAAGAACGGATAAGTGACCTGGAAGACAGGATGGTGGAATTCACTGCTGAAGAACAGACTAAAGAAAAAAGAATGAAAAGAAATGAAGACAGCCTAAGAGACCTCTGGGACAACATTAAACGCAACAACATTCTCATTATAGGGGTCCCAGAAGGAGAAGAGAGAGAGAAAGGACCAGAGAAAATATTTGAAGAGATTATAGTCGAAAACTTCCCTAACATGGGAAAGGAAATAGCCACCCAAGTCCAGGAAGCACAGCAAGTCCCATATAGGAGAAACACGCCAAGACACATAGTAATCAAATTGGCAAAAATTGAAGACAAAGAAAACTTATTGAAAGCAGCAAGGGAAAAACGACAAATAGCACACAAGCGAACTCCCATAAGGTTAACAGCTGATTTCTCAGCAGAAACTCTACAAGCCATAAGGGAGGGGCATGATATACTTAAAGTGATGAAAGGGAAGAACCTACAACCAAGATTACTCGACCCTTAAAGGATCTCATTCAGATTCGATGGAGAATTCAAAAACTTTACAGACAAGCAAAAGCTAAGAGAATTCAGCACCACAAAACCAGCTCTACAACAAATGCTAAAGGAACTTCTCTAAGTGGGAAACACAAGAGAAGAAAAGGACCTACAAAAACAAACCCAAAACAATTAAGAAAATGGTCATAGGAACATACATATCAATAATTACCTTAAACATGAATGGATTAAATGCTCCAACCAAAAGACACAGGCTTGCTGAATGGATACAAAAACAAGACCCATATATATGCTATCTACAAGAGACCCACTTCAGATCTACGGACACATACAGACTGAAAGTGAGGGGATGGAAAAAGATATTCCACACAAATGGAAATCAAAAGAAAGCTGGAGTAGCTATACTCATATCAGATAAAAATAGACTTTAAAATAAAGAATGTTATAAGAGACAAGGAAGGACACTGCATAATGATCAAGGGATCAATCCAAGAAGAAGATATAACAATTATAAATATATATGCACCAAACATAGGAGCACCTCAATACATAAGGCAACTGCTAACAGCTATAAAAGTGGAAATCGACACTAACACAATAAGAGTGGGGGACTTTAACACCTCACTTACACCAACGGACAGATCATACAAAATGAAAATAAATAAGGAAACAGAAGCTTTAAATGACTCAATAGGCCAGATAGATTTAATTGATATTTATAGGACATTCCATCCAAAAACAGCAGATTACACTTTCTTCTCAAGTGCGGACGAAACATTCTCCAGAATAGATCATATCTTGGGTCATAAGTCAAGCCTCAGTAAATTTAAGAAAATTGAAATCATATCAAGCATCTTTTCTGACCACAACACTATGAGATTAGAAATGAATTACAGGGAAAAAAATGGGAAGAACACAAACACATGGAGGCTAAACAATATGTTACTAAATAACCAACAGATCACTGAGGAAATCAAAGAGGAAATCAAAAAATACCTAGAGACAAATGACAATGAAAATATGACAATCCAAAACCTATGGGATGCAGCAAAAGCAGTTCTAAGAGGGAAGTTTATAGCTATAAAAGCCTACCTCAAGAAACAAGAAAAATCTCAAATAAACAATCTAACCTTACACCTAAAGGAGCTAGAGAAAGACGAACAAACAAAACCCAAAGTTAGCAGAAGGAAAGAAATCATAAAGATCAGAGCAGAACTAAATGAAATAGAAACAAAGAAAACAATAGCAAAGATCAATAAAACTAAAAGCTGATTCTTTGAGAAGATAAACAAAATTGATAAACCATTAGCCAGACTCATCAAGAAAAAGAGGGAAAGGACTCAAATCAATAAAATAAGAAATGAAAAAGGAGAAGTTACAACAGACACCGCAGAAATACAAAGCATCCTAAGAGACTACTACAAGCAACTCTATGCCAATAAAATGGACAACTTGGAAGAAATGCACAAATTCTTAGAAAGGTATAAGCTTCCAAGACTGAACCAGGAAGAAACAGAAAATATGAACAGACCAATCACAAGTAATGAAATTGAAATTCTGATTAAAAATCTTCTAACAAACAGAAGTCCAGGACCAGATGGCTTCACAGGTGAATTTTATCAAACATTTAGAAAAGAGCTAACACCCATCCTTCTCAAACTCTTCCAAAAAACTGCAGAGGAAGGAACACTCACAAACTCATTCTATGAGGCCACCATCACCCTGATACCAAAACCAGACAAAGATACTACAAAAAAATAAGATTACAGACCAATATCACTGATGAATATAGGTGCAAAAATCCCCAACAAAATACTAGCAAACAGAATCCAACAACACCTTAAAAGGATCATACACCACGATCAAGTGGGATTTATCCCAGGGATGCAAGGATTCTTCAATATACACAAATCAATCAATTGATACACCATATTAACAAATTGAAGAAGAAAAACCATATGATCATCTCAATAGATGCAGAAAAAGCTTTTGACAAAATTCAACACCCATTTATGATAAAAACTCTCCAGAAAGTGGGCATAGAGGGAACCTACCTCAACATAATAAAGGCCATATACGACAAACCCACAGCAAACATCATTCTCAATGGTGAAAAACTGAAAGCATTTCCTCTAAGATCAGGAACGAGACAAGGATGTCCACTCTCAGCACTATTATTCAACATAGTTTTGGAAGTCCTAGCCACGGCAATCAGAGAAGAAAAAGAAATAAAAGGAATACAAATTGGAAAACAAGAAGTAAAACTGTCACTGTTTGCTGATGACACGATACTATACATAGAGAATCCTAAAAATGCCACCAGAAAACTAGTAGAGCTAATCAATGAATTTGGTAAAGTTGCAGGATACAAAATTAATGCACAGAAATCTCTTGCATTCCTATACACTAATGATGGAAAATCTGAAAGAGAAATTACGGAAACACTCCCATTTACCACTGCAACAAAAAGAATAAAATACCTAGGAATAAACCTACCTAGGGAGACAAAAGACCTGTATGCAGAAAATTATAAGACACTGATGAAAGAAATTAAAGATGATACCAACAGATGGAGAGATACACCATATTCATGGATTGGAAGAATCAACATTGTGAAAATGACTATACTACCCAAAGCAATCTACACATTCAATGCAATCTCTATCAAATTACCAATAGCATTTTTTACAGAGCTAGAACAAATCATCTTAAAATTTGTATGGAAACACAAAAGACCCCGAATAGCCAAAGCAGTCTTCAGGGACAAAAACGGAGCTGGAGGAATCAGACTCCCTGACTTCAGACTATACTACAAAGCTACAGTAATCAAGACAATAGGGTACTGACACACACACAAAAAAAACCATAGATCAATGGAACAAGATAGAAAGCCCAGAGATAAACCCACGCACCTATGGTCCACTAATCTATGACAAAGGAGGCAAAGATATACAGTGGAGAAAAGGCAGCCTCTTCAATAAGTGGTGCTGGGAAAACTGGACAGCTACATGTAAAAGAATGAAATTAGAACACTCCCTAACACCATACACAAAAATAAACTCAAAATGGATTTGAGACCTAAATGTAAGACTGGACACTATAAAACTCTTAGAGGAAAACATAGGAAGAACACTCTTTGACATAAATCATGGCAAAATCTTTTTTGATACACCTCCTAGAGTAATGGAAATAAAAACAAAAATAAACAAATGGGACCTAATGAAACTTCAAAGCTTTTGCACAGCAAAGGAAACCATAAACAAGACGAAAAGACAATCCTCAGAATGGGAGAAAATATTTGCAAACGAATAAACAGACGAACGATTAATCTCCAAAATATATAAACAGCTCGTGCAGCTCAATATTAAAGAAACAAACAACCCAATCCAAAAATGGGCAGAAGACCTAAATAGACATTTCTCCAAAGAGGACATACAGATGGCCAAGAAGCACATGAAAAGCTGCTCAACATCACTAATTATTAGAGAAATGCAAATCAAAACTACAATGAGGTATCACCTCACACCAGTTAGAATGGGCATCATCAGAAAATCTACAAACAACAAATGCTAGAGAGGGTGTGGAGAAAAGGGAACCCTCTTGCACTGTTGGTGAGAATGTAAATTGATACAGCCACTATGGAGAACAGTATGGAGGTTCCTTAAAAAACTAAAAATAGAATTACCATATGATCCAGCAATCCCACTACTGGGCATATACCCTGAGAAAACCATAATTCAAAAAGACACATGCACCCCAATGTTCATTGCAGCACTATTTACAATAGCCAGGACATGGAAGCAACCTAAATGCCCATCGACAGACAAATGGATAAAGAAGTTGTGGTACATGTATACAACGGAATATTACTCAGCCATAAAAAGGAACGAAATTGAGTCATTTGTTGAGACATGGATGGATCTAGAGACTGTCATACAGAGTGAAGTAAGTCAGAAAGAGAAAAAGAAATATCGTATATTAATGCATGTATGTGGAAACTAGAAATATGGTACAGATGAACCGGTTTGCAGGGCAGAAGTTGAGACACAGGTGTAGAGAACAAACGTATGGACACCAAGGAGTGAAAACTGCGGTGGGGTGGGGATGGTGGTGTGCTGTATTGGGTGATTGGGATTGACATGTATATACTGATGTGTATAAAATTGATGACTAATAAGAACCTGCAGTTTAAACAAACAAACAAAAACAACTAATACTAAACTTTCTTTGGGTTATTTGTATGGAAATATGTTAATATAAATGTTTCAGACATTACATGAAATTTCTAAAAATCTTATATGTTCTGGTATAATGTTATAAGTCATAATTCTAGTTATTACTTCAAAATGTGTATCTCAGAAATAACTAAATTTCCTTGTCAATTGCATTATTATGAACTTACATCAAATCTTTAAAAAAAAATTGTGTTTCAATAATTTTTTGATAATGGCCTCTCAAAGCATTGCCATATTACACACATTAGCCCCTCCGAACAACCCTAGAGTGAATGAAGCACATATTATTTTTATCCCCAGTTTAGAAAGGAAGTGGATGAGATCCAAGAGGTCTCTCGGTGCCCTCTGGATGGCCTACACTCCAGCTAGTGGCCGGGACACATGACAGCACAAGGCTTTCCTGACTCCTGGCCCCAGTGGCCACTCTGCCTCTCAGAAAAATTGACAACCCTGCAAAATTAACTTGGCTGTACTAATGAAATTGAAAATTTTGTTCATGTAAAACTGCTTATGATACAGTCAGCCAAATTCTGACCCAAATGCACATAAATCAGCGGGTTGTTCTTCTGTCACTATAAAGCAAATTTGAATGTGGACATCCTCAGTGCTGAAAGGGAACTTAGCGATCCCTTTACCTAAGCTCCGAATTCTACTGAGAGAAAAGGGCAGCCCCAGCAGGTTAGATAACTGCACATGGCCCAGCGCTTGATGTTGGCAAAGCCAGGAGCAGAAGCCATGTCCCCATACCCCCAGCCCAAGGCTCCTTTATCTCTGAACTTCCTTCCCAGGTCTCAAGAACAGCTCCTGCTTCCACCTGAGGATTTGATTCAAGGGTTTGTTCACAGATAAGAAGAAGAAATGCCCACTAAAACCAGAGGCCACTGGCAAAGGTTTCCTGAAGGAAAAAACTAGAGGAAGAGAGACTCCAAGAAAGTGGAAATGTGTGTGATGACTCAGGTCATAACCAGGAGTGATGGGTGTAAGGGGGCCAAGAAAGGGACAGTGGAGAAAGGCCGGATCTGCAGACTGAGGTGGGCCTGAACTACCATAGGAAAGTGTAGTCTTTTTATGCTCTTGCCAATAGGGAATCATTAAAATCTGCTGAGCAGGTGTGTAGCAGATGCAAAGTAGAATTGTGATTTAACAAATATGATTTATAAAGAAAGATAAAAAGAAATTTTCAAAATTGTTTTTGAACCGCCACCAGAAAAGATTTGCAGATGCTTGTCTCTGTATTTGGGGGGTGGGGGGTGGAGGGAGACAATCTTACAAATAAATGCTGGAAACTTTTAAATTCATTCATTCATTCATTCAACAAACCTTTTCTTAGTGCTTTCTATGTGCCAGGCACTCTGTGATAATAGGTATGCAGTGGTCAATAAAAAATCCAGTGCCTGCACCATGGAGCACCAGTCTAATTAGGGTAACAGATGTTAAACAGATTATAAAACAATAAATACATCAATATCAATTGTGAAAAGTGCTGAAAAGAAAAAAAAACAGAAACTGTTTTCTCCAGTATAGAAAACAATGGGGGTGGGACCTATTTATAAATAAGTTGGGCATTTCAACCAACTACTGCTATGTAACAAACAACCCTCTAAGATTTAGTGGCTAAAATTTAGAACAACAGCAAAACCATCTTTAATCTCCCATGATTCTGTGGGTTGACCAGGCAGTTCTTCTGCTGGTCTTGTTTGGGGTCTCTCATGCAGTTGCAGTCAGATGTCTGTTGGGGCTAGAATAACCAATATGGTTTCACTCACATGTCTGGGGCCTTGGCAGGGACATCTCCCTCTCTCTCCCTATCTCTCCCTCTCCCCCTGCCCCCTCTCCCTCTCTCTCCCTCCCCCCCCCCCCCCCCCCCCGTCCACATGGTCTCTGTGTGGTTTGCTGAGACTTCTTTATTTATTTTTTTTAACATCTTTATTGGAGTATAATTGCTTTACAATGGTGTGTTAGTTTCTGCTTTATAACAAAGTGAATCAGCTTTACATATACATGTATCCCCATATCTCTTCCCTCTTGCATCTCCCTCCCACCCTCCCTATCCCACCCCTCTAGGTGGTAACAAAGCACCGAGCTGATCTCCCTGTGCTATGTGGCTGCTTCCCACTAGCTACCTATTTTACATTTGGTAGTATTTATAAGTCCGTGCCACTCTCTCACTTCGTCCCAGCTTACCCTTCCCCCTCCCCGTGTCCTCAAGTCCATTCTCTACGTCTGCGTCTTTATTCCTGTCCTGCCCCTAAGTTCTTCAGAACCATTTTTTTTTCTTAAATTCCATATATATGTGTTAGCATACGGTATTTGTTTTCCTCTTTCTGATTGACTTCACTCTGTATGACAGTCTCTAGACCTATCCACCTCACTACAGATAACTCAATTTCATTTCTCTTTACAGCTGAGTAATATTCCATTGTATATATGTGCCATGTCTTCTTTACCCATTCATCTGTCGAATGGACCCTTAGGTTGCTTCCATGTCCTGGCTATTGTAAATAGAGCTACAGTGAACATTGTGGTACATGACTCTTTTTGAATTATGGTTTTCTCAGGGTATATGCCCAGTAGTGGGATTGCTGGGTCATATGGTAGTTCTATTTGTAGTTTTTTAAGGAACCTCCATACTGTTCTCCATAGTGGCTGTATCAATTTACATTCCCACCAACAGTGCAAGAGGGTTCCCTTTTCTCCACACCCTCGCCAGCATTTGTTGTTTGTAGATTTTTTGATGATGGCCATGCTGAGACTTCTTTAGATGGCAAGTTCATTGCCAGAGCAAGCGTTCTAAGTGGGAGGAGGCAGAAGCAGTCATAACCTTAAAGGCCAGGACCAGAACTGGCATAGCATCATTTCTGCTGCATTTGGCTGATTAAAGCAACCACACGGCCTAGCTCTGATTCAAGGGCAGGAGAAATAAAGTCCACCTCTCAAGGCAGCGGGGAAGGTGGAAGTGACACAGATTTTACGGCCATCTTTACTCCACCTAGGTGGTCAGGGATGGCCTCCGTGAGCAGGTGACATCTGAGCCAAGACCTGAAGGAGATAAAGGAGTCATCCAGGTAATAAGCAGAAGAAAAGCATTTCCGACAAAAGGGAACAGCAAATGAAAAGATTCTGGGGCAGGAAGAAGCATTTGATGGGGTCAAGGAACTGGAAGGAGACAAGTTGAGACTGGAGAGATGCGGCAAAGGGAAGAGTGGCCTGGGATTAGGTGGAGGAAGCAGGTGGCTAGGGCCACAGCAGAGACTTGAGGGCAGATTTACAGACCAGCTTCCACTTGAAGTGCAATGGGAAATCATTAGGGATTACAAGAGCTGCATGTTCATAAAGGGTTACTCTGGTTGCTATGTGAAGAATGGCCGGAAAGGAGCAAGAATGTCCCCTGGCTTAATCAAAGACGCTAAAGGATCTCAAGAAGTGACCTGAACTGAGGACAGACTCTAGACACATGAGCTCCAGCATCCAAAATCCACAGTGACAATACGGGACTAATTCGTCACTGATGATGAACTAATATCCCTGTTGGTAGGGTTACTACAGGATTCACTAGACCACTCTCCTGGAGGACAGAGATCACAACTGTCTTGTCCATCCCTGTCTCTCGAGTGCATAACAGACCAAATGACAAACGACCAAATGGGCTTCTCAGAGAAGGACTGTAATATTTATTTCATTATGGTCCAAGATGATTCCTTCCATATAAAGTATAATCAAAGAGCAAACCCGAGACATGGAAACAAATGAACCTTCAACAAGACCAGAAGCGAATGTGGGATTATCCAGGGACAGGCAATGAAGCATTGCCCAGGTTACATTTTGGTGCATAAAATGTTACTTTCAATTATCTGGCAGCTGTACCTCCAGAGAAGTGAAATGTTACTTTCTGTGTGATTGAGCACACAAGGGGAATGAGGGATATTAACTACTCCTGACAGTATTTTCAAAATTGTCCTTGGGTACATCTACATGGTCCATTCTAGTCCCTATGATTCTCAGAAGTGAAAGGATTTTTAAGACCCAGGAGAGTTAAAGAACAACAGCTCCATGAATGCCTTCCACCCACACACTTTTGACAGATTTGGGCTAATAAAAAAGACCCTGAAGGCACCTTGATTTGGCCCATAATCCTTCACACTTACAGACTGTCAAACCCATCAGAAGTTGATATATGTTTACATTTCTACTTCTAAGATATAAACAGACTCCTATAAGCAGGGAGTGGGACTTGGTTTATGGAGAGGAATGGAAACTTATGGACACAGTTTAAAAGTAATTAGCATGCAGGGCCTCCCTGGTGGCGCAGTGGTTGGGAGTCCGCCTGCCGGTGCGGGGGATACGGGTTCGTGCCCCGGTCTGGGGGGATCCCATGTGCCGCGGAGCGGCTGGGCTCGTGAGCCGTGGCCGCTGGGCCTGCGCGTCCGGGGCCTGTGCTCCACAGCGGGAGAGGCCACAGAGGCCCGTATACCGCAAAAAGAAAAAAAAAAAAAAAAAAAGTAATTAGCATGCAAAGCAAATTAGCAAAAGACTAAACGTGTTAGATGCCTCCATTACCACCATGGGAACAGGTGGACCCTCACACATATGGTTATGTGACTTCCCCACAGCCTGGGCTGATGTAAATGAAGACATGAAAATTACTCTCCTCAATGGGACTGAGGAGGCACGCGACAATTTTAACTAAAGCGTTGAAAGGGAAGAGTGCTGAGTCCTTGAAAATACCTCCAATCAAGTCAATTAAGATCAATTGTAAGTCAATTAGAAGCCATTCTGCTTTCACTATGGGCAAACCAAACAGAGCCTTCTGAATCAGTCTCTAAATAAAAAAGACTTCATTTAATACTTCCCTTTCCCCACCCAAGCATAGAGAGCATTCGTGAAAATCAGTCCCCACCTCACTCATCCATACAACATAATGGAAGTGCCCTCTGCATCCTGTGCAGAAATCAGTCTCATCTGCCGTGGAGGTTGGAATTTTAATGATCAGAATTTTAATGTTCACAATAATTTCCCATACTTCAATTCTATAGTATATGATTCAATCCACCAGAAACCAACCATTTCTGCCAGATCAGTTCCACGCAATTCCTCAAGATGCTACCATTGCCTGAGACTTGGGACCACTTTTCCTATTAATTTATTGCAGGACTTATCTGCCTGTGTGTGCCAGAGCCAGCTGGTCAGAGAGGAAATTTTAATGCATGACCTTTTCAAAACCTCTCCACCTCCCATAGCAAAGCCAAACTTGGTTAAGGGTTTATTGACAGAGGGCTGGTCATTTACTACTGGTAACCTCGGGAGTTTTATTTGATAACTTTGGCTTTTAGAAACAACATTCCCATCAAAATGAAAATGTGTTTATGTTAGAATATTGGCAGGGAGACTTACACCATTCAATTTAATTTTAAATTTTGATTAGAATTTCAGTGACAGCCTACCTTCCACGGTCACTATCTAGCCCTGGAGGCCACGACTAACAAATGCATCATCATAAACCATTCATAACACAAAAGAAAGGAGGGGAAAAAAAAGGAAACAAGGAACAAAAACCACTCCTAAAAAAGCTATGGAATATTTCAAGGCAAAAGGACTTCTGAAAATGTAGTGACTGGACTTTCTTTTTTTAAACCAATTAAGCAGGTGCTTACATTTGAGAGCTTATCTGAGCTTGCTCTGCAAAAGTACACGTTAACAATTATTCTGGGCATCCTGGCTGTAGCCTGGCTCGCGTCATTTAGTGCCGCTGGCTGAGCCCATCCCGCCTGGCATTTGCAAACACTCGGCCACGCTTTTCTTGTCTTTGGGTCGCAAAGGCGGCCGGAGCCCCGCAGCGGCGAGGAGGCCCCATTTGTCCCAGCTGCTGCGAACCCTCGCACCGAATCAATATTCCGTCAGCCTGCGCTTTCACCGCCGCAACTGATAGCGCCCCCGAGGCTCCGTGACGTCGCCCGGTGTTTGCAAAGCGGAGGAAAAATCCCTCTTCGCATTGTCCGGCTCTGACCTCACTCCAGCGGAGCGGGGCGCGCTGGCCTGCCTTTAATCACCCGTGAAATGGTGCAGGAGAGAAGCTGCGCGGAGGAGAGGCTGCGCAGAAATCACCCACCGGGACGACCAGATGTGACTCACGCTTTTCACCTTTGGAGGGAAGTAACATTTTGGAGCAGGATTCCACCCTGGCCTGCCTCCAAGGGACACAGGAGAGAGAGAATACCCTTCCTGTTCTCGACAGACAAGGAGCGTGCAATGCAGCTGGAAGAAAAAGGGCCAACATCAATAATGCATTGGGACCCATGGCTGACATTTTTCAGCTATCTGGGTAATTGACCAGTGGTCAAAATACAGCCCTAGGGCTTCCCTGGTGGCGCTGTGGTTGAGAGTCCGCCTGCCGATGCAGGGGACACGGGTTCGTGCCCCGGTCCGGGAAGATCCCACGTGCCGCGGAGCGGCTGGGCCCGTGAGCCATGGCCGCTGGGCCTGCGCGTCCGGAGCCTGTGCTCCGCAACGGGAGAGGCCACAACAGTGAGAGGCCCGCGTACCGCAAAAAAAAAACCAAAAAACCAGCCCTAAAAGGCCACGTGTGAACAAAGCCATCACTGTTACTGAAAGGGCAGGTTTAACCCTGGATGATATCTAGAGGACCTATCCAATCCCTCTTCTTTCCCCAGACATAAATATTGCTCCCAACATGAGTAGTAACGGTAACAGTAGCAGTACAATTAATAATAGTAATAATAATGGCTACTCTCTATTGTATGTATGTGTGTACTTCCCTCTTGGCAAGTACGATATCCCATGAAACCCTCACCCTGACACTTAACTGGCCCAAGGTCACACTGTAAGGGGCAGAACTGGATTTAAACTGAAGGCTGTCATTGACCCGCCCCACTATGGGTTCTCTCAGACGTCGGGGTCTTTGAGTAAGTTGGGAGGCTAACTCTGTGTCTGAACAACGAACAGCCCTCTGACCCAAAGCCTTCTGACGACGGTACCAGAACTTTGCAGTTACCAACCACTTCAAGCCATGTTTAAGCAGCTGTACAAACAAGAAGGGGTACAGTAGAGACCGCTAGCCCAAGGCCACACTTGCAGACAGTGGCAGTGCTGGAATAAAAAGAAGCCTGCAGTGAGAACACTTGAGAGCAAACCTCAGGTACACAATACAGTGTTATTAACTACAGTTGCCGTGCTGTGCATTCGATTTCTGGAGCTTATTCCTCCTGCATAGCTGAAACTTTGTACCCTTTGACCAGCATCTCCCCATTTCCCCTTTCCCCCCACCCCTGGCAACCACTATCCTACTCTCTGCTACTCTTTGTTGGACTGCTAAGAGAGTATATCTCTGTTTTGGCATTTTTTCAATTTGTATTAAAATATAGTTGATTTACAATGTTCTGTTAGTTTCAGGTGTACAACAAAGTGAAATATACATATATGTGTATATATATAGATATTCTTCTTTAGATTCTTTTCCATTAGAGGTTATTATAAGATATTGAGTATAGTTGCCTGTGCTATACAGTAGGTCCTTGTTGGTTATCTATTTTATATATAGTAGTGTGTATATTTTAACACCAAACTCCTAATTTATCCCTCCCCCTCCCTTTCCCCTTTAATAACCATAAGTTTTTTTCTATACCTGTGAGTCTATTTCTGTTTTATAAATAAGTTCCTTTGTATCATTTTTTAGATTCCACATATAAGCCATATCATATGATATTTGTCTTTCTCTGTCTGACTTGCTTCACTTAATATGGTAATCTCTAGGTCCATCCATGTTGCTGCAATTGGCATTATTTCATTCTTCTTTACGGCTGAGTAATGTTCCATTGTGAATATATCCCACATTTTTTTAAAAACATCTTTATTGGAGTATAATTGCTTTACAATGGTGTGTTAGTTTCTGCTTTATATCAAAGTGAATCAGCTATACATATACATATATCCCCATATCTCCCGGGAAACTCCTCCATTACCCACTCTGGTTTTTGCTTTTGCCTGGCAGCATTTTTCCTACTCTCCAAGCAGAGAGAAGACCACAGTAAAAATTTTACTTGCTTGCTTCATTAAGGCAAGGCAAAGCAGTTTCTTGGTACCATTTTCTTGCCTTTAAACTCCTCTCATTCCTTTCATCTAATTTTTCTCTTGCAAGAAGCAAGAAATCAAAACAAAATGTTTTCCTGGAATGATACATGTAAATGAAGACAAAATGATGGGAACTGGGATTAAATGCTACAGAGCTGGAAATAATGCATGGGGCTAAGTGAGCCAGCAACTCTATTGTTAATAACATAAATAACAGTCATGATAAAGTAATAACGCTTCTGCATTTAACTCTCTTTGGGATGGTCCTTTTCTCAGGCTTTCCAAAATCACAGCCTAGAATTACGCTGAGGGCTGGAGGGGTTCTGCCCTCTGTGATCTGTACTCAACCTAGATTAATGAAGCTTTCACAACACCTGTGTCTACACTTTTGGTACTGTCATCCCAGTCATCTCCGGGGTGGTTTCATCTGCGTGGGAGCAAGCCTCTAAATTCCAGTAGTACCAGGGATTCAAAAGGCAATGACCTTGACATACACAGGCTCTCCTCTCACCACCCACGAAGCTTAACACCAAGACTAGACAAAAGCTATCTTCCACCCTGGAATTAATCATCATTTTGGAGTTTCCATTACAAATCTTTGTTTAGAGAAGCCCAGAAAAGCAGACCAATCATTGGGTGTTGGAAATGTTTTCAACTTTTAAGGATCAAGGGCACACTTTGAGAATCTGATCAAAGTTACAGACTTTGTTTCTATCTATTTAAATAAAATGTGTATACCGTGATTTGCATATATTTTTAGGAGGCTCTTTGACCCTCCCAGAGCTCATCCAGCCCCCTTTCCCAAAAATCCTGCTGTAGCTTAATGACGACATGGGGTGTGTGTGTGTGTGTTTGCTCTTCATAGCACCAAAAGAAAATGGTATGAACTAAAAAGGGAAGAAAATTAAAAGTATATTCAAGGTCTTCAAAAAAAAAAGGAACTGTGCTTAATGAGCAACAAATATATGTCGAGCTCTCTACCAGGCATATGACATGCATTTTTGCATTTAATCCACTTCACAATTGTATAACAACAAGGACGGTGTCTTTCATATTCACCTCTCTGTCCCCAGTGCCTTTCACAGTGCTGGTGCTTACTGAGTATTTGAGTGAATTAATTATTACTAATTTGTAGATGAGGCAACAGAGCCTCTGAGAGATTAACTTACACAAATCAGACAGGGAATGAGTGGCAGAGGTGGAATTTGAACTCAGATCTGTCTGTCCCCTTCCCCCTGCACTTTGATGAACATTTGATGTGATCTTCTCTGAGACTAAAGCAAAGACATGAACACAAATAAATTATATAGTGTTGGAGGCCAGTGCTGTGGGAAACAGGAAAAGCCAAGGAGGAGGGACTGAGAGTATGCGGGAGGGGCAGGTTATAGCTCTGACCAGGGTGGTGAGTGTCAGCCTCTCCAGAGGTGAGATTTGAGCAAAACCTTGAAGGAGGTGAAGGGGTGAGCTGTGCAGAGGCATAGAGGAACAGCTAGACGCTCGAGGGAAGAGCTCGAGCCAGGCCCCCACGCGGTAGCATGCCTGGTGGCTCAAGGAACAAGGAGCTATAGCGTGGCAGAATCAGGCGAGGGGGCGCGGAGAGGTAACAGGGGGCTGTGAAAGACCACATGTCAGTCACTGCAAGGACTCGGGCCTTTACTCAGAGTGAAATGGGAACTCATTGCAAGACTCAGAGCAGGGTGGGAGCATAATCTGACTTCCAGCCTACAAAGACGTCTTTGGCTGCAGGCACGAGGCCGGAGCATAGCAGGGGCCAGGGCAAGAGTGGGGAGACCAGGCGGGAGGCCACATCCAGTTATTCAGGCAAAAGATGATGGTGGCTTGGCCAGGTGGTAGCAGTGGAGATGGGGAGAAGCATATCCCTGATATGCAAGAGGGAGTTAAGGATGACTCTAAGGTTTTTGGCCCAAGCAACAAAACTGACATCTGTTTAGGCTCATCCCTACATTCTAAGAAGGCAAGCCTTAAAAGCCTGCTGTCTTATTCTCAAAGCCTCAAAATCAACCTGGGAGAAATAATATGATGTTTAAAGTTTCCAAAGATGTTTCCCTTTTTCTTTTCATAAGAGAGACGTCACTCCATGTAGCCCTGTGACAAGAGGCAGGAAGGAATTCCTTTAAAAGTGTACATTATTCACTTGATTTAAGTTTTGGAAAGCAAGCTTTGGAAAGTGTTTCCTTTGTCTTACTCCCTCCCTTCATGTCTAAGGCTGCACAATGCTCTCTCCTGTGGAAGGCTGCAAAATCTTCTCTCCTGCTCTGCTAGACCCCAGGTCAGTACCTGGACACACACACCCCTGCTGGCCACAAAACGCTGGTGGTTTCAAACAGCTTTCTGAAACTGGGAGCTCTAGACAGACGCTGACTTCCGGGTGACCTGAATCTGACTTCCGGGTGACCTGAATCTGACACCAAGAGTGGGAAGTCAGGGTGTCTCTCCCCCACCAGCATTCCTGGTTAGCCTAGGCTAGGCTGCCAGGCAAACGTTGAGCCACCGGCTCTGGACACAATCAAGAGTGAAACTGGAGCTCACTTCCAGACCACACTGCTCAGCCAAGCAGATACTCCTCAGGAAGTTAAAGCAGAAATTGCTGAACACTTTGCAGAGGGTAAGTGTCCCACTTTTTCCTCTGAGGGTTTGCTTTTAAAAATGCTAAAATAGAAAAGCCAAGATGATAGGCAAACTATATTTTTGGAAGGAAAAATTTATTGCATGCCTACTAGGTGCCTGGCACTGTGCCGAGTGTTTTTTAAAAGCACTGTGTTGCTGAATCTACACAACATCTGAGAAGTCAGCATAATTTTCTCCATTTTTCTGAGAAGGAAAGTTTAAGAGAGGTTAAGCAACTTGCCCAAAGTGATCCAGCTAGTCAGTACAGATGTCCGACTTCAAAGTAGAGCTTTCACCACAACTGCCTCTAGGGTGATTGACAGTCTCCATGTGCCTGGGACTGAGCGGGTTCCTGCGATGCTGGACTTTCAATTTTAAATGCAGGAAAGTGTAGGGCAAACCATGCCCAGAGAGTCACCCTAGCACCCTAGCTGCCTCTTTAACTGAAAATATGCACATGTAAAATGTGCAAAATGCAGTCATTTCACAAATACCTAGACAATTCAGTAGAATAACTGAAGTCTTTTAAAACATCACTGAGAGAGTTATAAATAACACCTTTAGTCAAGGTAAATATGGGCTCCTACGGGGTTCACCTTTAAGGAAAGCAGGTTTCTTTCCCACCCAGTTAAAAGCCAGTCTTCTGCAATTATAAGAGTGGAGTCCTTGGTGAGAATTTGCTGCAGAACATTAATCCCCAATTTCCTACACATTTTACGGGGATCGATTCCACCAGCTGACTCCCAAAGCAAGCTTGCCAGTGTGTGTTCCCCAAATCCAGTTCCCTTTTGCATCTGTTTGCTGCAAAATGTCAACTAGATCTCTTGCTCTGGTCATTGTAATTTATATCCTTGACTAATTGACCGGAGGACTCTGGCCCAATATCTTGCTAAGGGGACATCAATGAATTCAGCTCTTGGGATAAGAGTCAGCTGCTTAAAACCTAGAACTTGGAGAATTCTCCAGAGCCTGGCTTGCACGATTTGCTAGTACTGCTCACTCATCATTACGCATCTTTCCACTCATTTATTGTCCTTAGTTCTTTAAAAGACAGTCTAGCCCTCTGTACTAAATAAACTCTTTGAAGGCAAGGACTAGGCTAATTTTTCCTTCAGAACATATACGAAAAATTTAATAAATGTTTGCTGAATCATCTTGTTGTTTCATTAAGAAGAACAGTTTTCGTGCTCAGATTGCCTAAAGACTGAAAATCTCCTTAGGAAAGAAACCAGCCAAGGTATTTCTGATGAGGCTGAAGTCAGACAACAACCAAAGACTGTGTTCCCAGGATGGGCAGATCTGGTGCCCCTCTATGGGTGCACAGGAAATCCCACCTTATCTTCAGTTTCTTCCCTCCAGACAATGGCATCTGAGATGTGTCACTCCCAGCAGACTTCCTCAGCTGGACTGGCCTGCCCTTTGCTGCTGTGTATGCAGCTTGGCCACAGTCACACTGGCCTTGACCTGGGTCAGGGTATCCCAAGTAGGACATGAGTGTCTGTTCTCATAGTTGTACAGCCCACTTTGGCTCTCAGACGTATGTGCAGCTTTGTTACATACTTCTAGTATATCCAATATGCTGCTTCTAGCATGGATATTCCTCATCAACTCAGTTTGCAGAATTAGAACACTGCTTCTAGGGAAGCTTTTCTTTCTGCTTTTTGAACTTTAGAAACTGGATGCATCAGACTATCCTTATGCAAATGTGGGTATATCCTCCAGGCCTTCACCCCAAATAAGACCTAAACAAACCAGGCCCTAAGTAAAGTGCCTACAGAAGAGCAGAATCCAATGTCCCTCACACCCGGCCCCTCCCCAGTCTCAACAGGTGCCACTTCAAACACCTACCCCATGCTTAGGCCAATATTTCCCATAATATTATATTGCAAAGAATTATAAACTGGCATCATAAAAATGGCCTTTGGTCAAATAAGTTATGGAAATGCTGGGTTACAGAATATGAAGAGGATGTCTTTACCAGAGGACATTTGAGACCTTTAACATGCTAAGGTGTATTATGAACCTCCAAAATGGGGTACAGTATGCAGTGTTTCCCAGACTTAATGGACCATGGGAACCCTCACCACCTCCTTCTTTGGTGCATCATCTTAAGGCATTGCTGTTCTCCCAGCATAACTTTGGGAATTCAGCTCTAGCCTCATGAACTCATTCAATCACTGAGCAGGTGAGGGACGTCACCCAAAGCCAGAGGAAGAAAGCGTTAATGGTTTTCGAAGATGTTCTTTAAAGCCCTCATCAGAGGTATACAGGGTGAATTTAGACAACAGAATGTTAAACAGAAAACGTTAAAGGATCTCCAAAACAAACATTTTTTAATCCTCAGTTTAGAGCCATAGTGAGCATCAAATACTGTCAAGAGAATAAACTGTTCATTTCCCCTGACATCTTATCAATTCTCATCATGGTGGAATGAGCACAGGTTTGGGAATTAGATACATCTATTTTCAAATCTTGACTTGTAGGGCTGTTGTGAGAATTCAATAAGATAATGAACATCATCTCATAATAAAAAAGAATTAGGGGCTTCCCTGGTGGCGCAGTGGTTGAGAGTCCGCCTGCCGATGCAGGGGACACGGGTTCGTGCCCCAGTCCAGGAAGATCCCACATGCCGCGGAGCGGCTGGGCCCATGAGCCATGGCCACTGAGCCTGTGCATCCAGGGCCTGTGCTCCGCAATGGGAGAGGCCACAACAGTGAGAAGCCCGCGTACCACAAAAAAAAAAAAAAAAAAAAAAAAAAAAGAGCAAAAAGAATATGGAGGAGGTACCAGAGGGTGAAAGATTCCAACAGATCATTGGAGGGCTAAAGATAAAGTTTGGCTATGCTACCAGAGCAGAGAACACTACAATCTAAAAGAGGAGTGAGTTGATTCATCCTGCAGAACACTAGGAAAATCTGAGACCAGAGAAGTCAAGTTCAGTAGAAGGTAGGGATGAGGATGGGGCTGAGGACACAAGTCTTAGCCCACTTCTTATCCCCAGGATGCTGGCAGCCAGACAGATATCTCCCACCCACTTCTGCCCAACTGGGAGACTGGAAAATTCTTTCTTGAGAATTGGAAGAGCGTCAGAGAAAATACCACTAGGTACTAAGATGCGATTCCCCAAAAAGAGATGATGAGCCAGAAACCTGTGCAGTTACCCTACAGTAAAGCCCAATAGTTGACAAGCCTAATCATGTAGACAGGGCTTGCTGTCAGCTTTTAGTGCTCTTAAATATGAACGGACAGACAAGGACTGTCATATATTCAAGAAAATCCTTCAACATGATAAGAATCAAAAACAAAAAAGAAACTTGAGGGGGGGTAATCAATACAACGAGGGAAAGAGAAGAAACTTCTGAAGGTAAACAATAACTAATATCTGCAGAGATATGAGGAAACATTGCAGGCAAGACACAAGAATAGGATGCTACTCAAATAAAAAGAAAGAGAACAAGAAAGCTATAAAATATTTAAAGTATGTTAGAAAAACTAAAAAGATTCAACACAAAGGATAGAAGATAAGGTTGGAAAAATCTAATATAAAGTTAAGCAAAAGACAAAGACATGGAAAATCCTAGAAAAGATCTTTTAAAATGAGAGGACAGGGCTTCCCTGGTGGCGCAGTGGTTGAGAGTCCGCCTGCCAATGCAGGGGACACAGGTTTGTGCCCCGGTCAGGGAAGATCCCACATGCCGCGGAGCGGCTGGGCCCGTGAGCCATGGCCGCTGAGCCTGCGCGTCCGGAGCCTGTGCTCTGCAATGGGAGAGGCCACAACTGTGAGAGGCCCGCGTACCGCAAAAAAAAAAAAAAAAAAAAAAAAAAAAAAGAGAGGACAATGCAGAATATCCAACACCTCACAGAGGAGACTTCTGGATAAAGAGAAAACGGAAGAAAAAATTATCAGAAGAATGATAGCACAAATTTCCCTGAACTGGGCACAATTAAAATGCAATCAAAGCTCATAATATATGTTGAGGAATCCTTCCACAGAATAGAGCAAAAAAGAAACAATGCATAAGCAGAAATAGAAAATCTGAGAAAATTAGAGGATCAATTCAGAAGAAAGTGAAAGCTCAAAGGATTTGCCTTGGCCATGATGCCAGAAGAAAATTATAGAGATGCAAGACACACAACCCCAATCCTTCCCTAAGTGTTTACTGAGCACTCACTATGTTCCCAGTACCATGACAAAGATCAACATTTGGCTCCAAACCTTTATCAATTTGCTCCCTCCTTGTTCTAATAAGCACATAGGATGCACAGCATAAATGATCATTATTTAGAAAATCTGGCCATGTTTTTTTCCTGTATTCCATGTTGTCAAATATCAACTGAGGTCCTCCCTGGCCTGATCTAGGCCCACAGAACCAGGCCTATGGGTTGTGCCAGAGCTTGGAGATTTGAAATGGAATCTGAGTCACTCAGGGCAGAACTCCAGCTACCACATGCTACTGTTCCAATGTTTGTGCCTTCTCTTCAGTTCAACCTTACCCCTGGCACACACATACTCTGATTCATCTGGTCCTCACTCCAGGACTTTACATAAAATAAGAACCCTGGGCCAAAGGAACACGCAGGGAATTGGACACAAATACTGTAGAAGCAGAGGACTGAGAGAGATGGAAGCTCAGCCTTGGGATACACTTATCAAGTTCCCACCCTTCTCTAGGCACAGTGTGAGTCACTGGGGTACAAAATTTAACAAAATGCATAAATATTTATGTACAAGAATTCTCCTCATACTGTTGTTTATGATCAGAAAAATCAAAAACAAAAAGCTGGAAATAATCCAAATAGCTGAAAATTTAGAAGAGGTTATTTAAGTCACAGCACATCCATACGAAGGAAAGGATAACACAGACTCTAATAATAACAGAGAGATGGGTTTATATACAAGGATAGATGTTTATCACTATGTGAGGAAAAAGATTACCAAATAATATATACCTTTGATTCCATTTTTGTTTTTAATAAAAGTACAGAGAGCACATCTAATAGGTCTAAATGAGGGTTTCTCACCTTCACAACTATTGACGTTTTGTACCAGATAATTTGTTGTGGGGCTGTCCTGTGTGTTGCAGGATTTTTAGCAGCATCCCTGGACTCCACCCACTAGGTGCCAGTAGCTACTCCCAAGCTGTGACAACCCAAAATGTTTCCGGACATTGCCAAATGTACCTCAGTAGCAAAACTGTCCCCAGTTGAGAATCGCTGCCCTAAATGAAGAAGCCTGGAGGGCACACAGTGTAGATTTTGGTATTTACTAGTCAGGAAGTCTTCACCATGGCTATCTCTGCTTGGTAAGATAACAGGTGATTCGCCTTTTCTACATTTTAGAGTGAGGTTGTCCTCTGAGGTATCTTCAGATTTTTATAGCTTAAACATGTATTTCTTAAGGAGTTATTAATAATTTTAAATACTGCATATTCAAGTTGAAACAAAGAACTCGCCTTGGTCAGTGAAGTTTGTTGATAAACCCAAAATGAAACGTACTATTTCTGTGCTTGGACCTTGAATGTCCATGCTTAGATATACCTGAAATAGAGATGATTTTTCATTCAGTGAATAGCAGAATTTCAGAGGTGGAAGGGAGCTCTAGTGACCCTCTAGTCCCCCCACGTCCCCCTCACGTCCTCCACCTCCATGCTCCCCACTCTGCTCCAGCCCACACACGCCATCCTCCTCACTGTTCCTCAACCAACTCCCTCCTCCAGGCCTCTGCACTGGCCCTTCCTGTGGCCTGAAGTTCTCTCTCACAGGTCTACCTGACTCACTCCCTCACCTCTCTCAGGTCTCTGCTCAAATTCACCTTCTCAGGGAGGCCAGAATTGACATTGTAACCCCTCTCCCCACTCCAGCACTCTCCACCCACTCCTTTCCCTGTTTTGTTTTGGTTTTGACTTTTTGCCCATAGCCCTTCTCCAGGTGACACACTCTGTGTTTTAGTTATTTACTACTAGCTGTAGAATGTGAGCTAAAAATGACCAGGGACTTGTGTCTGTTGTGTTCACTGCGGTACGCCCAGTGCCTAGAACAGTGCCTGGCACATGCCAACATTCTAAATAAATATCTGAATATCAAGCATGCAAATTCACCAGCAGGGGTACACATGTTCCTCCCGATACCCTCGTATATGCGCATGAATTAGCTTTCTTGAGGCCACAGAGAGTGGGTTCTGGCTGGGCAAGTGTGTAGGCATTCTCACCCACTACCTTCATGAATCCCTGAGAGAGCTGTCACAGCACTTTCATGATCTATTTAGCTCTGGCTGGCCCCAGCCTGGCCCAGCAGGGAGAGAGCAGCAGAGAGCTGACCACTGCCCTCTGCAGGGCTTCACTTTCAAGACAGACATGTGAATGTGCACAGGACAGAGGGATGGACGGCCAAACAAAATCACTAGACCATCACATGGATGGGGAGTAACAGACCTAGGTGATGCACAAAGTGAGGGAAGGATATTTCACAGCAGCAAGATGAGGACATGTTTAGGGCTGAGATGAGGTGTACCACACCCAGGTCAAGAAGAATCAATGAAGGATCATGAAACAAAACTGCCATGGAGGGCCTGCCACCAGCCAGTGTTACAGAACCTTCTCTTACTACCCTTCAGAGTAAGGCTACCGAGGCTTAGAAAAGTCACTCTCCCAGAATTACAACACACAAGTGATAGATACAGGTGTGTCTGTCTTCAAAGCCCGTGAACTTTCGCCAAAATGATATCTATCATTAAGAGCTTAGAGCAGTGCCCAGCACACAGTAAGATACATAATTCAGCATCACTTTCATTACAAAGTCCTGATGCCTCTCCTGAAGAAACAATGGCAACTAAGGAAGAATGGGTCTTTCCCTTGACTGACCAAAAGAAGGCGGTAGCTACACAGTGGTCTCACCAAGTCCCACTTCTCTGGTCCTTTCTGTCATCATCCCTTTCCCTCCCCGCCCTTTTCCTCTCTCTCTGCCTAATTTAAAGTGAAGGACTAACCTCACTCCATACACACTGTAATGATGATGCCGATGAGTCATCGTCCCTCAAGACGGTACCGCTGCCACCAACCCAGCAGCCTTTCAGGGCCTGCCATCTGATTAAACCCCAGAGATGGGTGGTATTTTCCAAACAACTGCATTTAAAATCTCGGAACCAGGTGTGGAAGTAACAACTCCGCTCTTGAGAAGACAACTTTAACTGCCTGAGAAGAAACCAGAAATCTCCTTCAACTCCCCAGAGAAATCTCAAAACCTCCAGAGTGCCTCCAAGCATAGCTACACATTTGCTAGAAATAAGATATCTCACGTCGAACATACTCTCATTCAGTGAACAAAGCTGGCTGCTGCTGGCAGAGGCAAGGGAGAGAGTGAACTGACACGAATGAAACTCGTGTTGTGAGGCCTTTCACACACACGGCAGCAAGAAAAGGGGGTTGTAGCCAGATGGCAAAACAAGGCTGCTGTTCCATCTTCTCTGACCCGCAGCAAACTCAAGAGCCCTCTCGAAGTCAGGCTCGAAAGGATGAAACCTCTTAAAAGTTCGAAAAAATGTAAGCAAATGTAATCAGAAGCTTCAAAAATTACATATGACCGGTTCCAAGTCTCTAGATTTTCAAGCTTGGAGCAGAGAAGGCAGGTGTGAAGGGACAATAAGGATGTTTCTGCAACACCAAAGATGGTACATTTGATTACAGACCCTGAAATCTTCTAACGATTACCACACTCATAGCATTTTAAAGACACAAAAGTGTATGAGTGTGGGGTGTTGGTCATATTTAACTTGCTGGAATGCCTCTCTCATTATGGGAAGTGGTGCAGGGACTAGAGGTGGAGTAAGGTAGCAGGCAAGGATGGCTTCGTCACAACCAGTTAGCCTGAGACTGTAGAACCACAGTGGGGGGGTGAGTTCTTCTGTCACAGAAGTGGTAGGAGCCATGAGCCCCCCAAAACAAAGTCTGTTTGGGAGACTGAGGTTCAGGCCAGGAGACCTTCGGACCACAATCAGGCAGCAATCAGAACTGCATGGGAACAAGTCAGAGCTAAGGAGACAGGATGAGAACAAGAACAGCTTGAGAATGAGGGAGGTGTACCACCACTCTTTAAAGGCTGGGACCTCACCTTTACGGGTCAGGACATGAATGGCCTAGGGGCAGAAGGGTAGACAGAACAAGATTCAGTAATGAACCCCTGTAAGTTACCTGCCTGCCTACTTTACAAGAAAATATCAGTGGAAAATAAATAAAGCTGACTTTCCTTGATATGCTCCCAACCTCATCTTGGTATCTTCTTCCAACACTGCTTGAACTCCTTCATGGCTATAATATTACCCTTCAATCATGAAACCAGATTCTCTGTTCCCAAAAGATGAGTCATCAGAAACCTAAACTTTCTAAACACCCTGGGAATCATAAGGGAATCTCTGTTTTAAAGAGAATGTGGGACTTCCGGGTAAGATGGCGGAAGAGTAAGACGCGGAGATCACCTTCCTCCCCACGGATACACCAGAAATACAGCTACACGTGGAACAACTCCTACAGAACACCTACTGAACGCTGGCAGAAGACCCCAGACCTCCCAAAAGGCAAGAAACTCCCCACATACCTGGATAGGGGAAAGCGGAGAGATTCCCGCACAGAGGATCGGTGCCGAGCGGCACTCACCAGCCCGAGAGGCTTGTCTGCTCGCCCGCCGGGGCAGGCGGCGCTGGAAGCTAAGGATCGGGCTTCGGTCAGAGCGCAGGGAGAGGACTGGGGCTGGCGGCGAAAACTCAGCCTGAAGGGGGCTAATGTGCCACAGCTAGCCGGCAGGGAGTCCGGGAAAACTCTGGAGCTGCCGAAGAGGCAAGAGACTTTTTCTTCCCTCTTGGTTTCCTGGTGCGTGAGGAGAGGGGATTAAGAGCGCTGCTTAAAGGGGCTCCACAGACGGGCGCGAGTCACGACTGAAAGCGCGGAGCCCAGTGACGGGCGTGGGACGCTGGGGCTGCTGCTGCCGCCGCCAAGAATCCTGTGTGCGAGCGCAGGTCACTGTCCACACCGCCCTTCCGGGAGCCCGTGCAGCCCGCCACTGCCAGGGTCCCGGGATCCAGGGGAGGCTTCCCTGGGAGAACGCACGGCGCGCCTCGGGCTGGTGCAACGTCACGCCGACCTCTGCCGCTGCAGGCTCGCCCCGCACTCTGTGCCCCTCCCTCCCGCCCGGCCTGAGTGAGCCAGAGTCCCCGAAGCGGCTGCTCCTTTAACCCTGTCCTGTCTGAGCGAAGAACAGACGCCCTCCGGCGACCTACACGCAGAGGCGGGGCCAAATCCAAAGCTAAGACCCGGGAGCTGTGAGAACAAAGAAGAGAAAGGGAAACCTCTCCCAGCAGCCTCAGAAGCAGCGGATTAAAGCTCCACAATCAACTTGATGTACCCTGCATCTGTGGAATACATGAATAGACAACAAATCATCCCAAATTGAGGAGCCAGGAGTCAGTGCTGGGCCTCTGAGGTGGGAGAGTCAACTTCAGGACACTGGTCCACAAGAGACCTCCCAGCTCCACATAATATCAAACGGCGAAAATCTTCCAGAGATCTCCATCTCAACACAGCACCCAGCTTCACTCAACGACCAGCAAGCTACAGTGCGGGACACCCTATGCCAAACAACTAGCAAGACAGGAACACAACGCCACCCATTAGCAGAGAGGTGGCCTAAAATCATAAAAAGTCCGCAGACACCCCAAAACACACCACCAGACGTGGACCTGCCCACCAGAAAGACAAGATCCAGCCTCATCCACCAGAACACAGGCACTAGTCCCCTCCACCAGGAAGCCTACACAACCCACTAAACCAACCTTAGCCACTGGGGACAGACACCAAAAACAACGGGAACTACGAACCGGCAGCCTGCAAAAAGGAGACCCCAAACACAGTAATATAAGCAAAATGAGAAGACAGAAAAACACACAGCAGGAGAAGGAGCAAGATAAAAACCCACCAGACCTAACAAATGAAGAGGTAATAGGCAGTCTACCTGAAAAAGAACTCAGAATAATGATGGTAAAGATGATCCAAGATTCTATTTCCCAGATCCAAAATCTTGGAAATAGAATAGACAAAATGCAAGAAACAGTTAACAAGGACCTAGAAGAACTAAAGGTGAATCAAGCATCGATTAAAAACACAATAAATGAAATGAAAAATACTCTAGATGGGATCAATAGCAGAATAACTGAGGCAGAAGAACGGATAAGTGAGGTGGAAGATAAAATAGTGGAAATAACTGCTGCAGAGCAAAATAAAGAAAAAAGAATGAAAAGAACAGAGGACAGTCTCAGAGACCTCTGGGGCAACATTAAACGCACCAACATTCAAATTATAGGGGTTCCAGAAGAAGAAGAGAAAAAGAAAGGGACTGAGAAAATATTTGAAGAGATTATAGTTGAAAACTTCCCTAATATGGGAAAGGAAATAGTTAATCAAGTCCAAGAGGCACAGAGAGTCCCATACAGAATAAATCCAAGGAGAAATACGCCAAGACACATATTAATCAAACTGTCAAAAATTAAACACAAAGAAATCATATTAAAAGCAGCAAGGCAAAAACAACAAATAACACACAAGGGAATCCCCATCAGGTTAACAGCTGATTTCTCAGCAGAAACTCTACAAGCCAGAAGGGAGTGGCAGGACATAATTAAAGTGATGAAGGAGAAAAACCTGCAACCAAGATTACTCTACCCAGCAAGGATCTCATTCAGATTTGATGGAGAAATTAAAACGTTTACAGACAAGCAAAAGCTGAGAGAGTTCAGCACCACCAAACCAGCTTTACAACAAATGCTAAAGGAACTTCTCTAGGCAAGAAACACAACAGAAGGAAAAGACCTACAATAACGAACCCAAAACAATTAAGAAAATGGGAATAGGAACATACATATTGATAATTACCTTAAATGTAAATGGACTAAATGCTCCCACCAAAAGACAAAGATTGGCTGAATGGATACAAAAACAAGACCCATATATATGCTGTCTACAAGAGACCCACTTCAGACCTAGAGACACATACAGACTGAAAGTAAGGGGATGGAAAAAGATATTCCATGCAAATGGAAACCAAAAGAAAGCTGGAGTAGCAATTCTCATATCAGACAAAATAGACTTTAAAATAGAGTATTAGAAGAGACAAAGAAGGACACTACATAATGATCAAGGGATCGATCCAAGAAGAAGATATAACAATTGTAAATATTTATGCACCAAACATAGGAGCACCTCAATACATAAGGCAAATACTAACAGCCATAAAAGGAGAAATCGACAGTAACACAATCATAGTAGGGGACTTTAACACCCCACTTTCACCAATGGACAGATCATCCAAAATGAAAATAAATAAGGAAACACAAGCTTTAAATGATACATTAAACAAGATGGACTTAATTGATATTTATAGGACATTCCATCCAAAAACAACAGAATACACATTTTTCTCAAGTGCTCATGGAACATTCTCCAGGATAGATCATATCTTGGGCCACAAATCAAGCCTTGGTATATTTAAGAAAACTGAAATTGTATCAAGTATCTTTTCCGACCACAATGCTATGAGATTAGATATCAATTACAGGAAAAGATCTGTAAAAAATACAAACACATGGAGGCTAAACAATACACTACTTAATAACAAAGTGATCACTGAAGAAATCAAAGAGGAAATTAAAAAATACCTAGAAACAAATGACAATGGAGACACGACGACCCAAAACCTATGGGATGCAGCAAAAGCAGTTCTAAGAGGGAAGTTTATAGCAATACAATCCCACCTTAAGAAACAGGAAACATCTCGAATAAACAACCTAACCTTGCACCTAAAGCAATTAGAGAAAGAAGAACAAAAACATCCCAAAGTTAGCAGAAGGAAAGAAATCATAAAGATCAGATCAGAAATAAATGAAAAAGAAAAGAAGGAAACGATAGCAAAGATCAATAAAACTAAAAGCTGGTTCTTTGAGAAGATAAACAAAATTGATAAACCATTAGCCAGACTCATCAAGAAAAAAAGGGAGAAGACTCAAATCAATAGAATTAGAAATGAAAAAGGAGAAGTAACAACTGACACTGCAGAAATACAAAAGATCATGAGAGATTACTACAAGCAACTCTATGCCAATAAAATGGACAACCTGGAAGAAATGGACAAATTCTTAGAAATGCACAACCTGCCAAGACTGAATCAGGAAGAAATAGAAAATATGAACAGACCAATCACAAGCACTGAAATTGAAACTGTGATAAAAAATCTTCCAACAAACAAAAGCCCAGGACCAGATGGCTTCACAGGTGAATTCTATCAAGCATTTAGAGAACAGCTAACACCTATCCTTCTCAAACTCTTCCAAAATATAGCAGAGGGAGGAACACTCCCAAACTCATTCTACGAGGCCACCATCACCTTGGTACCAAAACCAGACAAGGATGTCACAAAGAAAGAAAACTACAGGCCAATATCACTGATGAACATAGATGCAAAAATCCTCAACAAAATACTAGCAAACAGAATCCATTAAAAGGATCATACACCACATTAAAAGGATCATACACCATGATCAAGTGGGGTTTATTCCAGGAATGCAAGGATTCTTCAATATATGCAAATCAATCAACGTGATACACCATATTAACAAATTGAAGGAGAAAAACCATATGATCATCTCAATAGATGCAGAGAAAGCTTTTGACAAAATTCAACACCCATTTATGATAAAAACCCTGCAGAAAGTAGGCATAGAGGGAACTTTCCTCAACATCATAAAGGCCATATATGACAAACCCACAGCCAGCATCGTCCTCAATGGTGAAAAACTGAAACCATTTCCACTAAGATCAGGAACAAGACAAGGTTGCCCACTCTCACCACTCTTATTCAACCTAGTTTTGGAAGTTTTAGCCACAGCAATCAGAGAAGAAAAGGAAATAAAAGGAATCCAAATTGGAAAAGAAGAAGTAAAGCTGTCACTGTTTGCAGATGATATGATACTATACATAGAGAATCCTAAAGATGCTACCAGAAAACTACTAGAGCTAATCAATGAATTTGGTAAAGTTGCAGGATACAAAATTAATGCACAGAAATCTCTGGCATTCCTATATACTAATGATGAAAAATCTGAAAGTGAAATCAAGGAAACACTCCCATTTACCATTGCAACAAAAAGAATAAAATATCTAGGAATAAACCTACCTAAGGAGACAAAAGACCTGTATGCAGAAAATTATAAGACACTGATGAAAGAAATTACAGATGATACAAATAGATGGAGAGATGTACCATGTTCTTGGATTGGAAGAATCAACATTGTGAAAATGACTCTACTACCCAAAGCAATCTACAGATTCAGTGCAATCCCTATCAAACTACCCCTGGCATTTTTCACAGAACTAGAGCAAAAAATTTCACAATTTGTATGGAAACACAAAAGACCCCGAATAGCCAAAGCAATCTTGAGAACGAAAAATGGAGCTGGAGGAATCAGGCTCCCTGACTTCAGACTATACTACAAAGCTACAGTAATCAAGACAGTGTGGTACTGGCACAAAAACAGAAAGATAGATCAATGGAACAGGATAGAAAGCCCAGAGATAAACCCACGCACATATGGTCACCTTATCTTTGATAAAGGAGGCAGGAATGTACAGTGGAGAAAGGACAGTCTCTTCAATAAGTGGTGCTGGGAAAACTGGATAGGGACATGTAAAAGTATGAGATTAGATCACTCCCTAACACCATACACAAAAATAAGCTCAAAATGGATTAAAGACCTAAATGTAAGGCCAGACACTATCAAACTCTTAGAGGAAAACATAGGCAGAACACTCTATGACATAAATCACAGCAAGATCCTTTTTGACCCACCTCCTAAAGAAATGGAAATAAAGACAAAAATAAACACATGGGACCTAATGAAACTTAAAAGCTTTTGCACAGCAAAGGAAACCATAAACAAGACTAAAAGACAACCCTCAGAATGGGAGAAAATATTTGCCAATGAAGCAACTGACAAAGGATTAATCTCCAAAATTTATAAGCAGCTCATGCAGCTCAATAACAAGAAAACAAACAACCCAATCCAAAAATGGGCAGAAGACCTAAATAGACATTTCTCCACAGAAGATATACAGACTGCCAACAAACACATGAAAGGATGCTCAACATCTTTACTCATTAGAGAAATGCAAATCAAAACTACAATGAGATATCATCTCACACCAGTCAGAATGGCCATCATCAAAAAATCTAGAAACAATAAATGCTGGAGAGGGTGTGGAAAAAAGGGAACACTCTTGCACTGCTGGTGGGAATGTGAATTGGTACAGCCACTATGGAGAACGGTATGGAGGTTGCTTAAAAAACTACAACTAGAACTACCATATGACCCAGCAATCCCACTACTGGGCATATACCCTGAGAAAACCATAATTCAAAAAGAGACATGTACCAAAATGTTCATAGCAGCCCTATTTACAATAGCCCGGAGATGGAAACAACCTAAGTGTCCATCATCGGATGAATGGGTAAAGAAGATGTGGCACATATATACAATGGAATATTACTCAGCCATAAAAAGAAATGAAATTGAGCTATTTGTAATGAGGTGGATGGACCTAGAGTCTGTCATACAGAGTGAAGTAAGTCAGAAAGAGAAAGACAAATACTCTATGCTGACACATATATATGGAATTTAAGAAAAAAAATGTCATTAAGAACACAGGGGTAAGACAGGAATAAAGACACAGACCTACTGGAGAATGGACTTGAGGATATGGGGAGGGGGAAGGGTAAGCTGTGACAAAGTGAAAGAGCGGCATGGACATATATACACTACCAAACGTGGGGTAGATAGCTAGTGGGAAGCAGCCGCATAGCACAGGGAGATCAGCTCGGTGCTTTGTGACCGCCTGGAGGGGTGGGATAGGGTGGGTGGGAGGGAGACGCAAAAGGGAGGGGATATGGGAACATATGTATATGTATAACTGATTAAATTTGTTATAAAGCAAAAAAAATTTTTAAAATAAAAAAAAACATTAAGAAAAAAAAAAAAAGAGAATGTGCCTCCCTCAAGGTGGCTATGAGGCCTCTCATGGATCTTCCCACAATTTCAGGTCTTTACCCCAGGCTGCTGAAGAGCCCCCCCTTCAGTCTTCCTCACCTCAGAAATGATGTTTTCTATGCTTTCTCCCACTTCCTTAGGTTATTTTCCTCATCTTCCTCTTCTTTCTCCTCCTCCTTATGCTTCCTCATCCTCTCTCTCCTTTTCCTCTTCTCCTTTTTATATTTTTTTCTTTCTAAAGCTTATTGTATGAATGACATAACGGCTCCAACTTCATTCTTAACAAATGTGTTGCCAGTAATCCCAATATATTTTATTGACCTCGCTATCCTTCACCCACCAATTAAAAAACCGTCTTTATTATACATAAAACTCATATATACTTGGGTCCATTTCTGGACTTTTTTACTCTGTTTTCATCATCTCTGTTTGTCTACACTTGAATCTGTACACAGCATTTTAATCATTATAGTTTTATAACACATATTTCTAACAGTGAAAATCTTCCTCCATTACTATTTTTTGTGTTCTAAAAAAAAACTATCCTTCTATTCTACTTTTGTAAGAGATAACTTAGAAATGGATACTGCCAACATTACACTTAAAAATCTGTTAAGAGGGTAGATCTCTTGTTAAGTGTTCTTACCACAATTTTTTTAAATAACAGAAAAAAAGAAAAGAAACGGATATTGCCTTTTAAAGTCAATTTATCAGGCTTCCCTGGTGGCGCAGTGGTTAAGAATCTGCCTGCCATTGCAGGGGACACAGGTTCGAGCCCTGGTCCGGGAAGATCCCACATGCCACGGAGCAACTAAGCCCATGCGCCACAACTACTGAGCCTGTGCTCTAGAGCCGGTGAGCCACAACTATTGAGCCCATATGCCACAACTACTGAAGCCCATGAGCCTAGAGCCCGTACTCCACAAGAGAAGCCACCGCAATGAGAAGCCTGCACACCACAACGAAGAGTAGTCCCCGCTCACCACAACTAGAGAAAGCCAGCAAGCAGCAACGAAGACTCAACACAGCCAAAAATAAATAAATAAATTTAAAAAAATAAAAAAATAAAGTCAATTTATCTTGTAATATAATGCATTTCTAGTACTGAACTATCCTTGCATTTCTGGCCTACACTTCACTTGGTCATTATACTACTAGACTTAATTTGATAATGTTCTTAGAATTTTTCACATCTGTACTGAGAAATGAGATTGGCCAGTAGTTGCCTCGGAGGTACAATTTCTAAGAAAAATTATAACCAAGATCTGCAAAGTTGAGCTCACTGTAAATCTCCCAGTTTCTAAACTCTGGGAGGCTGAAGAGTCCTAATGAGGAAAGATAAGCCCAAAAAGCCAATGAGTCTAGGCAATCTGCCAAATAGTTGGTCAACAAGTGTGATAACTTAATCTTTATAAGATACAATTATAAATGTAGGGTATTTTACCATATTTCCTCAATTTCTTTGCTCTCTTACCTTCTTCCTTGCCCCCAGCTCTCTGAGGAGAGAAAGGATGAAAGCTGCACAGGCAGATTCTGAAGAGAACAGCCATCAGAAGGAAGAACTACACCTCCTGAATGCTCTGCACAGTGGAAAGATGTGACTTCTCAGAAGTCCATCATGCAAAGGGACCAAGCTGGTGGGGGCAAAATGGCATGGATGAAAGAGGTCTGCTCAACTAAAAGTGTAAGGAAATCCCAGGAGACTGGGGTTATAAAAAGAGAGAATGAAATGGTGAATAATCTATAAAAAATATTGAATCACACTATTGTACACCTGAAACTAATATAATATTGTAAATCAAATATACTTCAATAAAAAATAAATAAAGACAGAATGAGGGGTTTTTAATTGAGTTTCCTTAGACCAAGCCTTTAAAATCCCTGAAACATTACAAAAGTATAAGTCAAGAAAGTTTTGTCCTTAAATGCGACATTTCCCTGGGATGGAACTATAGGGTGCTTTGAAACTTCAGGGGATGTTTTAGAAGCATCATCTTCGTCAATCCATCCCCCTTTTTATTCCTGCATCTACGTCTGCTATGGGGTGCTCATATGCTACTCAGTTTGTAGGAGATTTGGCATATTTCTCTTCTTCCTAGCACAGAGCTGTACCTACCTCATTGACAAAGGACACTCCTAATAGGCTCAGCAAACCCCAGAAGATAATACACCTGCTATTCCCAGGGGATGGGAGGATCGTGTCCTTGCTGCTTCTGATTAAAGCTGATGCATCCTAATAATGAAGAAGCAGGCGGGGTTTGTCAGATTTATTCCACGTAAACACCTTGATGATATCCCCAAATGGCAGGGGGGCTGCTCATAACAGGCACATACATAGGTAAAACGCAAAAGAGAAGGTGCCAGAATTTTTCTGCCACCTGTACTTTCTTCTCCTGATTCCACCGCCTAGGGTGAGAAGGATGATGAGCTATTGGAAACACAGAAGGTGCAGTAACCTTGGAAAGCTGGGAGCTGAGGGAGCCAGAGAGTGAGAGGAAGCCAGAACAAGAGAGGTGGATCTGACAGCCCTTTCAGTCCACATTCCCTGTTAGGTGATTTGGGTCCTCTTTTGCTATTGTTTTGGACCATAAAACTACAGAATTATAAAACTTGTGCCCGTTATAGCTACAGAGTTATTTCTGTCCAGAGCTTCAGTCACATCTCTGGACAAGTTTATCAACAGCACCCTATAGCCCATTTCATGGCAATAAACTAAACAATAAAATGGAGTGCTAGCACTCCTCATCTCACTTGACTTCCTGGACCATATGGGAAAGAGCATTCTTATTTGCAAGTTATTACTCAGCAATGCAAGTGAAAATCTCTGCTTCTCTGCTCTTGGGAGCAGGCAGATGCAAAATGCAGAAATCAAAACCGTTACTTGGTATGCATCTGGAAGCCCATCAGAGGGAAAACAGCCTTGAAATTTCTCATCCCCTTGACATGATCAACTTTTCTTTCTATTCAACCCCTCAAAGAGATTTTGTTTTAAAGGTCAAGAGAAAAATATTCATCTCAAGCTGTTTGTCTGGCTAGGCTTTCCAAACTAGTTGACCAAGTGTTATTTCACCAAACTCTGCTAATAATAATAACAACTATAAGAAAACTATCTCATGTGTAAATGGAACTTTACAGTTTGTACGGTGATTTCATGTATGTGATTCCTTTTGGGTCTCAGAGTCTGTGAGTGCAGGTTTATTACACTCTTTTATAGATAATAAAACAGAGACCCATAGCAGTTGAGAGACTTGCTAAAAATTATTATCAGAGACATAACAGGAACATAAGACTTCTAACTCCAGCATAGTAAGTACTCTTTCACCTCTTTGTGTCTTAAGTCTTTCAAGTTTATTATAACAGTTAGTTCACCACATAACTGGGCACACACGTGGCACAAATACATGTATGTGTACCAGGATCTATAGTGGTGTCCCATCCTTCATTCCTGATATTGGCCACTTGTCTTCTCTCTTATTTTCTTCATCAGTCTGGCTAGGTCTATTTGTTATCATAGGTTGTGGCCAGGAATGTTCAAAATGCACTGCTCGGGCTTCCCTGGTGGCGCAGTGGTTGAGAGTCCATCTGCCGATGCAGGGGACATGGGTTCGTGCCCCGGTCCGGGAAGATCCCACATGCCGCGGAGCCTGCGCGTCCGGAGCCTGTGCTCCGCAACGGGAGAAGCCACAACAGTGGGAGGCCCCGTGTACCGCAAAAAATAAATAAATAAAATAAAATAAAATAAATGCACTGCTCACCTTTTCTCCCCTAAATGTCTAAAATAATTCTGGAATCGGGTAAGTTATTGAAAAATTAAGTTGGTACCATGCTTTTAATTTGCAGGGGGTTGGATGTTGTTGTGAATTCATTAGCTGCAAGAACAAAAGCTATTCTTGCATTCTCCAGTCAAGAGGGAGCTGGGGTCTGTGTCCTTAAAGGTTGGTTTCTGTTGCCCTCAGGGAAAAGTTAACAAGACAATACTTTAGGAAAGACTGTCCAAAGGAGGACAGGATAGACACTGGTGCAACAAGAGGAAGACAGACTTGTCCTTTCCCTAAGGATTGGATTCCCAGAGCCTGGGAAGTCATGTGAGTATGTTTTAGGAAGTGAGGGGTAGGGAGAAGGAAGTGAGGGGGTTGTACAGCGTCCCATGATCAAGTCGGAAGGGATCCTGTGAGCATCCTCACATGCAAGTCTAGAAGCAGAGCCTGACAGAATGAAGGACCAGGTGTCAAGTGGAGCACGTAGGAGCAGATGGAAGGATACTGATAATGCTGACCGCTGTGAACTTCAGGCCAGTTCCTTCCTCCATTTCACGAGGCACATATAACTGCTGAGGTCTCTGCATGATTCAGTAGAGAAGAAAGAGAGCCCCAATAAAAAGGAACATTAGATTCTTCCCCCACCATAGCTAGCAGCGATTAAAGCCAGGTTTGATTTTATTTTAAAAATAAAAATAAAACATGACAGTACTTGTACCTCGAGGTCATAAAGCATTTTGCAGTTGCTCTGTGTTCTTTGTGATACTATGATGATATGGCTGACTTCTGACCTGACCCAGAATTTCTTCTATAATTACTCCTCCAGGAAGGGGGGAGTAGCACCAATGCCAAGCCAAATAATGTGTGAGAGGGTAACCAAGGCATGGGGACTGAGGAGCTGAAAAATACCAGCCTCAATGGCAAACTGAAAGTCAGTTTTTATTTTCTCTTTCTCCCTCCCTCACTGAATCCCTCCCTTTCACAATGACCATGGATATATTTGGACATCCTTTGTTTATACTAAAATTCTAAGTCTACAAAAAGCTCAAGAAGATTCTCAGGAAACTGGAAGAAATGAAGGGAGACTGCAAACACTCAAGCTAGTAAGCCAAAACTGTCAACTGGAAACATACAGGATGACACTGAAAAGCCCCAGGTTAAGCCAAACTCTTAAATGCAAGTCTAAGCTTGCCTCACTTAAGGCTCCTACTGAGGGCTGACAGAGGAGTCTCAAAAAAGCAACAGCTTAATAGGAAAGGTTCCACTTTTCATAACAGCCTGAAACTGACCCTCTGGTGAGTAAGAGGGAATAGCCCCTGCCTGACTTTCTTCAGCGAGGACACTGGTTCTTTTCTGCCTTCGGACTCAAATTACCCTTCCTGGGTCTCAAGCCTGTCAGCATTTGTACCAGAACCATAACATCGACCCTCCAGGGTCACTGGCATGGCAAATGCAGGTCCTGGGACTTGTCAGCCTCCATAATCATGTGAACCAATTCCTTAAAATCTCTTTCTATCTATACATACATCCTATTGGTTCTGTATCTGTAGTGAACCCTAACTAATATAGAGATTAATGTGGAAGACCAACTTAAGAGCTCTTCAGAATGCAAAGAAAAACACTGAGAAAGTACAGTCAACCCTCCATATCCTCAGGTTTCTTATCCTTTAGTTGAATCCTGCAGATATGGAGGGCCCTCTGTATTCATTGTATTATTTTATATCAGGGACTTGAGCATCCATGGATTTTGGTATCCACAGGGACTCCTGAAACCAATCTCCCGTGGATACTCAGGGACCATTATACTTTAATATAATAGTAGCTCCTAATGAAGGAGCAGCACTAATGAAACAAGAGTAATAATCAAAGACATAAGAGAAGATAACTTTTCTGGGTTGATCTGCAAATGCTGTGATTGTCTACCAGGAAAACTCAAAAGAAGACCAATAAGAACTCTGAAAGAAAAATAACAAAATATAGTATAAAAAATTTCCTATATATATCAACAATAATCAAGATAACATAATGTGGAAGGTGGGGATCTTCTAATAGCAACAATAAATATAAAATACCTAGAAATAAGCATAACAAGTACCATATAAAAAAATAATAAAACCTTCTTGAAGAACACAGAAGAGGACTAGAATAAGTAGAGAGCACACCAATTCCATAACAGAAAGATTCAATATTGTACAGATGGAAATTATCCCCCAAATAATCTACACATTTAATGCCATCTCAATTGGATTTTGAGATGTATGTAAAAGATACTCTAGTTTTTTCTTGGAAGGTTAAATGTATACATTGATTAAGATGTTTCTGGAAAAAAGAAAAGAACAGCAATGAAAGGAAACTTACACAACCAGAAACTAATAGATGTTTCCTAAAGCTACAGTAAGTCGAATAATGTGATACTAGTGCAGGAAAAATAAGGCAGATTAACAGCTTAGAATTTGAAGTCAAGAAAGAATTGAAGTAAACTTCAGAATTTAGAATATGAAAAGGTGGCATTTAACATTGGTGGAGAAAGAGTTTTAATATTGTATTAGCTATACAGCAATTTGGTAAAAAAATTAATTTAGTACCTATCTTATGCAAAACACCAAAATAAACACCAGTACATTAAAGGTAGAAATGGAAAAAATTTGAAATACATACATGCTAAATTAAAGCTTAAGGAACTGTGTATATGATATGAAAGTGAACATTTTATTCATAAATTTTACTTAGAAAATATTTTTCTAAGCATGAAAAACAAAGAAAATAGTTAAGAAATTTGGCTTTGTAAGAATTCTTACATGTCAACACCCAACATAAAATTAAAAGTAAACAATAGGGGGCTTCCCTGGTGACGCAGTGGTTGAGAGTCCGCCTGCCGATGCAGGGGACACGGGTTCGTGCCCCGGCCCGGGAAAATCCCACATGCCGCGGAGCGGCTGGGCCCGTGAGCCATGGCCGCTGAGCCTGCGCGTCCGGAGCCCGTGCTCCGCAACAGGAGAGGCCACAACAGTGAGAGGCCCGCGTACCACAAAAAAAAAAAAAAAAAAAAAGTAAACAATATATGAGGGAGAAACTGTAACATGTTAATGACATAAAAATGGAGTAATGTCATAATTCTTACAATTCACAAGATAAATATATATTATGAAACACATATAAAAAGAAATTCAAATAGTCTATAAAATTATAAAAATGTTCATCTTCATCATTCAGTTTTAAAATGTGAATGAAACAATGCTAACTTTTTTCTGTCATCAAACTGGCATCGATTTTTTAAAATGATCTGGGCCTAAATGGTAGAATATGGACAATCTCATAAACTACTAGTAATAGTGTCAACTGGAATGACACTTCTGGGGACAATTTGGCAGTGGCCTAAACTCAAGGTACTGCTAGTGCAGGAAAGGCTCTTTGATAGCATAATTCTATGCCTAGACATTCATTGTAAGGAAATAACCAGATGGGGGTGGGGAGGAGTGTTTATCACAGTATTACACATTATGTTTCAAAATCAGAAACAACCTAAATGGCCAACAATTGGGAATTTGTTTTTAAAACATTATAATGTATACAATCATTAAAAGTGATGTTACAGATAGCTATTTGTCACGTGGAACTTTTTCGACATAAACTGACCATTTTTCCTCCCTCCTCTCCACCCCATCTCCTCACCCCTTAAAGAAAGGGTCCCACGTAAAATAGCTAGCTAGTGGGAAGCAAGCTGCATAGCACAGGGAGATCAGCTCGGTGCTTTGTGACCACCTAGAGGGTGGGACAGGGAGGATGGGAGGGAGGGAGATGCAAGAGGGAAGAGATATGGGAACATATGTATACGTATAACTGATTCACTTTGTTATAAAGCAGAAACTAACACACCATTGTAAAGCAATTATACTCCAATAAAGATGTTAAAAAAAAAAAAAGAGTTGACAGAATACCGCTATCGATACTGTGTTTAATTCCTCAGTTATGCTGGAGTAAAACAAAATGGTTGAGACCACTGTATTGAAGATGCACATCTACTGATATGGAAAGATGCCCCTGATATAGTGTTCGTGCAAAGAACACATTATAATTTGCTTTATAATTATAATTTATAATAAAATTTAATTATAAATTTAAATTATAAAGTTGTTCTTGAGAAACATATGAAAACAGTAAAAGACATTGCAATGGTTATATCTGGGTATTGGAACTACATTTTAATTTTTTTCTTATTATTTTTATACTAATTTCAATATACTAATGTATACTCTTTTTTTTAACATCTTTATTGGAGTATCATTGCTTTACAATGTTGTGTTAGTTTCTGCTGTATAACAAAGTGAATCAGCTATACATATACATATATCCCCATATCCCCTCCCTCTTGCGTCTCCCTCCCACCCTCCCTATCCCACCCCTCAAGGTGTCACAAAGCACCAAGCTGATCTCCCTGTGCTATGCAGCTGCTTCCCACTAGCTATCTATTTTACGTTTGGTAGTGTATATATGTCAATGCCACTCTCTTACTTCGTCCCAGCTTACACTTCCCCCTCCCCATGTCCTCAAGTCCATTCTCTACGTCTGCGTCTTTATTCCTGTCCCACCCCTAGGTTCTTCAGAACCATTTCTTTTTTTTTAGATTCCATATATATGTGTTAGCATACAGTATTTCTTTTTCTCTTTCTGACTTACTCCACTGTATGACAGACTCTAGGTCCATCTACCTCACTACAAATAACTCAATTTCGTTTCTTTTTATGGCGAATATTCCATTGTATATATGTGCCATATCGTCTTTATCCATCCGTCGATGGACACTTAGGTTGCTTCCATGTCCTGGCTATTGTAAATGGCGCTGCAGTGAACATTGTGGTACATGACTCTTTTTGAACTATGGTTTTCTCAGGGTATATGCCCAGTAGTGTGATTGCTGGGTCGTCTAATGTATACTTACTTGCTTACCAAATTCAGCATATTAGTGAACATGTGACATAATACTTTAGTAACAGGAAAAAAATTATTTTTAAGTTGTTAAAATATAATAGTAGCTCTCAATTTTCTTTTTATCAAGGCATTACATTAGTAGCGATTTATCAAAAGAAAAAAACAATACTAATAAACTCACTCTTGCTTTTCAATTGCCTTGCTGTTAAATAGTTTTCCTCAGATTCAAAGCTTTTTGCATTTAATCTCTTCAAGTCACTCCACATTAACTTGAAATAACACAAAAACAGTCTTGTAATAGTATAACTTCTTTACTGCTTTCATTCAAAGACCTAAGTTGTTTTAATGGGCTTATATTTTTTTTCTTCATCTCCTAAATTAAGAAAGAAATAACCTTCCCAATGACTCTGTTATCTCAGTTCAGGATTAAAATAGAGCACACATTGTTCCAATATAATTAAGCCTAAAGTTCTCTTATATGGTACTTTACAAAGTTAGAGAATTATAAAATTGTGATTCTGAGCTTCCAAGCTTTTTCTTCCCTGTTACCTGGAAACAACATACCTCATACAATAATAATGAAAGAATATTTCCAATACACAAGTCTAAAAACGAAGCTGACCACTTACTTAGATTAAATAGTTTTAATATAGATTTCTCTTTCTGGTTGTTGTTTGTTCTTATTTTCAGAAAATAGTGCTAATATGTGCAAATAGGAAAGGCAGAGCCTACAGGAACAGTTTTTCACTCATGTTCAAAACAACTCTTTCTCTCTCTCATTACAGAAGCTACGTATCTATCTATCTTCCAAAGGAAAAATACCAGATTTTCCTGAAATAAATACGAACTAACAATTCTCTATTACAAAGTACAGAATCTAAGTAACTAAGACCAGGAAAGTACATTGCAAACTTGGTCAAAATATGAATATTAATTAAGGATTTCTTCCTCTCCTTCCTTTTTCTCCTCTCCTCTCTTCCTTTCTTTCTCTCTTCCTCCCTTCCCTGTGGTATTTCGGGGAAAAGTACCTGAGTAGGAGTTAGAATACTTGGGTATTACTGTCCTAGTAGGACCATTATTCGTATCTGTAATCTCAGCATAATGAATTTCCCTCATTAGACCCCCTGTTCCTGAGCTGCAAAATGATCACAGTCCTTTACTTCCCTAACTACTTATGACCAAACTCCTCTGGCCCTGCAGCATTCACCAACAACCTAACCAGTAGAAAGCAGATTCCCTTGTGCCTCTCTCTCCTCCTTGATCAACTCTGGTGCAAGAGATAATGAAGTACTTAGATGGCATCTCCACAAATATTATTGATATGTTGAGGAAAAGTAGAGAAGCAAGACCCTGAAAAATGACAGCCTCTCTGCCCTTACTACCTCCCAACTGGGCAAGTGATGACAAGAAGTACAAGAGAAGCTCCTGAGCTCATCTCTGCCCAGCCCCCATTCTACTGATAATGGTAATAAGTGCCATCATTACTGCAAACTTTTTTTGGGCATTTTGGATACTAATCCCTGCTTCATGTTCTTAGTTTCTTCAAGTTGAGGGGGTCAGGATAAAGCTATGTGAATCAAGACTGCCACATTCCACCAGAGGGTGCTGGAATTTTCCCACTGGTTATGGACCCCTTTGGTTTCTCTGCATGGATCTGCACACAAGCTTTTCCCTTGGTGTCTGAGGAGTTTTACTTGTCCTTCAAATGTCACAACTCAAGCATCTCCTTTCAAAATGCTCCCTGAACCCTTCATACTCATTCTCAAAGTGACAGGCCCTGGCACATACCCTGTATAGAGCATTTTATCATGCTGGATGGCACTGACTGTTTTGAACTTCTGACTCTACTAGTCTTATAACATAAGGTACGTACATAATCACCCCTGTATACTCAGGATCTGGCCCAGGATCCAACTCTCAGTACGGGTAATAATTTGTTGGTTAGATGATTGGTTCCTTGGATGGATGAACTGAAAATCTTAAATCCTTAAATATTTAGAAAGAAGCAAATGCTCTGACATTTGTACATCAGAGCCAAGCCTTGGGCCCCCATGAATGAATTAGTGACCCTTAGGAGCCCTAATGAAGCCACCTCATTAGAGTCAATGAGATCTATTTAAACCTAATTCACTCAATCTCTGCCTTAGGATAATCTGCTTGAATTGAATTTCAAACTGATCTGATAATATTACTGATGATAAGATACCTTACTGGGTATATCTTTTCTTCCTCCTGATTGCCGGTGTCCTAGTTCAGCTTCTCCTTGTGTCACTCTAGACCACAGACATTACCTTCTTTCCTTGCCAGACATTGTTCTAGATAGTGAAGACACAGCCGTGACCAAGATAGACAAGGACCCTAACTTCACTAAGTTTATAGTAGGGGCAGACAGACAAAGAAGATTCAGTGAATTTGAAGATAGATGTCATAGAAATCACCTAATCTGAAGAACAAGGAAAAAAATTGAAAAAAATTAAAAGAGCCTAGGGACTTGTGGGAAATTTCAAAAGGTCCATCATAAAGGTAGTTGGAATCCCAGGAGAAGAGAAACAAATTGGGCCAGAAAAAATATAATAGAAAAAATGGCCCAAACTTCCCAAATTTAGTAAAAAACAAAAATGTACAGACTCAAGAGCACATTCAAGAAAACCGCACCTAGGCACATAATAGTCTAAGTGTTGAAACAAAAGATAAAGACTTGGGACAGATAAAATCAGCAAAGGTAAGCCTAGAGAAGAAGCTGAAGAATAAGCCCTAAGATCATCTGAGATTGAGAGGTCAAATAGAGGATGAAGAGCTGGTAAAGAAGACTGAGGAAAAAAATGGCCAATGAGGTATTTTTTAAAAAACCAGGAGAATGTGGTGATCACATTAGCCAAGAGAAAAAGTGTTTTAAGAAGAAGGAATTGGTTAATTCCTTTGGCATGGACCAAATGAGATGAAGGCAAACAAGCTGCAATCAGATTTGGTAATGTGGGAATCAGTAGGAACCTAGACAAGAGCAGTCCCAACAAAGGGATAGAGAGGAAAGTGCAACAGGAAGAAGTTGAAGAAAGAAAGGAAGGAAAGAAGAGAGGCAAGGACTTCCATCCTTCACTCTGATGATAGAGAACTCCTTCTAAATGCAAAACTCATTATGCCTTGCTCCTAAGCAAAACCATTCAGTAAACTGCATACAGAGATCTAAAGTCTTCCCCAAAAAGAGTTCACAGCAGATTAAGAGTCTTAAGTGTTGCTTCCCAACATGCCAATCTAGAAGGAAGACTAAAGCATCAAGGGATATGTGACACGATAGAGAAAATTACATTGCCAGAACTCCTCTCACAGCAAATCCTGTAGGTTGTTGGAAATACTTTGAAAAAGACCTTTTGGGGTAGTGATGGTGAGAAGGGAGACCTCTCAAAGTAAATTTTGAAGGAAGCATGGATAGCCCTCTATGGTCAACTCTGCTAACTTAACCTTAATTCATTCATCTGTTTTTTCTTCCTCTGTGCCCAGAAGTATCTAACACATAGTAAACGGCCAATAAATATTTGTTGAAAGAAAGAATTGATTCAAAGTGCTCAATGTTACTTCTCTCTTGGTTTTATCTCTCATCAAAGGACTCTTTCTGACAAAAATGATTATTTAGTTACAAAGAGAGAGGGGGCCAAAACAAGCATGTATCAATAACAGCAGGCCAAAGTTGCTGAAATATTGTTCCATGTTGAGGAGGCTTTAGCTCAGTTCTTTGTTCCCAGGATAAATCTATACTGCATCATTCACAATATATACAAATATCAAATCATTATGTTGTACACCTGAAACAAGCATAAAATTATATGTCAATTATATTTCAATTTAAAAAATATCTACTGCATCATAATTAAGCAGAGGAAGTGTGTGAGCCTCAGAGAATCTAAAATGTCTGCCTCCTTTTCCAAAAAGTTGCCTAGTTGCCTTCATGTGAAAAGGCATGCAGAGTTCACTTGTTTAATTGGAAGTAGTTTGGTATTGTTTATTTAGCAGTCCTTAGTAGAAAAAGAAGGAAGCAATTACACCCAAGAGGCTGTTTTTAAACTTAGTAGTTATAAAGCATTGCAATTTCTTTATGTAGTTCACCCCTACTCACAGAGTCATGTATTCATTCATCCATTCACCCATTTTATTCCTGTTTATAGCAATCTATGATGGGGCATGAGAATATCACAGTGCTTTTACAGAGTAAGGGTCTGGTTCAATAAACACCCTGCAAGATACAAGACACAATATGTATTATGAAGAGAAGTTTGCTTCCAGAAACCAGCTTTCCTGCTGCAAGCAAAGATGCACAGCAAGTAATCCACAGCAAGATAAACCAAGATCCACCTCCAGTCCCAGCACTTTCCATCTTCACTCCCCATTAGGAAAATGTCAGCATCACCTGGTTCTTCAAGGGCTGTACAACTGCAGCATCCTTAGAGCCCATGCTCCATTTTCTGGACAACACAATTAAATTAATCCCTGTCACATGCTTTGCTTGGGTGCCACCATTATTAAAAAACAATGTGGAGACTGCCTGGATAAAAGCTGATTAGCAACCACAGTTAAATAAAGGTCCTAAAATTGAATAATCAACCAGGTGAGGGATGGATTCATTGCCAGCTGTTGTATCTCCTCTATCCACTGGGTAAGAAACAGAAGGGGAGGTGACAAAGGATGTTCATCATCAGATTAAATAATGAAAAGATCCAATAACCATTTTCCACTTCAATATTTGTTATCCAGTTCACTCGACCTATTATTCAAGTTTTGTCTACATCAGTTGAAACAGTGTTTCCTCTCTGGAAACAATATTAACAGAGAACACATGAGAGAAAAAAGACATGTCAGTCCATTCAATTCACCATCTCCTACTCCTACCCTCCATTCTCTTTGACATTATCCCAGCATGTACATAAAAATGGCTACTTATGGTGAATAAGAGGCTTGCATCAACCCATAAGTGTTTACACCTCTGAATGAAAAAGGAAATTCTATTATAATCTATGTACCTCTATATAATTATAATTCAGCAAACCTTTCATGTCAAGATCCCCAAGTTCTTTCATGACTATTTATTTATTTATTTATTTATTTATTTATTTTAATATAGAAATTTTTTTTTAATTTTTTGCTTTATAACAAATTTAATCAGTTATACATATACATATGTTTCCATATCCCCTCCCTTTTGCATTTCATGACTATTTATGAAGTGAGTCCCTTTACTTTGTATTTCACAACTTCCTATGAAAGTTTAGCATGGCCATGTGTCAATTATCTCTGGCAAAGGGGAAAGGTACAAAGTATAGAAAAGAACAAAGAGAGCAGCCACAGATATGAATAGCACCAAATTTTGAATCAGAAGTTCTGTGTTCAAATTCTAGTTTTATAACCTTTTGAAACACATGCTGTGTGTGTGTGTGTGTGTGTGTATTCAGTGTGTGTTTTATTAAGCCAAATTCAAATAAAATGAAATAAAATTAAAAAACATTAACCCCAACTAATGTACCACATTACACAATAGTAATTTAGTCTCTTTTCTTGTATGAAAATGAGGATAATGCAATAACTTACAGGAAGATTAAATGAAATAAAAAATGTGAAAGGGAGATGCCTATATAAGGTACTATTAGTAATAATACCAGTATATAGTTAAATCAACAGATGGTCCAAACTTCTTATTGGAACCAATGTTCTCTCACCAAACCTCCACTCAAGACACTGACAAGCTGTAATTTTTCACTATTTGAATTCAATACACTCTCCTTTCCCCATCTTCTGGTTGATGAAGATGTTAACAGCTGGGAAATGCAGAGTACTGGGCAGACCAAGACAAGAGAGAAAATAATAAGGTCAGAAATTATCACTCCCAGAATATGCAAGAATTGAGGTTTGTAGGAATAAATGAGTAAGCACAAAAGAAATTAAATACTAATTAATTAAAACTCATATTGCAGATTTAGGCACATTGAGAATCATTAATTCTACTTCACATGGATCAGTTGACAAATAATTTATGGTAAGAATTTCTAAACGTTGACCCATACGTTATTTTTGTTTTTTTTCCAACCGATCAATACACCCATCAAATTATTAAATCTGTACATAGACATTGGTAATCCTGAGTCTGTTCTTCAGAATTTTAAAACTGGAACGGTCTGGAGGATAACCTATAGCAGTGGTGTCCAGAAGAACTTTCTGCAATGATGGAAATGTTATATAATTGGAATTGTTTAATACAGTACCTACTAGCCACATGTGGCTACTGAGCACTTGAAACGTGCCTAGCACAACTGAGGAACTGAACTTGTAACTTTATTTAACTTCAATTAATTTTGATGTAAATAATCACCTCAAGATATAACCCCAGGGTTGGTTCACCAGAAGCCATTCATCCATGCTTCAGGGAGACTCCTGTATACTGGTGGGAGTTCAAGAAAAGGAAGTAATCATTCTTTAGACATGCTTTAAAGAGATTCCTTCAAACTCTGACATTCTACCATATTAAAGAGTGAACCAATTTAAAGGGGAGGAAGAGATATCTACATTTTAATCAATCAGGTCAATGTCCATCCTCATGAACTACTGCAATAACCTTGTTTTGCTGAACCTGCAAAAGTTTTGACATATTCAGATGCTCCTCCTTCTTAACAGTATTCATATTTTTCTTCAGGTATCAGGGAGGCTGGACCAGCGTTTGCCTCAGGATGGATCCTGATTGGTCTAACCAATTACAGTGTCCCAGGAGTGGATCCTGATTGGTCTAAACCAATTATGGTGACCCATGATTCAGACACAAATCTGTGGTGTAATTCTCGTCAATGAGATGTGAAGAGCAGTCAACTAGGAAAGGAAGAATGGGGATGGGTTGCTTTTGAAAATGGTTTCCTCACCCTTAAGAAAGACACTGGGAGAGATACCTCATCTTCCTCTGGGGTGTCATCTATGAACGTGATGCCTGGAAGTCAGCAGCCATGTTATGACTGTGAGGACAGCTACTCTGAAGACTAACCCATCCTGCTGAGGACAACAGAGCAGAAAAATGGAAAGAACCTGGACTTCTGATAACAATGTTGAGCCTCTGAAACAACCAATCTTGGAGTAATCCTACTACTATTCTTCTATTTATATGAAATAACATAAATATTCTTTTGATTCTTTTGCCCATTTTCAGTTGGATTTTCTGTTATTTGCACCAAAAGCATTCTGATGCAGCTGCCATCTATTAAATACCAGGTAGGTACATAACAGGTATTTCCTCATTTAATCCTTGCAACAACTATCCTAAGAAAATTTCAGTAACTCCACTTTGCAGCTGAGAAATCTGAGGCTCAAGAGAGATAAAGTTGCAAAGGTTACTTGACTAATATAAATGGCAGTGTCAATATTGAAACTCAGTTGCCATACAATCCTGCAATCACACTCCCGGGCATATATCTGAAGAAAACTCTCATTCGAAAAGATACATGCACCCCAATGTTCATTGCAGCATTATTTACAATAGCCAAGACATGGAAGCAACCGAAATGTCCAATGACAGATGAATGGATAAAGACGGTGTGGTACATATATATACAATGGAATACTACTCAGACATAACAAAGAATGAAATAATGCCATCTGCAGCAACATGGATGGACCTAGAGATTATCATACTAAGTGGAGTGAGTCAGAAAGAGAAAGACAAATACCGTTATGATATCACTTGTATGTGGAATCTAAAATATGACACAAATGAACTTATCTACTAAACAGAAACAGATGCACAGACATAGAGAACAGACTTGTGGTTGTCAAGGGGGAGGATGGTGAGGGAGGGATGGATTGGGAGCTTGGGATTAGCACATGCAAACTATTATATATAGAATGGATAAACAACAAGGTCCTACTGTATAGCACAGGGAACTATATTCAACATCCTGTGATAAACCATAATGGAAAAGAATATGAAAAAGAATGTACATATACGTATAACTGAATCACTTTGCTGTACAGCAGAAATTAACACAACATTGTAAATCAACTATACTTCAGTAAAATAAATTTTTTTAAAAAGATTGAAACTTGGGTGTGCCTAATGCCAAAACCCACATTCTTCTTTCTCTTCCAGCTCCTGCCTCTCAGAACTGTATGTCCCAATGAGCAAGTGAATTAGCAGGTATGTCTTAAGGTGGCCTGGTTCCTGCACTCAGCTGCATTACTTCTCACATCATCTGTAGATTCTCACATGTAGAATAAAGTGATCCATCTAGATGATCTCACCCAACTATGATTATCAATGGAAAACAATTAGAGCTGTGATTCATTTCAATTTTTATTTCAAAAGCATTCTCTTCACACTTTTCCTGACAGCTGAGAAAGGGGGCTTTGAAGTGAGAAACCCCACCTCCCATCAAACATTCTAAGGTTCCTCTCTGACATCCCTGAGGCTCTTAGCTAGCTAGGGAGGGCATGACTGTGGCTGTTACAGCAGCAAAATGCACCCTCTTGCCCACTTCCCTTACTCACCAACAGAACACCTCAGCACCTTAGCCTGCCACAAAGAACGGGAGCAGTTTTGGAAAGCTTAGGCACCTCACCACTTCACCCAAGAGTGAGCGTGTGCATTCATGAGTAATGGAGGTGGTGATGAGTCAAGCAGCGTTTTGCAGTCATTAGCCGACTCTAAGGTGTGCTACTTCACAGAAGGGTTAGATGCTAATAGGTTCATTTGCTCGCTTTGTTTTGATTCCTCAGGATGGACTCTTCCTCTTACCTATGGGATAAGAATTTGCAAGGCTCTTCATTTAGTTGTCAGAGAGATAGTTTTTGAGGCCACGATTTATGTCTGCCATTGAGGCAAAAATCTATTTATAGGGGCTTTGAAAGCATTTAAGTGGGAAAGCATAAAGAATTGGAGGCTCCAAATAATATTAAGTAGATATTCTCCCTTTCAGGAAGTGGAGCTTAATCCCATTCCCCCTTGAGCTGGACTTAGTGAGTAGTAGCCAGTGAATAAGAGTATGGAAGGAAGAAAACAGTAACATTACAGTAGAGAAATTTAGCAAACACTACCTTAAACAAGTGATCAAGTTTATTATAATGAGTGATGTCATGTGGATATCATTTATCCCTGGATATGATGTGATGGGGACAGAACTTCACCTCTGTGGTCTTCCTCCCAAGAACCCAGACTAATCATATGAAAAATATCAAATAAACCCACATTGAGGGACTTTCTACACAATATCTGACCAGTTCGCCTCCAAAAGTGTCAAAGTCATCCAAAACAAAGACTGAGAAACTATTACTGACTAGATGAAACTTAAGGAGACATGAAAACCAAATGCAATGTGGTACCCTGAATGGGATCCTGCAACAGAAAAAGGACACTGGTGGAAAAAATTGGCACAATCCAAATAAAGTTTGGAATTCAGTTAATAGCACTGTACTAATGTTAGTTTCTTAGTTTTGACAAAAGTACCCCATAAATATAAGATGTTAACGTTAGGGGAAACTGGGTGAGGGGTATATGGAGATGCTCTATCATCTTTGCAACTTTTCTGAAAATCTAAAACTATTCCCAAATAAAAGGTTTATTTAACACCCCCCCAAAAAAAAGAATAGAAGGAATTGGAGTGGTTAGCATCTTTTCAACCTGCCCAAGAACACAAACATATCCATTCCTGACTCTGTGTATACTTACACCTTTTGCAATTGGCTTTTGGGTGAGAATTAAGGTAGGTTAAGAGAAGGCAAAGAGAATAGGAAAAATTTAGATAATAAGGAGGAAAAACGTAAACAGAAGAAGGAGGAGGAGAAGGGGGAGAAGAAGTGGGGAGAAGGTATAAAGTGAAGGCACTAAAGGTTTTATCCCTGCTCAGGAGCAAGAAAGCAAAATAAAGTAGCAAAAGATAATGTGTGCAGTGCTGCCCGTACACAGGTCCTCATGGGTGTCAATTTCACTGTCACCTTATATGTTTAGGGCCCTTTGTTCAGAAATGCCAAAGGGTGCAGAAATGATGAGACAAATTTCTCCAGTAGGAAGCTGGAAGTGACTCACCGATTCCATTTCTTCTTCCAGGGTTCACATGGAAACTACATTCCCCAGCCACCCTTGCTTTTAGACTGGTACCATAAGGCTCAGTTCTGGCCAGCGGCATGTAGATGGAAATAACATGTGCCACTTCCCAGCCTGGCCTCTAAAACATCTCACACCATCCACCATCCTCTCTCTCTTTCTCTCCTGCTCTCTAGACAGACCATTGGAAGCTAAGGTCTCTGAGATGGTAAAGCCACATTATGGAAGATGCCCAGATTCCTGAGTTTCTGAGTTGGAGGTGGCCAGAGAGAAGAGATGTTCAAGCTGCATAGGATGGTGGCCAAGTGAGAAATACAGTTTTATTGTGTTAAGCCTCTGAGATTTGAGGCTTGTCTTGTTCATTACAGTGGCAAGCCTATCCTAATACAGAATGTATATACAAATGACCCTAATGACTAAAACATTCTAGGGCAGTCCCAAATGCGGAAAAGGGAGGGGGTGACATTCATCTGTGGCATCAAAGGATGACAGCTATTGGTCTTGCAGAGTTGGGAACTGAATATTCCAGGTGGAGAGGTCTCCCTAAAAGAACTACCAAAACAGAAAACAGCAGGCCATGGTCAACAGTCAGGACTGGCATATGGTTCGCTTTAGCTGGAACACTACAGGGAAGAATGGGAGTCCTGGAAAATGAGCCTGTAAAAGAAAGTTCAGGCCCTACCATAGCAAGTCCTAAGTGATGCTTTAAAGAGGTATCTCAGGGACTTAAAGCTTGCAAGCAACTGCATGACAGGGGCAGATTTACAGGATCATTCTGACCCAACATACAGGATGAATTCTGTGTGAAAGAAGGTGGCAAGGAGCCCAGTGAGAAGACTTCTGCAGTAGTCCAGTGTTCAGGGACGGCCTGAACCAGGGAATATGAAAAAGAGAGTCCTGAGAGACATTCCAGAGTTGACATCCCATCAGCGGGTAGGAGTTACTCAGCTGTGCAGGACACAGTATCACTGACGGTGACTTCATGTAACTTAGAATCATCTCTTCAGCCTCTCTTTTTACCATCCCCGTATGCTAGCCTAAATTCCTCCCATCTTCGGGCTACCAAATATTTTGCAGCTGTCAAGTACAAACAGTTTTCAGGAAAAGGGATTAAATAGGTTTAACTTGTTATTCAACAAGTTGTTCCCATCTTCCTTTATCCACAGTCCAAGACCAAGACTCACATTTTAAAGGGCAAAATGCACTTTTTCTCTTTCTTTTTCTTTCTTTATTTCTTACTTTTATTATTTCTCTTTTTCTACTAAATTCAGATCAACAAGTATTTACTGTTTATTCACAGAAGCTATGCAAAGTGTTCGGGACATACATTTAAATAAGAAAGCGTCTGAAATTAATAAGTATCTCATAAGTAAGGGGTCAGAAATTCCAATGCACGTGTAGCAACTGTAAGACAAAATGAAATGACTTGTGTGACCCCAGGATATAGGAACTCACAGAGAAGAACTCATTCTGCCCAGGCAGGATGCGAAGGCAGTGGTGATACCTGACCTGGGCGGAGAAAGATACATAGAACACTGCTGGGCTGAGAGAGGGGAAGGAGCATTCCAGGCCATGAGCAATGTCATGGTAATGAGCTTGCCAAGATTGCAGATGGTAAGGAGTCTAGTATATTGGTCAGGACTCAGTTTGAGATGACAGAAACTAAACTCAAACAGACTTAAGCAAGGCAGACAGACAGACAGACACTAAATCGGCTCATAAAACCAAGCTTTATCTAGCTTCAAGTGGATCCAGGGGCTCAAGTGATGCCGCCAAGACTCTGTGTCCACTTCTCTCTCAGTGTTCCTATCTTCTGTGTCAGCTTCATACCCAGACAGCCTTTTCCCCAGGCAGCAACATAGCCCCTGGGAGGACCTGACACATCCTACCAGCTTTGCACCACACTCCCAATACTTCCTACAAAACCACAGGTTGGTTCTGATTGGCCCAGCTAGAGGCACCTGCCCATCTCCAGCCAATCCCCATGGTTGGAAGAATCCTATACTTCTGCCAGTCAGGCTTGAGATACAGGGCCAACCCAGGAGGCTGAAGGTGGGGTCAGCCCCACCCAAGCCATGCGGGTGGAAGGTAGAGGAACAGAGCTTCCCTAAAGGGAATGAGGCTGCTGTTCCCACAGAAGAAAAAACACATGCTGGATAGGAAACAAAGGTCACCACAACCGGTATGGCTGGGGAATAACACAGCGGGTAAGGATGGCAGGAGTGGTGAGGTGGGGGAATGGAGGAGGATCAAGACGAAATAAGGACTTACCATGGATCATTTTTATGATACGCAAAGGAACACAGATTTTATTCTTCAGGCTCCCATTTCTCAACTATTTTCTCCCATAACATAAATGATGGATGGCACCATCTTGCAGGCGTATCTGGGGTTTATTCGCGATTTTTCCATGCATTAGCTCCAATTCCACCCTTACTCTCTCACGCTAGACAGAATGATACAGTGAACCCTGCTCTAGTGGGTTTTTAAAGAGTAAAACAAAAAGAGAATAAATTATTCACAGACTTTTGATTCAACAATGTTTCCCAATGCCTCAGATGAGCACAGATGCTGTAGGCAGTGGGGAGTCACTGAAGGTTTTTAAAGGTAGGATGGGTCCGATGAGGAGATTCTCAAGGCAAAGAGGCCAGTTGGGAGGCTATTAGAGTAGAAAGGTGAGGAGTGTCAAGGACTTGAGCCAAACTAATAGCTGGAGAGAATGGAAAAGGAGAAGCTAATTACAGAGCTATTGCACAGGATGTAACTACTTACTGAATGGAGAGCAGCAACAGAGGATGCTTCAGGTTTAGCTGACAGCTTCCACACCATCCATTCTCATCCCTCCTCCCCTTCACTCTGCACTTGCCTCCCAATTACAACATTCACATGGGAAAAAAAGCAAATCATGGGGAGCAGATATGGAGACTCCTATCTAAACAAAGTTCTTCCTCTCAGGTTCAAAAGAGTGTTTCTTCATAACTGCTTATTAATTGTACTTTAAAATATAGTCAAATTATAATTTGTAACAATAACTGTTGGTGATTTTACGTGATTATTAACGATTGTGTGGGCATTGCTAATAATACCTATAATTGTAATTGCCAATTATTACAGAATTATTATTACTGACAACTCAAAACAGTGCCTTATGTTTTATAGCACTTTGCCAACTTTATACTTTTATTTATCTCCATTTATTTCATTTTCACAATAATTCTGAAACAAGTATTATTGATCCCATTCCACAAACTTTATCAGAATGAGTGACTTGCCCAAAATCATACAACAGATAAGTGGCAGGGGCAGGGTTGAAACTCCAGATTTCTGATTCCTAGGACCATGATTTTTCCACTTGGTTTTGGTCCTCATTACTTGCAGTAAAAATTAATAAATAAAAACTGTATTCCCAGTCTGAGAACTGGATCAACATTTAGCTTTTAGATTTTTAGCTACTCACATTTGCCCAAAAAGAACATTTAAATCAGGAGGAATGAGGTATAGGTGGTTTGGGGAAAGTAGAAACTAATACTCAGCCCTAAGGGCAGATGGCAGATGGCTGCCAAGTGGTTTGGTCTTAAGGATCCCACAAGAATCCTGTCTCCAAGTCACTCTGGCACTAGAGCACCACAAGACTGTCCCAAAGTCACTATGGCCCCAGAAACTATCTGTCTGTATTTCTGTTACAGACCTATGTCCAGAATGCCCCAGCTAATGTGCTTTTGGGAAGAGTATATATTTTCTATCACCCCCTGGGGGATCAGGATGACATTGCAGGATACCTGGGCAGAGCTCAGCATAAGAGAACTTTAAAACCCTGAGGCTTCCAAATAAGGCAGAGCAGAAGCTGATAACATTAAAAAAAAAAAAAAATCCATTATACTTCCTAATAACAGGTCCCAAACCCTCTGACCACTATACTTTTGTGAAAGCTGCTTCCTCTTACTGGAATTTGCTCTTCCTTAATAAAACCTAACCTTAAAAATAGTCATATAGCTTGCCTTCAAGGCTCAGTCAAATGACATTGTTCCAAGAAGCTTTGCTGAACCCCCCCACAGGTGAAATGCTTCTTTTCTCCACCTCCAAAATTCCCAGAGCATTTTGCACCTCAGTGCAGCCTGCACTAGAGCTCCCACTGTGGCTCACTCATCTCTACTTACATTGGTGCTGCCAGTAGAAACATAATGCAACCTGCATGCCTAATTTTCCAGTAGCCACATTTAAGAAAGTAAAAAGAAGTAGGTGAATTAACAATATATTTTATTTAACCTAATACATCCAAAATATTATTTGAACATATAAACAATATTGAAATTATTAATTAAATATTTCACTTTTTTGTATATGTTAAGTCTTAGAAATCAGTGTAGATTTTACTCTTACAGCATATCTCAATTAGGAGGCTAAATTTTCATTGGAAATCCTTGATTGTATTTAGATTTCATACAATGCACAGCTTAAAATGTAGATTCACATACTCAAGTTGTTCCAGACATAATTCTCAATGGAAAACGTTAGTTTTCCAATAATGGTAACTGAATGATCTCTTTTTTCAAGCTTATATTTAAATAGCTTAAAATTAAATAAAATAAAAAATTCAGTTCCTCACTGGCACTAGCCACATGTAGGAAATGGCCATCATACTGGACAGTACCGCTATCTATACTACTAGATTATAAACTCCTCAATGGTTTACAGGGCCTTATTCACCAGTGTATGCCCAGCATTCAGGTCACTGCACTGCACATAGTAGTTACTCAATAAATGTTTGCTGAATAAATGAATGCATGAATGGTTCCTCTTAGTATCGCCCACAGTATCAAGCAGAACACTTTCCATGTATGACAATAATTGTGCCTCTTACTTATATAACACTACACAGTTTACTAAGGTCATCATCTTTTCATCTTCATGAATACCCACCGAGAGAGATGTTATTTCCACATCTTAGGCAGAAAACAAAACTACAGCAAGCTTAGTCTCTGTGTGTAAGGTCACTTAATAAAGGGCAGAGCCAAACTTTGAACCTACATTTTCTGACTCCCAATTAACACTCCTTCAAATTCACTGGCAGCTGCTCTTTAGGGATCAACAAACGTATGTAGAATTGAATTAAACACTTCAGAGTGCACAAAGAATGCTCAGTACAGCTGCAAAAGGATTCTCTCCAATGTCCTGTATCAATAGATAATATGAATATCAATATTACATAGATCTTGTGCATCAATTAGCGGAAGATATGGTTGCTTGACAAAAGTCAAGTCAAAACATTTTAAGACCAAAGAGATTACAGTTAATACCTGTTTGATAAGAAAATGCCAAGTGAAGGAGAGTTAGAACAGTACCTAAAGAAGAACATCAAAGGCATTAACAGCCGGAGCACCTCTTATCTCAGACCACACTGTGCTTCTGGGGAGTTCCACAAATCTGCCTGGGGTATGAGAATCTAACCCAAGTAAATGATCCTAAATCTACAACAATCTATTTACACAAAGATGTCCCTCATAGCATTGTTTATATTACATTTGCAAAACACTGGAAAATTTTCAAATATCAGCAAATTGTTTACTAAATTACAGTACATCCACTAAGTGACTAAATTTAAGAGTTTTTGATGTTCATAAAAGTTTAAACATGGAGAAATGTTGGGTGGGTCATAATGTTAAATTTTAGAACATGATACTGTGAGATTAAAGAGAACTTAAACATATTCATAGAAGAAATCAAATTTTAGCAATCTGCAAAGAAAGAATAATGGGTAACATTTTCCCTTTTCCTTTTTCATGAGCATGTATTACATTTATAATAGAAACATATTTTTTAAAAAAAGCTTTAAACAAACAGGTAAACACATCTCAATACCCCCTTGTCCATCCCTCACCATGGATAAGGAAGCTCAAGTAAAGGAAAAGATTCTTCTACTTTTTGTTTAGAAAATGGGCTTCCACTTGTAATCAAGGAGATAATCCTTTTCTCTGAATTGTTGGTCTAAGCTACTGAGTCAAGAACTATCATCACCCTTTAGAAGGATGTGACAACTGCAGGGCCACAGTCTAACTTGATGCCCAAGGTCACACAGCTCTGCAGAACTGAGTCCAGCCCACAGACGCACTCAACTTTCACAGCAGAGCTGCTCATATTCCCAAAGTACTCTGGCTGGCTTCCAGCAGATCCACTTCCCACTGGGCCACAACAGTGTGGGGCTGCCTTACACACTTGGCTGATCACCTCCCAGCTCTGGGAGATGTTGCTCACACTATTTTAAGGGAATCAGCCACATTGAGTTCTCAGTGATAAAGAGACTGGGATACGAAATGCTCTTACAGCAAGCCAAAAGCTGGCAAAGACCACTCCCAAACCTCCTAGGCTTCCCTCTGGCCTGGACTATGAAATAGACCATCCTTCTTCCGAGTTTGGTAGGATATCCCAAGGATGAGCAAGGGCTAATATGCAGAAGGACCCCTGCCAAGAAGACAAAGTCTCACATCTTGTTGATGGGCTTCCAGAGGGACAGGCAGAACCATTCAAACTCAGCTGAGGGGTTAAGCATAGTTCAGAGACAAGAGAGAACAGAGGTTCAAAACCCAGCTCCAACACTTGAGAGCTAAGTGATCTTGGACAAGTTATTTAACTACATTTCAGTATTCCCATCTGTCAAAGGAGCATGCTCGTAGTACCTATCCCAGAAGATTATTATAAGGATTAAAGGAACATTTAGAATAGGGCCAGGCCCTTAGTAAGAACCATGAAAGGGTCCTTCATTTGCAATATTGGTTGACCACCTCCTAGTACAAGACCATTTGCAGTTCACCAAGCACTGTGCTGAGCTTTACATACTGTATTGTTTTTAATCCTCACAATAGCCCCAAAGCATAAGTATGATTATGTCTGTTCTACACATGAGGAAACTAGTGCTGGGGGGGGAGCGGGGGGGGGTGGGATTAAGCAGCTTGGCCGGGTCACGTATGACAGAGGCCCCATCCAAACCCAGGTATCTTGGGATCCAAAAACAAAAGGTCTTCCCAGGTGAGGCCCAGACTCAGAGTAAACGTATTTAGGAGAAATAAGTACATTTCTCTATCATACTTACTTGGTAAGGTTTGCTTACTCTGTTAAGTGTTCTCTCTTTGGTGTGGGGTTCTGCTCCTTCCTGCGTATGTCATCCACACAAGATTTTCTCTTCCTTCTCCTGACTCCTGTTTCTCACCCCAGGATGAATTAGAGCTCACAGCAAAGGCCCCAGGGCTTGGGTGAATTAAGGACACTGAGGCACCAGGAAAGATTGCTAATCCTCTCCCTGATGATGGGGAAAGACGCCTTGCCCAAATTCAACTCCTGTCCCTGTCCTGCATCCCCTGCCCCAGCTACTAACCCCACCATGATCTGCCATGGTAATAGCAGCAACAGTGTACTGATTTTCCATGGTACTGGGCATTTTCTAAGCACTTTCATGTACAATCATCTCCTTTGATCTCACAATGATCCCGATGGGTAGAAAGGAAAAATATTTATCCCTGTTGTACAGATGATAAAACTGAGGTACCGGGAGTTAACAACTTGCCTGATATATGGCTAGAGAAGGGCCCAGGTTTCTTGCCACCTACAGTGCTCTTTCCAAAGCACTGAAGGTTCTGAAGCTTTTCTTGAATCACAAACTCTTGTGACAATCTGCTGAAAGGTTCAGATTCCCTGAAAAATAAATATGTAACCCTAGGCCCTCTTTGAGGCATTCCCAGACCCCCTGAAGTCATCCACTAGTGCCTGACCCCAGGTTAAGAGCCTGCACTACACTTAATGCACATCCATACTAACCCAAGGGAGAAAAACTGAACATCAGGAGCCACAGGGAGGTGCCAAGGCCTTGGTCAGGACAGAATCCTCAAGAAAAAAATCCTCCACATTATTTTGCTTTAGTCAGTGTGGGACAGGGAAGTGAAGGATTCTCTTGTACCTTCAAAGAATGCCTGGTAACTCTAAGTTCCAGAAATGCCTTTCCGGGGTAAACACCCAGTGACCACAGGACCTAAGTTTTTCAGGGCAGAAAAGCTAGGTTTTAGTCCAACGGTCTCTTTGATGTTTGATTAGAATAAAAATGGTCACTTTGGAGGGCCTCTTTGAGTCCAGACTTGAGGAAGTCCTTAGCTCCCTGCCATGTACTAGAGCTATAAACTCCACGAGGACAGGGACCACGCCTATTTTGTTTCCATGTTAAACCTAAAGCCTACTACAGTGCCTGGCACGTGGTAGGAGTTCGACAATGGTTATCATGAATGAATGAACCCTAAGAAGTTCCCACATCCATGCCTGACCTGATTCCCCTACTTTTCAAAACTTGCTCTTTTCTAAGCCACCTCCTCTACATGGCACATCTGACCACATTCCCTGATTGTACTTCCTCTGTGCCGTGGACATGGTTCAGTGGTGTTTCTGCCAGGTAACTGCTGCTATTCAATGATGAATGCAGAGATCAGAGAGGAACATTTTGGGATCATGTGGAATAAAAAGCAATCCTATAAATGTAAATTGTTACCCTATAAACATGGATTATTATTCACAGAGAGGAAGATGTATAAAATACTAAAGGACAGGGCTTCCCTGGTGGCGCAGTGGTTGAGAGTCCGCCTGCCGATGCAGGGGACATGGGTTTGTGCCCCAGTCCGGGAAGATCCCACATGCCGTGGGGCGGCTGGGCCCGTGAGCCATGGCCACTGAGCCTGAGCGTCTGGAGTGTGTGCTCTGCAACAGGAGAGGCCACAGCAGTGAGAGGCCCGCGCACAGCAAAAAAAAAAAAAGAAAAAGAAAAAGAAAAACTGGAGACAACCTCAATGTCCAACATATATTCTCACACAGACACACACACACATTATGTGGCAACTTGGAAAAATGCTTAAGATAAAACATTCAGTAAAAAAAATTAGAATACAAAACTGTATCCACACTGTAATTATGACTGTAAGAATAAGTCATAGATATAAAGACTTCAGGAAGGATGCCAAAATGACAGCAGGGATTATATTCAGGATTCTTTTCTTTTACCCTTTATCAAATGTTCTACAAGATAAGTATATTATTTTTATGACAAAATCTCATTTTGTAAAAGATGAATAAAGGAGGACTGGTGACTAAGAAACTGAGGCAATGTTGCAAAGTGAGTTTATCCAGAAGGTGGTGAAAACACGTCAGCCACTGAAACTGTAAGCAAAAGTAGTCAGTGCCTTCTGAAAACTTCCACCTATCACATTCCCAAAAGAAAACATGTATGTCGCCTAAATTCTGTTGAATTGGCTTTTGGAGAAAGACAACATAAGGGACATTTGGTGACACTTAAGTTATCTAAAATGTCATGGACATATGGCATCTCGAGGGGTGGGAGAGCTCATTCTGTGATGATTCCAAAACTCTAGACCTCCGCTCCAGATAAAGACTGTAAAGAAAAGGGAGCAACGTCTGTATCCGGGAACCATGGTCAGGAAAGGCCTTGATGGTCATTAGAAAAATGGTGCCCTGTGGAAGCAGCACACACCAAGGCAATGTGGATGTGGGAGAAGGAGGGAAGGGAGAAAGGGCCGAAGGGGAGTCTGCAATGCAGGTAGAACCGTGGTTCTCAGGCCTGCTGCACTCCACAAACCAAAGAAGCTTTCAAATCATACAGCTCTCTGGGCGCTACCCCAGGGATGCTGTTTTAATCACTCGTGAGTATACTGTGAAGCCCGGATTAAGAACCACCGAAATAGAAGGTAAATAATAAATCTGAAGAGAATAGGGATTACTAAGTAAAAGACAAGGTTTTCAACTGGGAGAAGATGAAACTATAGCACGGAGGGAATTTGCCTGTGGTTGCTGCTGATGCCACTGATATTATTCATTAGAAAAGGGAAATAATTTTAGAAGTTGTCTGGTCTACTTTATCTTAGACCTCTCTCTCTCTCTCTCTCTCTCTCTCTCACACACACACACACACAAATACACACACCTCAAAAAGTTGAACTTGAGCCAAGTAACTGACTTGTTGGTGATATTTTATAATTTAAAAACTACAATTAATTGAGATTTGGGACTATGCTAAATGTTTTTTAAATCTTTTTTTGAAATGATTCCATGGCTTTTTTTTTTTTTGCGGTACGCGGGCCTCTCACTGCTGTGGCCTCTCCCGCTGCGGAGCACAGGCTCTGGACACGCAGGCTCAGCGGCCATGGCTCACAGGCCCAGCTGCTCCGCGGCATGTGGGACCTTCCCGGACCGGGGCACGAACCCGCGTCCCCTGCATCGGCAGGCGGACTCTCAACCACTGCGCCACCAGGGAAGCCCTGAAATGATTGTAGACACACAGTAAGTTCCAAAACTAGTACAGAGAGCTTCGACATACCCATTACCCAGTTTCTGCCAATGATAACATCTTACACAACTACAGTATGTTATCAAAGCCAGGAAGGTGACATTGACACAGTATAAGTACCTAGCCTATGACCTTACTCAGATTTCAGGAGTTTTTATGCTAAGTGTTTTGACATACACTTTCTCATCTTATCCTCCCATCATTACTATTTCCATTTTGCAGAAAAGAAAACTGAGCCCAGGAGAAGCTGAGTAACTTTCCCAAGGTGGTAAGTGACAGACAGGATTAGGATAGAAATTCAGCTTTGCCTGATTCTAAGCTCCAGTTCTAAACCACCTTCCTGTACCAAGTCCCTGCATTGCACACACACACCACCATGGTTCATGGCCACTGGGGACAAAGGGCTCTGGCAAGACTGCAGGGTGATGCTGGTGACAAGCTCGTAGGAGACGCCTGTGGGTAGCAAGTGTGTGAGGCCACAGATAGGAGAGCAGTAAGTCTTAAGAAGGGCCTTCTAGTTCTCCAGCCCAGCAGCTAAAGTGGCATTTGTGGGCTGAGCTATGTTCTGCAGGAGGAAGGGGCAAGCAGGGGATGAAGCCCAAGAGAGCAGGCCAGCAGGCAGTGAAGTAAGAGTCCATCCTGGGCACGAGGAAATGGCAGGAAATGAAGAGAGTAGGCTGATGCTGGCACTTCACTGGGAAGCAGGCAGGAAGCAGGAGCCTAGCTAGAAAGCAAATCCACACCAACAACCAAACCAGAAGACACAGACCCCCTCGTCCATGCTAGACCAGGGAGGAAGTGTGGTCTAGTGGTTATATGTGGGTTCTGGAGCCAGAATGTGTGGCTCTAAATCCCACCCACACCTACCAGTTGGTGGTCTGACTGACTTTTGGTAAGTTAACTTTGCGCCTCAGTTTCTCCATCTGTAAATTTAAAGTAATAAAAATTTAAAAATCTCCCAGGGTTGCTGGGCAGATCGAACAGACAGCATGTAAAGCATGTAGAAAAGTGCTTGACACATCACCTTCAGTCGGGTTAGCTACTGTTATTACACACAACGTGACTGGACAAGGATTAAGAGGAAAACGCTAGAAACTAAAGAGAGGGAGAGGGTGCCTCAAAGGTCCCTGGTGTCAGAGTGGCTTTTCAGTACAAAGGGACACACCTGAGGGACAGCCAGATAAAGCGAATTCCTTCACACAACACAGGGCCTACAGCTAACTGTACATCTCCCAGCAGCACTCAGCAGGATGCTGACGCGGGATGGCATTACCTATGACTACAAGGCACTTGCTGGTACCAGACACTGTGCTCACTGCTCCACATGCAGAGCCCCCTTGACTCCTCACAGGTATCCCTCGAGGAAAAGAAGATTTCATCCCATTAAACGGTTGAGAAAACTGAGGCTCAGCTTCAACTGCCTGCTCAAGGTCACACAGCAGGCGAGGAGTGGAGCTGGGATTAAAACCAGAGCTCAGAGGCTTCCCTAGTGGCGCAGTGGTTGAGAGTCCGCCTGCCGATGCAGGGGACACGGGTTCGTGAGCCATGGCCGCTGAGCCTGCGTGTCCGGAGCCTGTGCTCCGCAACAGGAGAGGCCACAACAGTGAGAGGCCCGTGTACCACACACACACAAAAAAAAGTCCAGACAATACATTCACACTCCTTTCTCTGGCTAAGTAATGCCTCCCCCAACCCACTCCATGGCACTCTCACCACTCTGCAATTTCCCATCATTCCAGTGGCACCACCAGCTTCAGGTCAAGATACTGCCTTCCACCAGATTAGAGCACCCAGGAGGCCCTACCCGCAGGACAGGGGATTATTTAGAGCCTGGATTTGCTGATACACTTCTTCATATTCCAAGTCAAACTTATTTCTGCCCATTAGGGTTGATGCATTTTAGACTACCCTTCTTTGTGTCCTTTCTCTCACAAACACCTTCCCTGGGCTCCAGGTAGGATGAAGATATAACGGCTTATAAAACAATGGATGAAAGAAAAATCCAGAATCCATACTGACACTACAATCTAGAAAGGGAGCAAGAGAGGAAGGAAAGGGAAAGCTCTTATTTACCATCAAATGTCATTTAATAAATGGAGAAAGAATAATAGAGTTAGAAACTACCATTGATTCAGGCAAGAATCATCAATTGATGCTAAAACCATTGCATAAAAGTTTGTTAAAAAAGAGATTATCAGCAGCTGCATAGCACAGGGAGATCAGCTCGGTGCTTTGTGACCACCTAGAGGGGTGGGATAGGGAGGGTGGGAGGGAGACACAAGAGGGAGGAGATACGGGGATAGATGTATATGTATAGCTGATTCACTTTGTTATAAAGCAGAAACTAACACACCATTGTAAAGCAATTATACTCCAATAAAGATGTTAAAAAAAAAAAAGAAATAAGAGATTATCTTCATCGTCTCAAAGTTATCTCCCGCAGATAACTTACTACCTACAAAGGGCAGAACGGCACCTTTACCGGGGAGACATTAGGGGAAACAACCTTAATGAAATAATAAAAGCTAACATCACCAGTAATGGGACAATCGACAGCCCTCTTCCAGTGCTGCATGGAAGACGCAACATCTACATCACTTATATAGTATTCCTGTCAACATGAATAACCTGAATCAAATCGCAAGGCAATGATCAGACAACCCCAAATTGAGGAACATTCTGCAGCACAAAACATGTGACCCGTTAGCTTCAAAATGTTAATGCCATGCAAGACAAAGAAAGACTAAAAAGCTGCTTCAAATTAAAGGAGACTGACAACTAAATGTAATGTGTGCTTCAGGAATGGGTTCTGGATCAGAAAAAAAGATTGTCATAAAAGACATTGGAACATTTGGTGAAATCTGAATGTGGGCTGTATATTAGATAATAGTATTATAGCAAAGTTAAGCTTCCTGAATTTGGTAATTATACTGTGTGTGTAAGAAAGTGGTCTCACTCTTAAGCAATACAAGCTGAAGCTGAAAGGTCATGATGTCTACAACTTAAGGTCAAAAGATTTGGAAAAAAAAAGATAAATAGATGATAGATTTGATAGCAAGCAAGCAAAAGTGACTCTAGGTGGAAGATAGACAGTTGTTCATTTTACTAGTCTTATAACTTCTCTGAAGGTTTTAAAATTGTCAAAATAGTTTTTTGAAAAACAAGGTAAGTACCTACCAGTTGGCTCAGAGCTAGACACAAAAGCCTGATTCAGTGCTACCCATGGAAACCTAATGACCAACGAAACTCAGCCCCGACAGGGCCAGACAGGGTCGAAGATAGAATAATTATCAAAACAGTAGAGAAACACAAAATTTAATAAATATAATTCAGCCCCCTGCATACATCCCCTTTCTAATTCTCAATATGGACCATTGTCAAAGAATGAAACTGATGTACAGATCAAGGTTTGGATCCCGGAATCCAAGTTTGCTATTTGATTCACATCCTCCTGTTCCTGGCTTTGCAGAGTGTGCACAAGTTATACTCTTGGGCAGTTTGCAATGTGTCTGCCTCCAAATACTTGACCCCATCACCTGAGCCAGAATCATCATCCCTTTCAAAGGAGGACAAGCATGTCTACAGCTCTTGTTCAAATAACCATCCTTCCCCAACCAAGCTGGCCTCTGGGGTCTACAGGTAATTCATCTTAGCAAATTCAACTCCTGCTGCACTTAACAGTAATCAATAAATGGGGAGCAGCTAGACTACAGTTATGGGGCTGTCTATTCAATAACCATTAGCTGCTACTACATTTAGAAGTAATAGAAAAAACAACAGTCCCTGTTCCAATCCACGTGGGAAGACATATTTTCACAAGTGTCTTCCCCAGATTGTCCATGCTCTTCTTCCTCCATAGGTTTTTAAATCCCATGCTGTTCTCCAGCTCCATTATTCCATCTCTGCTGCCAGGCAGAAAACCTTAGTCTTGATGTTCTGTGTATAGAGGGCAGAAGCATGTAAATATAAATCCTAATTCTGTAATTTAATTAGAAAAAAATATGCAGTCTTCTTTCTGCTTCCCCAAAGATTTCCAAAAGCTCCAAAGGTCTCTGCCTATGGAATAAAAGTGAACCTTCTTCTCGTGGCAAACAACACCCTGCCATATTTGGTCTCAACTTTACATTTCCAATACTGCCTCACTTTCACATGCCTTTGACACAAATCCAACAGTTCCTTCAACATATGCCGTGTCTTCCTGCCTCCTGACCCTGGCTAACACCGTTCCTTTTGCTTCCCTTTTAATGTCCACCATGATCCAGCCTGGCCTGTTTCAATGGTTACACCAAGTGTCATTCAACATATTCACTGATCCATGTGAGGTCCGGGGGCAAGGGTACGTGCTGGTCCAGTTCTCCTCAAGTGGCTCCAGTGCTGGGCATGGGATGTGACTGCAGAACAAGCACTGAGCACTTGAATGGGAAGAGAGCATCTGTTATTAGAAAGATTCAAGAAGAAGGAAATCTCTCCTTTCCTGCTAGCAAGGGCAGAAACCCTGCCTTAAGGCTGCAAGTGGGGACAAAAATTTCTACAGAGTAAAACACAAGGTAACATTATTGTGAGGTTCATAACATAACCCGGGATCCCCCACTGCTGAGGACAGGGACCAATCACCAATCAAGGGATATCCAGACTTGCATTACCGCAGGGCACAGTTTCAAAGGGTTTTGCTCTATTTTTATTTAGGGAACCTTAATTTTACTTCAGAAAAACCAATGAGGTAAAGTCATTCATCACTGAAAGTTTCTAAGGCATAACATATGGTGCTTCTGAGGTATTTCCCACTGTAGGGTCCCATATCAGTTAGGCCAATCTGTCTCTTTACCTCATCCACCATTAAGACTTAGCCCAAGGCCTGGTCCTGGGGAAGAGGAGGATATAATGTAGGAGAAGCAGGAAGCCAGAGACCCAGCTTTTCGGACTTGGGGGATTATAGGGAGATGAGGCAGATGGGGCAGGAATGAGACTTCCTCTTCTCTTTCTAGAGGGACATCTACCCATAAACCAGAAGGTCTACATCTGAGTAAACTCTGTGGCCAGCAGAGGCAGGTAGAAGGAGGCTGGGTTTTTGCTTCCCCAGGTTGTCTCGGGTTCTGTGTGGTTTGGACAGGACTCAGAGGTTCCCACAAGCTCCTGAGGTTGAACCTCAGAAGCTACCAGGGATTGTGCTTGGGGAGCTGGCCCATGAGGTTGACATGGGACAAAGTACTCAAGGGCTAAAGGCCAGACCATCTGATCCAGAAGCACATGAGAATCATGACCAGACCTTGATGGGATGCACAGCACTGCCATAGAGAGATGGGAGGCCTTCTTTCACTTAGAGAGAACTTCAGAGACTCCTAGCACACTTCAGGTCTCTGTGTGACCAAGGACAGAAGTTCCTGTTGCTCATCAGGAAGCATGGGAGGTTGACCCACGCTGCACCCTGGCAGAGAGATGGAGATGAAGCCTCCAGGAGTATCCGAGCCTCTCCCCTGCCTGACAGTACTGAAGCTCCCCACTCCTCCCTGTGGGATTCTCCTAGGATGACTCACTCACACTTTGTAAAATGTGCTGCTAGGCGTTATTCTGATTTAGGCATAGACCAAGCCTTTGAGGACACCTTGGATGAGTGCCATTCCTATGGGTAGAACCCTGGCTTCCCCAATAGCCTGATGAGAATGTGTCTGGTTTGAAAAAGGATACGCTCTTAAGGGGAAGTTAGCCTTGGAGACCGGTCCACTGGCTGGCAACCAAAGTGTTCAAACCAACTGTACAATGTCCAACATTCTTTAGCATTTCCCTTGTACAAAAGAAACAATTATATTTGGGGTACGATTTTAAATGCTCCCTTCTCATGTTGTAATTTCTTTAGTTAATCTCAATGTTTCAGCAAAGTCTCCAGTGGGCAATAAAAGTACAAAAGACTAAAAAAAATTGTGGCCTGCCCCATGTTCACCCCACCACTAGAGCCCACGGGGAAAGATGCAGCATCAAATATAAAATCAAGTACAGAAAACTGGTCCAGGATTTCTAGGCCAGTAGCCTTGAAGCTGAAGCTGTGCCCACAGCACAGAGCTGGCAGTGGTGGGCCAGCAGAGGATCGCAGCATGGTGTGAGACTGCGTTAGCCGGGGCCTTCTGAGAAGCAGGTGCCGAGGAAGGATTAGACATGCAAGAAATGTATCAGGGGGGAACATCTGAAAGAGAAAATGGGGAAGGAGCCAGAGGAGGCAGGGAGAGGCGAGATGCAGGTCTGACTCCCAGTGAAGGAGACAAGGATGGCAGGTTGGGTGGGAGCGTCTTAGATCACAGTGCAGCTCTAAAGAAAGTTCACCAAGGAACTTGGAGTCCTCGAGCTGAAGTCACCATCAGAGGAGTCCCGTGTCTCCCAGGAATGGCCACCCTTAGGATCCCTGGCACTCTTAGTCATTGGCTGAAAGTGCCCTTGAGAAATGCAGCCAGAGCCATCATAGGGACAAATATCCTCGCACAGAAGCTGGGGCCATGGGTCAAGTACATTCCCTGTGGTCAGAGATGTGAGAGGTGCATTCACATGGCCACCACAGAGACAAGCTGCCTCTTTCCCAATATACTAGTGGAAGGACCAGGAAGAATGCAAACGGAATGGTGTCTGCATGATATATGCTTTGTCAATTTCCAACACTGGAAAATCTGTCTATAAAAACTTGCTTTGCAAAGAGAAGCCTAAATATTTCCCTTGTGGGAAGCCAAAGTTGCAACAGAAACTCTTCTGAGTTTTAAAAAAAATCAGAATTCATTCTTTCATTTTTCCCCTTCACAGACCTGAGCAAAACTCTACTGCTTTGGATTAGCGAAGACTAGAAAGGAAAAATGTCAACTCCAGGGAGACAGCACTAAGTCACGGAAGTAGGGGACCCCCGAAGTTCCCGGTGGGTGACCAACATATGGTGATAGAGAAAGACATGTGACCAGACTTTCCCATGAGCTAATTGGGAATTTTAACCCATGACTCATCCCGGGGTGGGGTCTGAAGCTGCAGGGGACGCTACCCCACACCAAGCCATAGCATCAGCCAGATTGCACATTTCCTGAAAGTAATCAAGTCAGAAACTGGTTTCTTGGCTATAGCTGTTGGTGGAAAAATGAATGCCAAAAGCCAAAATGAGGATGAGTTCAACGATTTAATTCTGCGTGGAAAACGCAATCCATTAAATGGCACCTGACAAGGACTTAATCTCATCTGCGGCCGAGGGTGTTGGCTCAATGCAGTTCTGCTGTCTGGAACATATTCTTAGTAAGTTATGTATAGAATCAGGAACGCTTTTGCCAAAGCCCAAATAAGTCCATTCTGTGTGGGAGGAGAAGTTCATCAATCCCCCAGTGACTCTCCAGGGAGTGAGCATACTCTTCTTCCAAATGCAAAATTATCAAAACCTATGTTGAGTCACACAATTCAAGGTAAGTAACTGAGATGGCCAACGTGCTGGATGGCTTCAGAATTTCCACTACTGCGCAAGGAGGTCAGGCCAGAGGCCAGCCTTGCTCACAAAGTACCTACTGGGCTTGTATTCCCAGCCTGGGGCACATTGCACAGCCCAGTCACAGAAGAAGGGGTCAAGGTGCAGAGGATCAATCCACTCCTCAACAGGATTTTGAAAAACTGGGAGGGAAGGAATGAGGGGCTGTCATATTCATCGCCCACTTAATCCTAGCAACAGGACCCAAGGCCACTGCTGTTATTTCACTGTTTCCATTTGTAAAATGAGGCAACTGAGAATCAAAACCATGACTCAAAATCACACAGTTGAGAAGAGCATTTGCAAATTCATGCCTGTGGTATTCCAAAGCCCATGCCTCACTCCTCAGAGGGTGGTCCTTGGACCATCATATCACTTGGGAGCTTGTTAGAAACACAGATTCACAGGCTGCTACCCAGACCTACTGAATGTGGGTCTGCATTTAACAGGATCCCTCAACAAACTTATTGGACATAAAGTTTACCTTAATGGGCTCCTACCAGAAAGGGGTAGGTGGATCAAAAACGTAAGTTTAGACTAGAAAAAAGATTTAGTGAAATAGAACAGGGTCAGTCTCATAGGATAAGCCTCAAACTATATATCCAAATTGCACATCCAGATTAGTAGAATCAATCACACTATCTTATTTCACCAACAGCAAACCCAGAAGCAGGAAAGCCAAGGTGATGTGGTGGTAGAACATGGTGGACAGGTAAGGCTTTGGAGCCAGGTGGACTGGGTTGAAATTTCCAGCTCTGCCACTTGCTGGGTGGCTTTGGGCAAGTTACTTGATCTCTCTGAGACTCAGTTTCCTGACCTGCACAACTGGGATAGCAATACACACCTTGCCAGGGTTTGGGGAGATTAAATGAGCAAATGAATGTACGGTTCCTAGACATAGCAGATGCTCAATAAACACTGGTTTCCTTGACTTTCAGTACAATGTGAGCTGGGTCTCACCTTTGCAAATGTGCACACTAGAAGCTGGGGAGATAAAGGGTTCTCAGCAGCCAGCTCTTTCCTGTTCTCTTGGGTCCTCTAGTGGTAAATACTAAGATTCCGGTCACTAATCAGACTGGCTGGACTGGTCTATCTTCCTTAAGCTTCAGGCTCAGCATATTCTCCCATCTCTTTTAAGACAAACCTGAGCAGAACAAGGTTCAAAGGGACAGGTCGTGAGGAACAAGGAAAACAGGCATCTGGGTACAGTTCCCAGAAGTGTCTATTTTTGAGACACTCGAGCCTTTTTATTTAGCTATGGTTCCCACTTTCCTCTTTTCAAAAGTCTCGGGTTTTGAAAGCAGACTTTTTCATGCCAGAGGCTTCGTGAGCTTTCAGAGCCCACAGTGTCTGCACCTGGACCCACAAAACCCAAGTCTGATCTTATTCACTCTGTGTGTATCTGCTCAAAGGCGTGGAGGAGCAGGAGGTGGCTGCCAAGTGCTACCTGCACGTGCGTCCCCAGCTGCTGCCCGGAAGGACACCCCCACCTACCACGCCCATTTCTGCATCAGTTACAGAAGCTGATACAAGAGGTGCCCTTGGAACAGAGTATCTCCCACGGATGGAAGTAGCTGAGGGCAAGGGTCCCAGTGAGGGTCCCATGGTCTGACTGCCTCAGGAACAGCTCCAGCACCAATAAAGAGGCATTTATTTCCTTGCCCAAGCAAAAAAAATTTTTGTGGCCCCAAATTCCAAATGCCCTCCAAGTGTGAGCAAGGAGAAAGAGAAGGGAGTAGGCAAAGCTATCACTTCTCCCCTGTTGCTCGGTGGTAACGACCCTGCAGAGGAGCTATGAGGACAGAGGATGCCAATTCACGAGAACCATGTGTTTCTCCGCAGCAAACAAGATTGCAGAACTGCAAAGGGCAGGATGTTCACAATCACATGCCTGGATCCCTTAATTGTGTGTGGGGTTGTGTATAAGTGTGTCCACACACACAAACACACACACACACGGCACGGTGGCTGAGACACTGAATTTCAGAGTCAGAAAAAAGAACCCAACACCTCAATCTCAGCAAAGGGACGACTGTACTGCTTGGTTAAAGAAGTTATCGTAGGGCTTGAGAGCGCTGATCATGGATACACCCCTGAAGTTTAAAGCTGTAGGAGCATAATGCACCGGTCGTCCTAGATTTTCCAGCGTCACTAATATTGGAGTCAGCAATTACCAGGTTTTTTCACTCCTGGAGTAAAAAGGGAGGTGGGGGGGAGCACACTGTGATATATTCCTATCACATTATTTAATATCCAGCTATAACTCATTCCTTCTCTGCAATCCAAAAGGCATCTAGAAAACAAGTGGTATTATTACAAGGGCAACCTTTTTTTTTTGAATTTTATTTTATTTATTTTTTATACAGCAGGTTCTTATTACTTCTCTATTTTATACATATTAGTGTATACATGTCAATCCTAATCTCCCAATTCATCCCACCACCCCCACCCCTGCTTTCCCCCCTTGGTATCCATACATTTGTTCTCTACACCTGTGTCTCTATTTCTGCCTTGCAAACCGGTTCATCTGCACCATTTTTCTAGATTCCACATATACGCGTTAATATATGATATTTTTCTCTTTCTGACTTACTTCACTCTGTATGACAGTCTCTACAAATGATGCAATTTCATTCCTTTTTATGGCTGAGTAATATTTCATTGTATATATGTACCACATCTTCTTTATCCATTCATCTGTCGATGGGCATTTAGGTTGCTTCCATGACCTGGCTATCGTAAATACTGCTGCAATGAACATTGGGGTGCATGTGTCTTTTTGAATTATGGCTTTCTCTGGGTATATGCCCAGAAGTGGGATTGCTGGGTCATATGGTAGTTCTATTTTTAGTTTTTTAAGGAACCTCCATACTGTTCTCCATAGTGACTGTATCAACTTACATTCCCACCAACAGTGCAAGAGGGTTCCCTTTTCTCCACACCCTCTTGAGCATTTGTTGTTTGTAGATTTTCTGATGATGCCCATTTTGACTGGTGTGAGGTGATATCTCATTATAGTTTTGATTTGCATTTCTCTAATGATTAGTGATGTTGAGCAGCTTTTCATGTGTGGCCATCTGTATGTCTTCTTTGAAGAAAGGTCTATTTAGGTCTTCTGCTACAAGAGCAACCTTGATTCTGCCCTAAATTATTTCTCGATAAGTAAGCTGTTCCCACATTTTGCTTATAATAATTTACCTGCAACAAATCTCACAACTGACGTTACTACCACAATTAAGGACAACTGCATTAGAGAATATTTACCCTCTAACATTGCTGTTGAAATCAACTATCTTCTTTGGAAGAAAGGATGGTTCCAGGATAGCACAGAATTGTATTAAGGAGACCAGTGAATGAACAACAAATGCCAATACATTTCTGGCTTCCACTGCTATAGGACTGGCATATTTACACCTACTGTGTTTTTCCTACTACACGCCAAGTGCTACAAGGAATCAGAAATAAATCCTGACCTTAACAAACTTATAACTTAATCTCTTTCTGGAACCAAGACAGTGGCACATAATACAACTAGCAGATCAAAAGAAGTTCATGGTCATCAGTACCTTTTCTCTATTAAAGAGCACAGAGGGAATGCAAAGAGAAGGGATGATGGTAATGGAGTTGGACTAGCAAATAAGATGTTCTTTTCATGGCGGCAGCTCTTTAGCTGTTCACTGAAGAAGACGATGAACCTGGTTTGAGGTGGAAGGTGTAAGTACCAGAGGACAGTATATGAAGGGGTTGACTCCACCAGAGACACTTGGAGATGAGAACACACAGACCATGAGACCCATTCACCCTCCCCTCTTCCCCCCCAGTCACTTGCAGAGAATCACAGGTTCATAGAATGTACTTCTCTCTACTTGAGTGGTTTTTATTTTATTTAAACCTCACAATGCAGTAAACCCTTACTAGGAATAAGAAAAGCATTTGCCTTGCAATTCTGGTCCCGCCACTGCATCAGTCACATTATATAAAGAAATCCAAACCCCTATTCATCACTCCTTTTCAGAACTCATCTATAATTCAGTCCACACTAAGAACCTTCACACAATGAAATGGTTTTTACTGGGCGATTACACATATCACCTGGAGGCAAAAGAGAGCACATTTTCCGAGTATATTTCCTGTACTCCAAATCCTGTCTGATTTGTTTATGAGGGAAGAAAAGGGAAGCTTACATGTACTACTAGCCATGTGGAGAGTATGAAAGCCTTATATAATGGAAAGAAAAATGAAAGAAGTAAAATTAGAAATACAGGGGGAAAGGAGGGGAGGAAGGCAGGCTGGCAAAATCATTAAAACGTAATTTCTGATACCAGTACGACTGCATATTTCAAAAGTGAGTTTGAAAGACCCATTCAGAAAAAAGAATCACTTTTCTATACCGCATCCATACCCAGACTGATTTTTATTTAATACAGGTGAGAAGGTAAGGAGACGCCTCATGATGGAAGTGGAGTACAATACAAAAAGAAAACACGAGAGAATTTTGCAGGAAAACGCAGGACTAAACGATGAACAAGAACAGAGTCAACAGCCACCTGGGAAACCACACAAGAAGATCCGCACTTCATTTCAGAAGGCAGCAGCTCTCATTTCTCTTACAACTAGAAAACTTCCCCCAGCAAGGGACTCTAAAGGCACGGGGCTGAGTTAATTCCCACCACATGCTTTTTCCCTGTGCACTTATCTCCCTGCGTCATCCTCCTTTGAAGCAAAAGACTCATTAATCCAATTCAAATTGCCAATGTCAGTAAATCCTTTGCCTCAGCATTTAAACGCCAATACCAATTAAATACCAACAGCAACTTAACTACTGATACGGTCTTCACTACATTCAGGAAATCCAGCCAGAAGTTTAGCGGGCATTACTTCCAACACTACTTCATCAATTCTAATTTACTTCGTGCAGAGAAATGAGGTAATTTGCTGGCCACGCTGACGTGGCATCCAACTGGACTGAAATAACTCCACAAGCAAATAAGAAGGAACAAACTGAGTTGCAATCCACCAAACCTGAAGGACGTTTTCACCAAGGCTTCCGGGCTATCAAGCTGAGGCAATTCATCAGCTAGGATTTCCTCCGGTGGCCGGGGGTCATGGACAATCGTCGGCCGTGGCTTCTCCTTGACATTCCCTGTGAGACCGTCGATGAGGGAGTTCCACAGACAGTTCTGCGACTTAGACCCTGAGGCATGAGGGGGAAAAAGGGGTGCAGGTGAGTTACCAATCAACTCCATGGCCTGCCTTGCCCAACTCGGGATTTTCAAAAGCACAGCAGGAACACTGACATACCTTTCATGATCTCCACCAACATCAGAGGGCTCCAAAAGGTTTTGGTCAGGCAACTTATGGAGTAACCAGGATTTTTTAAATTTATATACAAAAATAGGTTAATACTCTGAGCACTTTAACTCATAGCTAAGTATTATGAATATATATCCTGTCTCATTTCAGTGGTAATCAACTCCAACTCCTGACAGAGTTGTCGGTATTTACTGAAGTATTTATTCAGCAACTGGAAGTATACAAAGGACTACCATTTTAGAGAACAGCAGGATATTCAGACAAAAGTCTCCCCTGTGAACGTATCTTGCCTAAGGCCCAAGTTTCAAGACTGTATTCTGTGGAGACACCCACCCCAAAGAGGGGCCCCTGTCTAAGAACTAGAACCCACTACAGGCAGGTTCATTCTTCTGGAAGATCAAGACTCAAGGAAAACTACACTGGATGTTTACCAATACCTTACCCTACAAACACTTCAAACATATGAGATGAACATTAAAGGCAGACCTGAAGTAGATATGATGCCAAAAATAGGGCCTGATCAGCCAGGTAATCAAGGTCAATATCAACAGTGATAAGTTATATCCTTGATACGATGTGATGAAAATGGCACTTTACCCCCATGGTCTTTCTCCCCAAAATATATAACCCCAGAGTACTAAGCATGTTTCTATCTTCTGTAAACGTAATACTTTAATATCTGCCCTACATGCGTATCCTAGACATTCCCTGTTTGGACAACCAGAAAATACCCTTGAGTCATCTTGCCTTGGCCTCCTGCCTCTGTCACCTCCCCCTTCCTCCCTCCCCTCCATTCCTCAGGAAGAGTCCCCCCTCCAAGGGGCATGCTTTTCAGATACCAGCCAACCAAACCAGCAACCACACCCCAACACCTCCCTCACCAAGCTTTCACATCCTGAGCCACTCTCCACCTGCCCCGATAACCCCAGACAGGTACCAGACATCTAGGGGCAGCCCCTATGCCCCAGAGTGCACTAAAATTATTCAAACTAGCCAGTCCTGAGCCTGCTTACCTGGCAGAACCCATTCCTTCCTGCAGAAACCACAGTAAAGACTCTTGCCCACAGTTCCTCCCTCCCTCGGCCTCACAACAACCCCAATGCTTCTCAGCGAGGCTCCGTGGGATGACGTGTACCCCTCTTTTGGGATCTGTGAATACTAACAAACTATCTTTTCAATGGCAGTCATCCCCTGATCTGTTGGCCTTACCACACCTAAAAATAATAAAACCCATTAAAACACTCAGTTTAGTCACAGGGAAAAGACAGATCCCAACAGACAGACACTCTGCAAAACATCTGACCAGGACTCCTCAAAACTGTCAAGGTAATCAAAAAACAAGGAAAGTCTGAAAACCTGTCACAGCCTAGAGGAGCCTAAGAAGACACGATAACTAAATGTGGTATCCTGATGGGGTCCTGAAACTAAGAAAGGACATTAGGAAAAACTAAGGAAATTTGAATAAAGTATGTACACTAGTTAATAATAATGTATATCGATATTGGTTCATTAATTGTGACAAATGTACCATACTAATATAAAAGCTTAATAATTGGGGAAACTGGGAATTGGGTATTTGGGAGCTCTTTGTACTATCTTTGCAAATTTTCTGTAAATCTAAAAATGTTCTAAAATTAAGAGTTATTACAAAAATACAAATAAGTATTAAAAATAAATAATAAAAATAGTTATTATTTTAAATGTCTATGAGCAAGTTATATTTTTAAGGTACAGACTGAGGGCATGACCACTATCATTACCCAGTTACCATTGGCTGGTGCTGGTTATCCTCTTCCCAGAGGAAAGAAAGCCTTTATCTTTGCTCAGGTATACTTTAGGTCTCTTAGTCATGCACCCATGGAGCTGTGTCCATCCAGAGGGGGTTGGCTTTTTCTATCCCATCCGTGCAGAAGGAGGACCTTTTTCTAATTCACACAAAGACTCTTTATGGGGCATGACGAGGTGGGCATGGAGGGGTAAGGAGCAGTGCCAGCTAATGCACATGCATGTGATCGGTGGGTAGAGAACAGATTCGTATGCTCGTGAGGATGCCTCCCTGATCAACCATCCACAGCCCACAACAGAAGAAATCACCGTAGTTTGTCGTGCCTGAAGGTTGTCTCTGCAGCTAAGATCAAAAGAACTTCACACACAAAAGGGAGCACCTCATGAGGACCGCTGAACCTTCACCAAGGACACCAATGGGTCCAAAAACAACTCTTTTAATGACCATGGTCACGAATGATCCTTGGGGGTGTACCACATCCAAACTGCTTTTGTGTCAATCCAGAGAAAATTAAGGCACATTAAGAGCAGGAAACAGAGCCTTCCAACTCCTGAAATGCAAGACAGCTTTTTCAAAGTCCTAAACACATATCTTAATAAGATCTGGTCCTATTAATGAAAGTCTGGTTTTGTGCTAACGAAGGTCTGGTTCCAGGAGGAAGACAAAAGCAGCAGCCTGTTTTCTTAGATTTGATCTAAGTGAAGACCTTACAATAAACTCCCTGCCTATTTCCCTTCATTCTTTCATTTACTCATTCAATATACAAATTTTGAATTCCCTCAATATGCCAGATTCCATTATGGGCTCTCGAAATAGATGAATGAGACTGGTTCCCTTGGGATGAGTCAGCCTATAAGTAATCACAATAAATGGACAATGCACCATAACTAAGGGACAAAGAAGTGCTAGAAGGGGCAGAGGAGAGCTCCCCCCCTCTGCCTCAGGGCCCTGGGGAAAGCCACACAGCGAACGTAATGTCTGATATGGGTCTAAAGCAGGAACAGATCTTCAGCAGATGGGGAAGAGAGAGAAGAGCATTCAGTGCAAATAGCATGTGCAAAGGCTCCGCGGCAGAACAAAGCAGCTCGAGAGAGAGGACAGTGACCAGAGATAAGGCCAAAGATTGGTTGTATAGGGCCTTGAATAAAATGCTAATTATTTTAGAATTTCTTCTGTAGGCAAAAAAGAACTAAAGATTTTTAACCAAGGTTATGGTGACATGACCATTTCTGTGTTTCTGAAAGGAAACTAGGGTGCTGTAGAGTAGTGAACCCGTGGGGACTAGCAAGGCTATATGAAGAGGTCTGTGAATCCATTGTATCTGTAGATGAAATAATGAAGTCTATATATACGACTAATTTTTAAGTATATATAGATATGATTAATAAACTAGAAATTTATGTAAAAGCACTAATGAATGCATAATAGGTTTTTCATTTTCTCAGTCAGTGAATCAGAAGGGTCATGTGATCCAAGCTATCTGTCCATCAGGGGTCCCAGATGGACATTCAATAACACCTTCAGAAGTTGTACCAGCAGCTGCAAAGATACACTGGCAAGTTTAAAAGAAGACAGCCGCTATGGAGAACAGTATGGAGGTTCCTTAAAAAACTAAAACTAGAACTACCATACGACCCAGCAATCCCCCTACTGGGCATATACCCTGAGAAAACCATAATTCAAAAAGAGTCATGTACCACAATGTTCATTGCAGCACTATTTACAATAGCCAGGACATGGAAGCAACCTAAGTGTCCATTGACAGATGAATGGATAAAGAAGATGTAGCATATATATACAATGGAATATTACTCAGCCATAAAAAGAAACGAAATTGAGTTATTTGTAGTGAGGTGGATGGACCTAGAGTCTGTCATACAGAGTGAAGTCAGAAAGAGAAAAACAAATACTGTACACTAACACATATACATGGAATCTAAAAAAAAAAAAAAAGGTTCTGAAGAACCTAGGGGCAGGATAGGAATAAAGACACAGATGTAGAGAATGGACTTGAGGACATGGGGAGGGGGAAGGGTAGGCTGGGACGAAGTGAGAGAGTGGCATTGACATATATACAATACCAAATGTAAAACAGATAGCTAGTGGGAAGCAGCTGTATAGCACAGGGAGATCAGCTCGGTGCTTTGTGACCACCTGGAGGGGTAGGATAGGGAGGCTGGGAGAGAGACACAAGAGGGAGGGGATATGGGGATATATGTATATGTATAGCTGATTCACTTTGTTATACAGCAGAAAGTAACACAACAATGTAAAGCAATTATACTCCAATAAAGATGTTTAAAAAAATACAAATAAAAATAATTTTTAAGGTTAATTTTAAGTTACGTAAATTTCACCTCAATAAAAAAATATATAAAAAGGAAGAAGAAAAAAAAAGAAGATGACTGTGGCAGAAGCTATAAATACGATTCACTCAACATTCATTCCCAACTCCCTTTTTACTTGCCTTCCTCTTCCAAAGAGGCTAGAAGACAATATACTCAATTTCCCAGCCTCCCTTACTGCTATGGCTAACCATATGTTATAATTCTGGCCAATGAAATGTAGGTGGAGATCCCTGGGACTAGTGTCTCTGTCCCAATGAAAAAGTAAAGCCTCAACAGGAGAAAAACATTTTTGTCCCTTTAAATTTTGCCTTTCCTTATTTTCCCCTTTGCTTTTCTTTCTTCTTCTTACTGGAAGGTGAACGTGTGTTAGAGCTACGGCAGCCATCTCGTGACCATGAGGTTGACAAGCATTAGGACAAAAGCTTACACCTTGCATATGGAAAAACAGAAAGGTGGAAAGAACCTGAATCCCCGACAACACAGTTGAACAGCTTCCCTGGTCTCCCTCATCTCCAGATTTCTAGATGTGAGACATATGAATACTGACTTATTACATTCTTAGGTATTTGGTTGTTTGTAGCCAAATGTTTTCCTAAATGTTATATGTGTGCTCAGCATATTAACATAAAGGTGTTCCCCATATTCAAATGATACACCCTCTATAAAGTACTAAGAACTGACATTTTAATAAATCCTCCAATTATCTTGTGAAAGGCATAACTACACTGCAGTTTTCTCATGTTAAAATTATTAATTTGTTAAACACAAACAGTTGTAACACACTACAATTTTTATAGCTTATTTTGGCATTTCCTCACATTTTTTAATATTCTGGGAAACTCAAAAAATGGAAATGGCCTGGTTCTCTTGACCTTTGAGAACCCAGAGGACAATCACTCTCATGGGATAGTCTTTGATTTGATTTTTGTTTTGTTTTGTTTTTTAACTTAAGGGGGGGCGGGGCGGGGTCTTTGCTCAAAAAAATGTTGGGAACCAGCAATACAGAGGATGTTTCAGTTGGGAGGTGTGCGTGAGCCTAGAACCGGGTGATCAACCAAAAGGCAAATTGGCCATGAGAAAATAAGGGGTCTGGAAAAGCACAGTGATAATGAAGACAGAGAGAAACAGGTGGATTTAGGAGATAAGCAAGTAGAATCAGTAGGATTTGGTAACTGATTGGGTGTAGACGATGAAGAGAGAAGTGGCAAGATGGATTGAGGTTTCTGGTTAAGCAGCCAGGTAGACTGTGATGCCGTGTGGAGCAGCTCATGGGCCTGCAGTTGAACCGTGCTCTGAAAAGCTGTATTTCAAGATAGAAAATATAAGCAAAGATCCCCTCCATATTCATGAAGAGGAAGCACACAGATGATGAATACGTGATTCAAATGAGAATATTCTATTTCAGCAAACACTTCTATCGTGACTGAGATAAGAAAATTTTTCACAGCAGGATAAACTGGGGAATAAATCACCCTTCTCACTGAACCCAAACAATAATTTTTTAAAAACTATAATAATAATAATAAATGTTTCAAAGAAGGGCAATATCAAAGCCCCAGCCCTGTCCTGGAGTGTTCCAGCCATTATCTGACTTGATAAAAGCTGTAATTTAAGTAGAACTTGGGCTCCATCCACAAGGATCTAATTATAACAGCTCATTAGTACCGTATCACCTATAACCTGGCCTAAGGCACAAACCCGAGAGAGATCCAGGAACCTGGCATAACACGAAGCATTAAAAGGAGAATTTTGCTATTTCTGTTTTAATCTCTTTCAGAAGGTAAATTACTGACAACAGTCTGCTGTACGTCAACAACACAGCACAAAATGGGAAGACAAGAATAGTGGATATGACTGGGGCATGAGTCCACTGATACATGCCAACCATCAACAGAAGGGGATTTACGATTGTGCCCCCAATACTCTAGCACAGTGCGGAGCACTTTAGAGCTCTGTGCTGAATCCTTCAAGACATACAGAAGCTCTTATTACACCATCCCTGCCCTCAAGAAACTTTGGAGAGGCAGAAAAATGCAAGGCAACTACTGAGTGGTTCAGACTAGAGCCAGTCTTCGGAAAAATAAATCTGTTTTCCCCTACCCCTCATCCCCATCCCCTCCATAAACATTGTTAAGAAAAATGGTTAAAAACTTGAAATGAACAAAAAAGTTTAGTGAATATCCTGTCTAGCTCACCCATCTCAGTTATCTCCATTTTCTATTATCTTGTAGCTATTTCACAGTTCTGAAAATTGGAGAAAACTAATAGTAATGCAAATGATTTTTGGGTTTAGAAATGTAAAGTTGTCCCATGGAATGCAATTAATTATTGCCTTGTAGATATGATGTATTTTGCCAGTTTTACATCTAATAAGCAAATTCACCTCAACTTTTCTGACGGATTTGTGTATTTGCTCTTTGGATTCTCCTTCAAACCAGTTGTAACATCTTACTGGTTTCTTCATCAATTAATGAGTTAAATAAGATCTTTAACATATATTCACTTTGGATTCTTACGATTTTTTTAAATTAGCCTTTAGCAATACCAAAGTCCTCATGCTGTCCATAACCAATATTTGCTGCACCCCTTGAGAAATTCCTATAATTAACCTAACCATACTAGTCAATTGAATTAACTATGCTACATATATATAATGAGCTACTAATATCCCAAAGTCTGTAAACTGATGAGGAGTGATTTCCAATATGTATTCTAAGTAGGGAAAAAGCAACATGCATGAGTTGTATATTATGCTATCTAGTATTTGATAGTGTATTATGCTATCTCTGGAGTAAAAGATAGGGGAGATGTCTTTGCATATTTTTGCAAAAAGACAAACAAGAATAACGGACTAGAAACCATGAAAATGGTTATCTACAGGGGGATGGGTTGACAGTAGGCAGAATACACTAAAGATGACAGAAAGACTTCGCATTTACAGATAGTTTTTACTTTTGAACTATGCAAATGTTTTAATATTCAAAAAGAAAATCAAATCAGCAAGGAATAAAGAAATCCTAAAACTGAATACAAACAGAAACTATCAAATCTAACTGTATATCAAATTGGTAACATAACCATAATGGAAAACAAGAATTAATTTAAATATCTTTTGAATACCGTACTCCAACTATACATCCTCAGAGACCAATTCTTAGGGCACACACACAAACATATACACTGCAAAGAAATCTTGAACTTCCATTAGCAGGTTTCTAGTCAGTAGTAATCATAAAGTAGTAATCTAAACTATGTCATACATATCGTAGGAAAGAGCAAATGAGCAGCTGTCATGAGGGTACAGGGATCCAGAGTTCTCACTTCAGGAGAAGGAAAACAAAAGTAGGCAATAGGAGAATGTGAAGAATCTTGTCGTTTAGGATCTGAATTAGAACTATTAGTATGAACTTATGATTGTTCTCAACAGGCCTTGGAGAGATGTTTGCTAAGTAAATTAATTAGTAATGACAGACTATTTTTCAAAAAATAAACCTTTGGGCTTCCCTGGTGGCGCAGTGGTTGAGAGTCTGCCTGCCGATGCAGGGGACACGGGTTCGTGCCCCGGTCCAGGAAGATCCCACATGCCGCGGAACGGCTGGGCCCGTGAGCCATGGCCGCTGAGCCTGCGCGTCTGGAGCCTGTGCTCCGTAACGGGAGAGGCCACAACAGTGAGAGGCCCGCGTACCGCAAAAAATAAATAAATAAACCTTTAAGGCAAAAGGTGAACAGAATGGTTTCAACAATTTTAAGTAAAAAATATATCACAGGAAACATATTAAGAGTGAAACAAAGAATACCACCATATCCAGAGAAAGGGGCCTTTCTTAGCCCATCCTGAATTGCTTCCAATGTAGGGTCGTGGCCTAGTTTCCTTCTAGAAAGTAGATCCTGAGACAAGGGCTAAGTAGGTTATCTGGATGTGATTTCAGGAAGCAGGAGTGAGTGGAGGACAGAGAGAGTGGATCAGGGTACAACAAGGGAAAGCCAGCCTACAGGGGCAATATTGAGCTATCACCATGGTTGGTTATTAACCATGTTTTCATCAGTACATTGAAACCATTGGTCAATTTAGACCACTGACATTTAAATGATTATTTATATAACCGGATTAATAGCTACCATATTTATTACTGTTTTCTCTTTGCTGTCTTTGTTTTCTGTTCTTATTTTTGTCTTCCACTGTTTTTCTGCCTTTTATGGTTTTAAATGAGCATCTTACATGATTCCTCTTTCTTAGCATATTGAATATTGTTATTTTTTAACTTTTTTTAGCTGTTGCCCTAGAGTTCACAATATACATTTACAACTAATATAAGTTCACTTTCAAATAATACCATACCCCTTCACAGGTAGTTTGAGTACCTTATAACAACAAAATAATCCTAACTCCTCCCTCCCATCTCTTATATTATTGCTGTCAGAGACCTTCAGAGGAGCTGTAGGTGACGCTCAGAATGATCCTCCCGAGGAATGGAAGAGACAGCATTTATCTACAGGCTCTCATCCCATGGATAAGGGTAACACCATAGGGTATTAATTCCCTAGCTCTCTGGGCCTACTGTGCATGACTGTGGCGCCACTTCCACATCATCAGAGACTCCCTGGGGACAGAAAGAAAGAGAACGCAGTAGAGATAGAGCTTTAAAAGGGGGCCAACAGGAGTGACACTGAGTTCAAAAGGTACCCAATTCATAGAGTTTCCACACAGTCTTTGGATCCTAGAGGATACAACCAGAATTCCATCTGCTACTCATTCCTGCCTTAGGAGGATCACAGCCCCCTGACACGGCTCATCCCAACTCAATTTGATGTGAGCCTTTTGGGCACTCTCCTCTTTGAAATCCGAAAGAATGGGAAAGAACTCTTCCTCTGATTCTCCACAAACGTGGGCAGAGCAACCTCCAGGGACACTGGAATGGTCTGTTCTGACCAAAAAAAAAAAAAAAAAATTTCCCCTGCTCTAATTTATTTTAAGTTGACTTTGAAAGCATGAAATGTTTCTGACTAAGTAGAAGCAAAAATATGGAAACAGTCACACAGGTCTCTCTTAATAATATCAAAAACCCCACGAGGGAAATCATAGATAAACTGAGCCTTCAGGGTACCAAAAATAATGCGGCTCAGGTGCAGGAGATGAGCAACTCCATTCAGCCCACTCCATCTCATCTGCTTCTGCCCACTCCCCTCCCCTCCCCATCCCAGCTTTCCTCTCTCCTTTGACTTGTTCCTGACTCTCACTAAATGCCCATTACATTCACCTTTGCTGTCATCACCCCCTCTGTCCCTGCCATAAATCTTCTCTGTTCTCTTCACAAAGACAACTTTTTGTATACTCTATGAACGCTCCAGATTGATTATAAATTTTCCAGAGTCACAAACTCTGGTAGCAGCATCCTTATCACTGAGCTTATCAGGAGAACAAGTGCTCAGATTCAGATGAACCAACATTTGTTCAGTATTTGCTATGTGCTGGGCACTGTCATGTTGCCTTCATCTGCATTACGTCATTTAATCATCACATCAACCCTCCAAAGTAAGTATTATTGAAACACTATTGAACACTAGGACATTAAGCCTCCAAGAGATCAAACCACCTAGACCATAGAGTTAGAAAACACAAATTGCTTTGACCCCAAATTCTCATTCTCCTAATCCAGGGCTCAGGGTGATACATCACACTGTTTGTATTTTATTTATGAGTAAATAAACACACACATAGTGTAGATCAAGCAAAATATTCTGCATTTTTTACTATGAAAAAGACATCCTTTTACATAAGAAGTAAGATACACCCCATCTGCAACTAGAGAGAACCTTGATGTGTAGTCTCTTGCATGTTTGCAGCTTCCTTTAAAGAAGGAGGTTCAGGCTGCAGGGAGAAATGAATAATGCAAGATGAGTTTAATGGGTTAAGAAAAGACAAGAAGGCAAGAAAATGAGATGAGAAGAATCTAAATCCGAAATAACTACAGATTCATTTTGAAGCGTGTCTAATGGTGGCAGCCTGATAAACTGCTGGCATGAGGAGCCCAAGGTGATGTGGTAATCCTATTGAAATCTGACAAGTGACTTATCAACTGGGTTCCTGATTAAAAAAAAAAAATACAGAAGCATTATGCTGGCAGAAGGCTGAGAAGTTAGAGTTCTACAAAGGACAGAAGAGACTTAATTCTCCAGAAAGGTAAAAAAAAAAAAAAGAAAAAACCTTGGAAACCTTCAGCGATTCTCAAAATATCTATGACGTGGCATCCACAGGCATTCTCTCTTTTTGCAAGGATAAGGCTCCTAAAATTCCCAAGGGGTAGGAAAATTGGGGCTTGGGTACAGAGGTCCGGAATGAACCTAATGAAGCCCAGATGAAGAGTTTTATGCTGACTAAAATAGAACAATAATGATGGTGCAGAACGTAAAGTGTCAAGAATGTTTTGAATATCTTTAAAAAGTCACACAGGTACTGCTCTGTTATTTTCAATATACTAAGTCTTGGTTTTAGAAACTTTTCAGAAATTCTGCTACCTGCAATTTCAAAGAGATTTGAAAATTTAATTCCATTTCAGATATCATACACATTGAGGTAGGGCGGGGGGGGGGCTAGCAAAATATAAGAATACAACTTGATTTGTGATGACATTCTAAATTCTCAAATATGTTAGGGTTTATTTCTGAGTTATCATGTTAAATTAACCTTTTAAACAGCTGAATCACATTATTTACTTATTATAACTTTATAATATCTGATAGTGCAACACTTCCCCCTTTCTTTCAGCTTTTCTTACTTGTTTAAGTCTCTAAGAAAACCTTAGTTAAAATCACTTCTTTTAATTTCTAAAGAGAAATCTCCCTTCTGAATTTATATTGAGATGGTATTTAACAAAAGTATAATTGTTTCATTAATTTATTTCTCATAAGCATTATCATCTTCACAATATATCATGTCCATATCCAGGGAGATGAAATGTCCTTTCAGTATGTAATATCTAACATATTTGTTTACCCAAGCACCATTTCCTCCCTACTTATAACAGCCCCTCTCACTTTATTTTGGGAATGTCTCCTCCCCATTACTCATCCCATGTGAGTCTGGTGGGCTTTCTAGCTATATTATTCCATGGCCCTAGCCTCAGTAATGAGCCAAGGAGTTGGTATACAACCCAATCTCAGATAATCACAGTTCTTCCCTGTGGTATTTTTCATACTGAAACCAAAGAGGAAAGTCACTTCCTTCTCTTTAGATTGCTAGTGCCAGCAACCATGTCCCAATCAATGCATGGAGGACCCTGAGAAAATGAAGCCAGTCGCCTAAGGAAAGGAGGAAAAAAGAATGAGAGTGGCATGTGCTGGTTCTAATGCCTTATATTCCCAAATGAGAGCCAGAGATAATGAGAAGAAACCTAGAGAAACTCCTGAAAAATCCACTGATTGAATTTTAGAGATTGAAACTGATGTGGGATGGAGATTTGAGATAACCATGCATAGGTCTTAAAAGTCATGTCTATACGACATCTGAATTATACTATAAAATGCTTCTTAATAGTGAAGCCACCTTGCATTACTCCAATAAGTTCTATTTGGTCACGTTGTATTGTTATTGTAGTATACTTAGAGATTTGCGTTGCTAGAATTCTATTTAAGACTTTTTGCATATTATATTCATAAAGGAAATAAGCCATTAGTTTCATCTCTTATGTAGTCATCATGGGAATAATCTATTCCCTGGTATTTGAATAAAGTTGCCTATAAAACTCTTAGGATCCAAAGTATCTTTAGCAAAGTAATCATTTCACAAATTTTTCAATGTCTTCTTTTGTTATTGCTGCATTCAGAGTATCTATTTCTTTTGGAGTCAATATTTTCCTTTAGAAATTACCAGTTTGTAGAGATATTCAATTTTGTTAGCACAGATTTCTATGGCATTTTGTATTTTAATCTTCACCTATATATTAATAGTTCTGAGTATTTCTTTATTTATTTTCTTCTCTGTTTACTTTCTAGAGCTGTTTTGTCCAATATGGTAGCCATTAATCATATGTGGTGACTTAAATTTAGATCAATTAAAACTGGATAAAATTGTATTCAATATCTTGTAATAACCTATAATGGAAAAGAATCTGGAAAAGAATATACATATATACATTAAAGTATAGTTGATTTACAATGTTGTGTTAGTTTCAAGTGTTCAGATATGTATGAATCACTGAAACTAACACAACATTGTAAATCAACTATACTTCAATTAAAAAATTAAAATTAAATTAAATTAAAATGGAATAAAATTAAAAATTTACTTCCTCGGTTGCACCAGTCACACTTCAAGTGTTTAACAGACACATGTGACTAGCAGCTACTGTATTGGACAGTGCCAATATAGAACATTCTATCATCAATGTTTTCTGGACAGTGCCGTTCCATAAGTTACTTTTATTGCCTTAAGGAGCTAGCTCTTGAATCTATACATTCTACTGCTTTTCTCATTTCTAATTCACTTGTTTTGGCTTTTAGATTGATATTTTCATTCCCCTACTTTGAATAAGTTTATATTCCTCTTTTTTCCGTAATTTATTTTTTTAAATCAGAGCATTTGTGTCTATGGCTTTGGATACATGTCATCAGTTTTGATATGCCAACTTCTCATTGAATATCCTTTCTAAGAAGACTGCAATGGAAATTTTCATGTCCTTTTTGACCCAGAAGTTGACTACTTCTGAAAAAATATTTCAAGTGGTTAAAGTATTTTTGGTTGTTGTAACTTATGCTTTTCTTTCTTTCTTTTTTCCATTCTCCTTTTTTCTTTCTTCCTTCCTTTTTTCCTTCCTTCTTTAACTCTTTTTTTTTCTTTTTACTTTCTAGATTTTATAACAATATAGTCAGAGATTATGTTCTATGTGATCTAATCTTGATTTGGGGAATCTATTGATGCCATCCGTCATCCAACACATGGTAGTTTTTGTAACTATTTCATGGGCACTGAATTTAAAGAAAAGATTCACTCTGTGTGTAGAAAACAAGGTATAGAGCTATCACATCTGCATTGTGGACTACATCCTTCATCAGTAGAAAATGACTCAGCTCTTTATTTCTTGAGTTCTGCATTTTATCAAGTTTAATACTGCCACAGCTATCTCCTTTTCCTTTGTACTCACCTGAAACATTCTTGCTTATCATTTTTTTGTTTTAATTTTGCCTTTTGAAATAATATATAGTTGTAATAATTGGAACACTATGATAGTTACTTTTAAATTTAAGAATATACATTCTTCTATTCTTTCTCTTATTATCTTACTGCCAACATCAATAACAACAGTTTCCATTGATTCTTGCCTGTATGAGATGATTAAATTAGTCTTCCTAGACTTCCTATTCCTCTATTCACTTTCACTGATGTTATGTGAATTTTTGAATTTTATTTCTAAATTGTTATTTTAATATTAAGAAGTTCCGCTGTTAAGAATTGTGTTTCACATTACATTTTGTTTTCTAACTTTATGTCCAATAGCTATTTGAACTTAAGGATAAATTTACCTGGTTTTGATGCTCAACAGTTCTTCAACATAATAATTTATCTTCAAGAGCAGCACTGTCCAACAGAACAGATATAAGCCACATGTATAATTTTAAATTTTCTGGTAGCTACATTTATTAAACACAAGCAAATGAAATTAATTTTAATAAATTATGATCTTTAAGTCAATAAATCCAAAATATTACATTTAAATAAGTAATCAACATAAAAATTATTAATGAGATTTTTATATTTTTCTTTTTTTTTCAAAACCCAATGTGTGTTTAAACTTACAGATCTTAGTTAGGACTAGCCACATTTCAAGTGCCCAACAGCCACATTTAATGGGACAGAACAGCTCTACAGAATTTATTTTGACTCATGTTTCAGTTGGCTTAAGTATATCCTCGAATAATTCTTTCCAAGAATGATATGTTGGTTAATGAGATACACATGAACAACACTGTAGGGACAGATTTATTGAATTTACATTAAACTCTGAACAATTTCTCAATTATCTTCTGCTATTTATATGCTGTAGAAGAGAATTAGGAACCCAGTCTTGATAGTGCTTTTTCCCTTTGTAGGCAGACATTTTTCTTTATCTTTGTATTTCAAAAATTTTGCTAGCGTATATGTAATTGTGGGTTACTTTTACTGATTTTTATTTTTTTTCTGGAACACAACAGGCCCTTTCAATATGCAGACTCAGACCTTACTTTTTTCTGTTCAGGCAAGCTGCCTTCAACTTTATCTTTGATTACTGCTTCTGTTCCAACTGTGTGGCTTTAGTCTCAGAATATGTATGATTAATTTATTTGTGTTGGTTCTTTCTTCTCTGACCTCCTACTATCTTTTCTCAGCGTTTTCAATCCTTCATCACTTTCCTCTATAGTCTAACACACTGTTTCTCAAGTTTGTCTTCCAATCATTGATTAAAATCTTTTCAGTGCCATTTCTATATTTCAGTGAGGATTTTAATTCCTATGTTTCATATTTACTTTCTGTGCATTGTTCCTTTTTGCATCTCAACTCAAAATCAACCTGCTTTTCTTCTTAGCGGCTTTCTGCTCCTATCTCACAGGGTCTATGTCTTTTTGCTTCTTACGGTGAATGCAAAGTAGCATTTATATTTTTTCTTTTGGCTCCTATATTAGGTCATTTTTTAGAAGTCTATCTATTCCCTAAGTCTTTAGGATGGTGTTTCATTTCCCTAGTTCTTCATATTTTGTTTGGAGTTTTATTTTGGATTTAACCCTAGTTTAATCATTCTGGGATGCAAAAAGATTGATACAGAGCCTGTTGTTTTCTGAAAGGCAAGGTGTGTAAGTCACTCTAGGTTTCACTCACTGTCTACCTCGGCTGACAGATAAATTCAACAGAAAGAACCAAGAGTAAGACTGACATTCCTATTCAAACAGCTGGTTTTCACGATAAGTAATGCATAACCCAAGCCTAAAGAGAACACTAAGAACAGTGCCCAATCTGCTTTGAAGCAAAGCCTTGCATCTGTCTTTACCCAACTGATGGGCACAGCTCCCACATAATTTTCAAAGTCTGTTTAGAAATTCATCTGGTGCAGTGGATCACTATATAGTGAGACCATCAATTCCAAGAGGAACTGTCTCGATTACTCTTCATCACACATCAAAAGAATGAGTCTGTTCAGCAGAGTAATGATGTAGACAAGATTAAAGGGAGACTGTTTTCAAGAAATTTGACAGCATTCATTTAGTATACTAATTAAAAGAGAAGCTTTACCTACTAAGAGTGAAATCTACTTGACAAACACCATTAATGGTTAGGGTAAGTTGGGCACTTGAGAGTTAGAAGATAGTATTTTTTAAGTTTTCTTTAACTTAGACTATCGCTAATTCAGATACCACCTCCCCCATAATTGTGAAAATTTTTCAATGCATAACTACCTTGAAGTATGCTAATGTCTGCAAAGCATGCAAAAACCCAAGTCTTACCATCTGCTGGATGATTCATTTGTAAATCTGCCTAGTATTCCTTTGGGAAGTTCCAGGATTGATTTTTTAACCTTATTATAAAAACTTGGTGGGAATGAATTCAGTAATATAGTCTATATGAAAGTGCTCTGAGCACTTGGGAGAATGTGCCACATTCATTCTGGACATGTTTAAATGGTATGTATATTGTGATCAAAAATATAAGTGTTTGAAAGTAATTGCTTGGAGATTTGGAGATTTTAATCAAGAGTTCCAGAAAAACAGAGGCTTTGGGGACAATATATTAGGCACAGAGAAGAACTCTTTCTAATTCTGGCCCAAACTAGCCATTGCCGATAATAAAATAAGAACAATGGATCATCTGTTGGCAGTAAACTCCTTTAGGGAAAGGACTGTGATTTACTCGTTTTCATACTCCTGCACCCAAAATGTCCTTCCAGGTTAACTTTTTTTATCTGCTTCTAAGATATCTGCTTCTGAGGCTGTAAACCAATATTAAAAACATGAATGAATCTCTTGTCAGTCTTTTCTTCTACGTGTTTTAATTGTATCATGCATGAGTTTTCTTCAGTTTCTCACCCAACTGGCTTCACATCTTGACCTCCCTTCCTATCTTGCCCTGTATCAGGGTACCTAGCTTCCCTAAAGCTAAAATTTACAGACTTGGAACCAAGGCAATTCTTTCACAAGTTTCAAGAACTGCACCTGCAAACATGAGAATTTCAACAGAGCCTCCAGAACTGTACAGTTGCAGAGGAAGTTGTTCATAGCTTAGTTTATAGGATGATGTCCTTGGAGTCACATATTTCACAGCCTACAGGACTATAGGTGTCCACCCTGTGCTTCAATCCAAGACTTAGCCAGGGCCTAATGCACATGATGGCAGGAACCACTGCACCACCTTGGCCTACCTGCCTGTCCAAGGAGGGGAGTAGACACAGTACTTGGCACACAATAAGGTGCTCCATAAATAGTTGTTGAAAAGAAGGCATCACAGGATGTTGTGACTGGTAAATCATGGGAGTCCTGTAAGTTAAAATGCATCTAACTTCTTTCTAGTTAGGTAACTGAGTATGGATCCCTAAGAGCTGTCCAGTCAATAAGTGGGATTCCTCCCCTTGTCTGGAATTGTTACAGATCTGGAACATTCCCATTCACTCTGCTTTCAGTCCAACTAAACAAACATTTATTGAACATTTATATACTGACTGGCAAGGCATAGTTTCTGCCTTCAAATAACTCAAAATCTAGTAGGGAAACAGTCAATAAAGAGCTACTTATAATACAGTATGAAGCAAGTAATAATATAACTGTGTAGAAATATATAGATGTCAAACAAATGAGGGAGTGATCATTTTGTCCTGGGGGCCAGACCAGGCTTTATAGAAAAGGTGCCCTCTGACCAGAGTTTTGAGAGATGAATGGGTTGGCTTGGTGATCAGCAGAGGGAAACACACGTGCAAAGGCACGAAGGAGTGAAGCAGCATGGACAGGCAAGTACTTTCATGTTTCTGGGGCTTAAATGATGAATTAGTGTGACAGAAGAGGTCAGCTGGGGCCAGATTTTGAAGGGCATTTCGTGGTATGCCAAGAACTTTGTAACAGGTAACACGAAGATCCCTGTACCCTTACCCAGTTTCCCCTGATGGTAACATTTTGTAACACTATATACAACAGCACAACTAGGATGTTGACACAGATGCAGAACACTGCCATCACCACCAGGATCCCTCACGTTGCCCACTTACAGCCACACCCACTTCCCTCCCACCTCACTCCCTCTTTAACTCCGGGCAACCACTGATCTGTTCTCCATTTCTATATTTTTGTCATTTCAAGAATGCTATATACATGGAATTTATAACCTTTTGGGGTTGGCTTTTTCACTCAGCATCATTCTCTGGAGATTCATCCAAGTTGTTGCACATACCAATAGTTTGTGCTTTTCATTGCTGAGTAGCATTCCATGGTAGAAACGTACCACAGCCTGTTTAACCATTCACTGGATAAATACATCTGAGTTGTTTCCAATTTGAGGTTATTATGAATAAAGCTTTTATAAATATTCATGTATAGGGTTTTTAAAATTGTGGTTAAAATACACATAACATAAAATTTACCGTCTTAACCATTTTTAAGTATACGGTTTAGTGGCATGAAGTACATCCACACTGTTGTACAACCATCACCACCAACCATCTCCAGAGCTCTTTTCATCTTGCAGAATTGAAGCTGTGTACCCATTCAACAATATTCTCCCCTCCTCTGAGTCCCCTGCATCCATGATTCTACTTTCTGTCTCTATGTATCTGAATACTCTAGATACCTCATACAACTGGAATCATATAGCATTTGTCTTTTTGTGACTGGCTAGTTTCATTTAACATAAAGTCCTCAAGGTTCATTCATGTTGCAACATGTCAGAATTTCCTTTGCTTTCATTAATGAATAATATTCTATTGTATGTACTTACCATATTTTGTTTATTCATTCATCCATCAACGGACAGTTGGGTTGCTTCTACCTCTTGGCTGCTGTGAATAATGCTGCTATGAACAAGAGAGTACAAATATCTTTTCAAGTCCTTGTTTTCAACTCTTTGGGGTATATATCCAGAAGTGAAATTGCTGGATCACATGGTAATTCTATTTTTAATTTTTTGAGGTACCATCAAACTGTTTTCCACAGTGGCTACACCATCTTACATTCCCAAAAACAGTGAACAAAGGTTCTATTTTCTCCACATCCTCACCAACCCCTGTATCTAATAGGTGTGAGATCTCATGTACAGATTTTTGTGTGAATGTAAGACTTCATTTCTCTGGGATAAATTCCAAGGAGTGCAATTGCTGGGTCATATGGTAGTTGCATGTTAGTTTTTTAAGTAACAGCCAAATTTTTTCAGAGTGGCTGTACCACCAGCAATGTATGAATGATGTGGTTTCTCTGTATCCTCACCAGGATTTGATGTGATCATTATTTTTTTATTTTAGCCATTCTTTTTTCTTTCTCTTAAGACTTTTTAAATAGCTTTACTGAAGTATAACTGACATGTAATAAATTGCATATGTTTAAATAGTGTATTTGTTTTTTCTAATTTTTATTTTATATTGGAGTATAGTTGATTAACAATGATGTATTAGTCACAGATGTACAGCAAAGTGATTCAGTTATATCTATACAAGTATCCATTCTTTTTCAAATTCTTTTCCCATTTAGGTTATTACAGAATATTGAGCCAAGTTCCCTGTGCTGTACAGTAGGTCCTTGCTGGTTATCTGTTTTAAATATAGTAGTGTGTACATATCAATCCCAAACTCCCAATCTGTCCTCCCCCACCCTTTCCCCCTGGTAACCATAAGTTCATTCCCTAAGTCTGTGAGTGTTTCTGTTTTGTAAATAAGTTAATTTGTATCATTTTTTTTTAGATTCCACATATAAGTGATATCATATGACATTTGTCCTTCTGTGTCTGACTTACTTCACTTAGTATGATAATCTCCAGGTCCACCCCTGTTGCTGCAAATGGCATTATTTCATTTTTTTAATGGCTGAGTAATATTCCATAGCATGCATATATATATATATATATATATATACCACATTTCCTTTATCCATTCATCTGTCGATGGACATTCAGGTTTGCTTCCATGTCTTGGTTATTGTAAACAGCGCTGCAAGGAACATCGGGGTACATGTGTCCTTTCCAACCATAGTTTTCTCCGTATTTTAGTCATTCTGATAGGTATATAGAGGTATCTCATTGTGGTTTTAATTTGCATTTCCCTAATGGCTACTGATGTTGAACACCTTTTCAAGTGCTTATTTGCCACCTGTACACCTTCTTTGGTAAAATGTCTCTTCATATCTTTTGGCCATACTCTAAATGGATTGTTTACTTTTTTACTTTTGAGTTTTGAGAATTATAGATACCAGAACTTTCTTGGATAGCAGCATTACTTGCAAATATTTTCTCCCTGACTGTAGCTTGTCTTTTCAACCTCTTGACAGAGTATTTTGTAGAAGAAAGGTTTTATGTTGATGAAGTCCAACTTATCCATTTTTTTCCTGTTATAGATCATGTTTTCAATAACGTTTTTTTTTCCTAGCCCTATATTCCAAAGATTTTCTCCTGTTTTGTTTTTCTAAGTTTCATAGTATCAGTATTACATTTTACATTGAAGTCCATTTTTGTATAAGTTTTGAAACATAGGTTGAGGTTTGAATTTCTGCCTATGAATGATCAAATACTCCAACAACATTTAACTATATTATCTCCATTGAATTACTTTTACACTTTTGTCAAAAATCAGTTGGGCTTATTTGTATGGATCTATTTCTGGCTTCTCTATTGTGTTCCATTGATCTATGGATCTGTCCTTCCACCAGCACCACCTAGTCCTTATTTATACATTGTTTTAAATTCAAATACACTGATTCTTTGCACCTTATTCTTCTTTTTCAAAATTATTTTAACTATTCTCGTTTCTTTGACACCTAAGGAGGGGAGGCAAATTTGTTACTGCTGGAAAAGGCTGAGCATTTCAGCTCCCCAAGTGACCTCTAGTGACATCTGATGAGTTTGGCCTCTGTACCATTTGGCAGTTATGGAGTCCTGATTCTCCACTAGTCCTCCTGTGACATCACCTCAACAGGGAAGAAGAAGGATGCCTCATTACCAGTTGGAAGTGGAACTCCATGTTCCCCACATGTTCTCCACTGATACCATGGTGGGAAAGAGACCTCATTACTGGCCAGCTCCCTACTTGGCCTTCTCCAAGGCCACCACAGTGGGGGTCTTAGGGCACCTCATAGTCATGTGAGGCTAGACATTCAGTTTCCCTACCCAGCCATTGTTGGCATGGGTGAGGATGGGGCCCCAGTTTTTCTGTGGTATTTGGTTGGAGTGGAGTGTCTAGTTATTGTCTAAACGTTTTCTGTCTTGCTAGACTGTCCCTTCCCTGGTCCTTTGGATACAGAGAGCAGGGTTTTGCTGGGCCTTTTGTTGTCTGATCTGTTGGCATTTCCAGGATTCTGGCTTCTCCATCTCCAAGAATGGGATGTATAAGGCAAAAAGAAAATCCAGAGAATTCACCACTGTTTCATTACCCAGGCCCCAATTATCTCTAGCTGGTCTGGCTTCTTCTCTTCATCTTTCAGAGTCTTTTGTTTGTTTGTTTGTTTTTGTTTTTTGCTTGTCTTATATACAATGACCAGAGTTTTTAGTTGTACTTAACAAGAGTGATAGGGAAAAGTGTGTCTACTCCATCTTCTCAGAAGCAGACATCTGAAGGCTTTTAAGGAGAGGAATGACATGGTCAGCTTTATCTTTTGGAAGACTGTTCTGGCAGGGAAGAGAACAGACTTCACAGAGGAAAATGGAGGCTCAGTGAAATCTATTAGGTAGGAGATGACAAGGGGCTAAAATAAAGCTGTGGCAGTGAGAATGGAGTGAAAGGATCTGAAGGAAACAGAATTCAAGAGATGGATCCAGTACAATTTGGTGACTGGTGAGGGAGAAGAGGGATGCACATGTGATTTCTAGGTTTTTGGTTGATGTTGCCTAGTGAATAAAATGGCACCAATTCAGTTAGGAAACACAGGAGTAGGAACTCGTATAGAGATGATGAGTCCAGTGTGGGAACTGATGCTTTTGAGGTCTCTGTTTTCTTCCACTTTTTATTCATAAATAATTGGCAGCTTCCTTGTGATGACTGTTTTTCATTTTATTGTACTTCCTTCAACTAGAAAATCAGAGAATGGAATGCTGCCTTTTGTCTTAAAAACTAACTAGCTCTCCAAAGAAGATATACAAATGGCCAAAGAGCATATGGAAAGATGATTAATGTTATTAGTAATTAGGTAAATGGAAATCAAAGCCACCATATGATACAACTTCACACCTACTAGGCTTAAAATTTTAAAGAATAACCATACCAAGTGTAAGGGAGGATTTAGAGAAACTAGAACCCTCATATATTGCTAATACAAATATAAAATTGTCTAGCCACTTTGAAAAAGACCTGAGCAGTTTCTCAAAATGTTGAACTTAGTGTTATCTTATGATCTAACAATTCCACTCCTAGGTATACATCCAAGCTGAATGAAAACATACATCCACACAAAAACTTGAACACAAATATTCATAGCAACATTATTCACAGTGGAATCAACTCAAATGAAAAGAAAAATAAAATGTAGAATATCCATACTATGGAACATCATTCACCAATTTAAAGGAATGATATTCTGATACATGCTACGACATGGATGAACCTTGAACACACTATGCTAAGTCAAAAAAGCCAATCACAAAAGACCATATATTATATGACTCCTTTTATAATATATACAATGGCCAGAACAGACAAATATATAGAAACACAAAGTAGATTTGTGATATACTAGGACTAGGAGTATAAGTCTCAATGAAAAGTGACTGCTATTGGGCACAAGATTTCTTTTAGGAATGACAAAAGTTTTCTGAAATTAGATTATGGTGATGGTTGCACAACTCCACAAATACATTAAAAGCCATTGAATTGTACACTTTTAACAGGGAAACCTTATGGTATATGAATTATATCTCAATAAAGCTGTTTTTTAAAAAACTAAAAACATCCCAATATTCTTTTTAACTAATTGTTAAACATAATTTATTCTTATTTCTGGGTTCAGTTGTCTTCTTCCTGAGATATAGCATTTAGTAATTCTCTGTGCAAGGGTATACATATAATAAATTCTCTTGGAATTTCTTTGCCTGAAAAATGTCTTTATTTTGGCCTCACTCTTGAATGATATTTCTCTCAGTATAGTATTCCAGGTTGGCAGTTCTTTTCCCTCATCATTGCACAAATATTCAATTGTCTTCTGACTTCTAAATATGCTATTAAGAAGTATGCAGTCAGTCTAATTATTACTCTTGGTAGATGCATTAGTTAGGATTATACATGTCTGTGTAGCAGAGACTCAAAATTCCAAAATATCAAACAAGATAGAAGTTTATGTTAAGCTCTCTAAAATCTAGAGGTAAGCATTTCATGGCTGATATAGCAGCTCTGTTCCACAAAGTCTTCATATTACCACACTAACAATCCTTGGTGTGACAATTATCCCTGTGGTCCAAGGTGGCAGCTAGAGCTTTCAGTATCACATTTGTGTTCCAGGCAGCAGGGTGGAGAAGGGATAAATAAGAAAAGGAAAAAAGGAAGCACAGACCCTCAAGAAAGTTTCCAGAAATCTGCCCCAACAGTTCTGCTTACACTTCATTGACCAGAACTTAGTTACATCATCATACCTAGCTTCAAGAGAACCTGAGAAATGCACTCTATTTGGAGGGATGGGGACATAGGCCCCACTAAAAAATCAAGGTTCTTTTAATATAGAAGAACTAAACTTACAGTTTCAGACACAGTAGGTAATCTTTCTTCTCTCCAACTGTTTTTAGTTTTTTCTCATTGCTTATGTTCTACAGTTTCATTATTATATGTCTAGCAATGGGTTAATTTTTATTTTCGGGCTTGAAACTAGGTATGATTCTTCAATCTGATGATTCATATCACTAGTCAATTCTGCAGGACTCTCAGCTACTAGATTTTCAGTTACTAGTTTTCCCATATTCCCTCTGGTCTTTCGTTCTAGAATTCCTATTTGATGTATGTTGGACTTTCTCGTTCTATCTTCCATATTGCTTAACCATTCTTTCATGTTTGCCTGTGCTGCATTCTGGATAATTTCCTCAGATATATCTTCCAGTTCATTATTTCCCTTTTTAGTCCTACCCAACACAGGTGGATAAACTGTGTTTGGGTTTATTTGTCTGTTTGTTTGTTTGTTGTTAATGTTAACTTTCACATTTGTGGAAGTTCTATAGGTTCTCTTAAAAATCTTCCTTTTTGTTCCTTTCTTAGAGTTTCAATTCTTTTTATATCTTTATTTTTAAATATATATAGTTCATGTTTTCTTTCAGTTTGTCAATATATTACCTCGAGGTCTTAGGGTTCTAATTCTCTATTCATTGTGCTCACTGACTCTTGTTCATCCTGGTGGATTGCTGCCCCTGTGGATTTTTTTTTAAATTTTGATTGTGAGCTGATACTTAGTGCTCCTTGTTTTCTTTATGAAAATACATTATGACTTGGGTTGCACTTCAGAATATTTTTACAATTGATTTTACTGCGTTTTTCCATTTGATTCTGCCATTACTAGCCCACAGAACCAATTTTTACTAATTTCTTAGTTTGAAAGGGTACCTGGACCAGGCAGGTAGTTTCCATTGCCCAGGGGAGACTTTTCCTCAACAACAAGAGGAGGCAAACAAGCTTCCTAGTTATCTCCCTATGCTAATAGATGTATTTTGTTCTTCAGGTCCCTCTTTCACTGAGGATGTAGCCCTTTGTTCCAGTTATCTATTGCTGCATAACAAATCACCCCAAACTTAGTGGCTTCAAACCACAACAACAACCATTTATTTTGCTCACAAACCTGTATTTTGGGATGGGTGGTGCAGCAGTGGGCTCACCATATGGCCTCTCTGTTTCCTCACAGCATGATGACAGTGTTCCAAGAACAAGCCTCCCAACAGGCCCCAGGTGGAAGCTGCATCGCTCTTGATGATGTAACTTTGCAAGTCACGTAGCAACATTCTGCCAGGGTTATAGGCCACCCAAATTCAAGGGGAGGGAACATAGGCTTCACATCTCAGTGGGAGGCTTGTCAACATCCCTCTGCAAGAAGAGCATGTGGGATGGGAGATAGAGCTGCAAATATTTTTGGAAAACATGATCTGCCGTATGTTTTAAGAGTCAAGTTCAGGCGGAAGTCTCATATCCAACTCCCCAGCCTGCACAGGCCAAGGCCTTAACTGCTTTCCCCAGGTGGATGTTAAAACATGTGTTACTAGATCCCATGGAACTAGCAGCACCACCCCCATGCAGCAGAGCTGCAGAATCAGCAGGCATGTTTACAGCTTGCTGTACTGATATTAAATTCCTCTTTCATTTCTACCACCTGCAGAGGTCCGTTTCTATATTGCAAGTTTAACTATGCATTTAAGGGCATTTAAAAAATATTTTACTCAGCATTCCTACAGGCTTATAAAAATTGGAGGATTTTCAGATTTTCTTAGTCCACCTCTTACTGGAATCAGAAACTTTATCCTAACTTTATTGAAAGGAGTATACATTGAGAGGGGAGGGGAGGAGGTGCTTGGCATACAACAGCCAATCCATGTCTTCCCTGCCCTCCCTGGGGTCACATTACACACACACACATACACACACACACACACACACACAAATTCTAATCAGATTTTTTAATTGTGTAAGCTTATACACTTGTGGCAAGGAGTTAAATATCTGTTAGTACCTCAACAGGTTGGACCACAATTCCCATTAAGGAAGAAGAAACTCGCCTTCATGGACGAAAAGAAATAAGTTGAAAGTAAAGGAGAGATGGTGAAGGCAAGGGTGTCAGCAAATACCAAAGCAACTAACATGATGGTCATGCTGCTCTGCACGAGAGACTGGGAGGAGTGTCTTTTTATTCCTAAGAGAGAAGTGGAAATAAAGGGTAAAGAATGGAGGACGGTGGATAGAGGAGGATCAAGGGGTGGTAGGCCAGGAGCTACATGGGCAGCGTGGTCTTTAAAAAAATTACTGGCTGTGGGATGGGTGAAAGAACTGTTGAGAAGAGAACTATGACTTTAAATTGTCTGCACACAATTGCATATTGTGATCTCTCTTTCCCTAATCTTCAGTCAAGTCTCGCTTTGACCAATAGCCTCTGGTTACACGGGAAGAAGAGAAGAGGAAGGGGCTTTGGCCTGCATCTGAGTCTATGTCAGAGCAGATATGAAAATAGCCAGAAGCATACAGAGGAACACAATCAAGAGAGGTAGGAAATCAGAGCCAGAAGAACACTAAATCAATCCCAGATATTCACGGAAACACTGAGGTCTGCTCTGAACCTCCAAAGGGCACACAACAGTCATTTGAGCCTATTTAACTAGATCTCAATGGACCAAGAGCCTCCAGCTAACATCTGGGTTACATATTGTCCACAAGCTTCTAGAAGCTACTTATAGTATCATCAGCCATCCACTGGTGGACCAATGACTAACATATTGGGGACCAAGTGATATAGTGGACGTATTCAAAGACTTGATCAAACGCATTCAAAAAAAGAAAAGCAGAGTGAGTTTCAGTTCCCCAAACACATAACATTCCAGTCCATCACTATACTGTTACCATCAACCCTCGCTAAGACAAGGTGAGTTTTCCATCACTGGATGGGTTCCTTCAGAGAGCTCATGACCCTCTGACAGGGATGTCACAAAGAGGATGAGTTTTACAGGAAGTAGTGAGGTTTGGACTGGATCATTTGCAAGTTCTAGTCTAACTTGAAATTTTTCAAATCTAAGATAATGGGTTGATATATCTGTTTACTGAACCAAGCAGATTTGCATGGCTGATAACGACTATATTTGATGAAAGGGATGGAGAAAGGGGGTAAGAACAAGCAGTGGGACCCTTGTGGTCAGGCAGATAAATCTTGGATGAACACAAGTTAGGGAGTAACTCCCTGTGGTTCTGAAACACAAATATGTCATGACAAAAACTAGAGCGTGACGGTACAGGTTACTGTGGGGAGGGTGATCTGAAGCTATAAGCAAGCTAGGGGCCAACCAAGCAGTTCTTATAATGACCTTGTTGTGGAGTAGGAAAGTCAGGGCCAGGTAGGAGATGATCTTAGAAAAGAGAGGATTAGATTCAAGAGATGATGCAGAGCAGTGCCAGTCACAAGGGAGGATTAGGGGGGACCGTTAGACCATCTTCCCATAACCTCCATCAGCCCCCACAAACTCCTCCAATAAAAATAAAATTAAATAATAATAATATACTATTCTTTGACAAGGACAATTAACATTTGCTCTGTCTTATGTCTGTATGCAATTACATATTACAAGCAGTTATCGAAAACTGCTAGTTGTATTATTCTGTAATGTATAAACTAAATAAAACCATTGTACTGCTCTGCATGCTGCCTTTTACCTCTACCTCTATCTCTGCCACCAACATAACATAGTCCTTCCAACTATAGCAGTGGTTCTCAAATACTGGCATGCATCAGAATCACCACTAGAGTCTGTTAAAATACATATTGCTGAGACCCACCCCCAGGAGTTTCTGATTCAGCAGATCCAGTAAAGGGCTCAAATACTCATATCTCTAACAAGTTCCCAGCGACCCCACTTTGAAGACCACTGAGCTGCGTTGCTACCCCTAAGCCCCTAGAGCTGCCACTGCTGAAGTTAACTTTCTGCGGAAGCAAGTAGGAAATGAAGATGCTCGGTCTGTGGATACTATTGAGGTAGGACCTAGAGCTCTACAGAGGATCTGAACATTTTGGAAATAGTTACAGTTGTTTAAGACAAACCAGGACATCTCCATATCTGCTTCCTACCCTGTCCTGGGCCCTTTAATATGGCTCTAGCTCATAGTACACACCCCTGAGAACGCTGAACACCCAGCCAACAGCCACAGCCCATCACTGCTCATGGCATTTCTCAGCCCTTACTCCCACCCATTTTATCCTTCCTTGTTCTCATCATCCTGGTTCTGTAACCCATCCACCCCCAACTCGATGCTTGTGAGAAACCCTCCTTGCTGTGACGGTCAGTTTAGAAAACATCTCTGGCTGGACTTGAGCGCTCTGTCAGACATGATTTGAATTTGCCTTGGGGTTCCACAATGGCCATTACCGGGTAATAGGTACTAGGCTCACCCAGCACCCACCCTAGCTGTACATCCCTGCCTGCCCCTGCCCATCTCTGCCCAGGAAAGGGGACCATTCACCCAATCATACACCCAATATAAAAATACTAGGCGACCTCCCTTTGCTTTATCATCCATCCACCGAAACTACTCCAGCTCTTTTATAGAATAATCTATTTTCAACACTATCTGGATTATTACCTCCCAAAGCAAAAGAGGCCAAATTTGCAGGCATTACTAATTAGGCTCCATTTTCTTACTGCTTTTGACACCACTATTTTCTTTTCAATCATTACTCATCTCAGGGGAGAAATTCTTCTTCCTCAATTAGGGAAGCAATCAAAACTCCAGGATGGAGCTGTCCAGCTACACAAGCTCTGGGGCCAACCCCTCCCTCAGGACAGTCTCTTCCAATTCCGCGCACTCCCTTCTCAGAAGGTGCTCTGTCCATTGCACTGCATGCAGCCTCTTTTAAGCCTTCTGCAGTAGAGATGTACACCCAAACCTGAGCTTTTCCTGCCACACTGTGGCCACGTCTGAACACAACACATGGCCTTTATTCCTTGAAGAGTGGTATAGCTTCTTTTTTTTTTTCCCTACCTTTTCTACCTGTTAACCCACACACACTCCCCAAGCCTCAGCTAATGCTTTTCTCCTCCAGGAAGACTCCCTTGAACCCACCCCCAACACAGGCCAGATGAGGTCTCCCCCATATAGCTCCCACCACCCCCGTACCAATCTCTTGCATTTCCCTCCGCACACTGCACTGGAGCCAGTTACTTCTGCAACTCTCCAACTCCCTGATTAGATTGTGAGCTCTTGGAAGACAAACTTACTCATCTGTGTGTCCCCAGGGCCTAGCAGAGAAAAATCTTCAAGAAACACATGTGAAAGGAATGGAGGGAGGAAAGGAGGGAGGGAGAGAGGTAGGCGGGGAGAGGAAAATGACTCAGGGTAATAATATACGTAACGACAATCACCCACACTTACTGAGCTCTTACAGTGTGCAAACACTATGCTTTATATTATTTACCCCAAGTAATCAGGGCCCCCGCCCCACCCAGTGACTGACCTATCAGTGCCTCCTGCACCCTCCTTCACATCAGCCATGGCCAACATCTGTCCTGATTGGTCGGTGACCACGTCACATGTTTTTAAGCATTTTAGCACTCATTTCTGCTTAGAGTAATTAAGTTACCTGCCCAAGTTCACACAGAATTCAGAATTCCTGGACTCAGAACCCAAAACCAGGCCTGACACCAGAGCCCATGTCCCTCGTGGCTTCTGAGGACCCTCACGGTAGTATATGGAAGCCCCCTGAGGGAGGCCTGGATCCAGAGGCATCCGGGAGTGTGTGTGCTGGCAGTGGGAGAGCCTACCCTGCCCACGAAGTTAGGATAAGGAGGAGTGGGGACAGCTGCAGGCAGGGTAACAGTTCACTCAGTCTTCATTCAACAGGCAGTTGTTCCTGCACCAGGCGCAGTCAATATACACTCAACCAGGGGTCCGTTGGCCTCCAGGAGCCTACTGTCTAATGGGAGACAGACATACACATAAAACAGACCTCTCCAGAGAGGAGGGCTCTCTGGGGCTGGCGCTGAAGGGCAGCCTCCCAGCATCCCAGACATCTGGACCAGCAGGAGTCCCGGCCCCAGAGCCAGCTGACTCCATCCCAACAGTCCCAATGTCAGGAGCCCAGTGTCAGGGGGCTCCAGGAGCTCGTCCCCTGACTGGGATCTGGAGCTGGGCTGGGAGGTCCAGTTCTTCACCACACAGCTCTGGTCCCCCGAGGCCACCTCCAGCTCCAGGAGGAGGGGGAGATGCTGGCCAAGTGGGACACCCTTCAAAGGTTTCCCCAGAATCAGGGTCCACTCCATGGGCTAGCACAAAGACCCCTCTTAGCCTGACCCGGGGCTGCCTCTCCAGCCAGTTTCCCTAACGTGCGAGGCTCCTCTGTGCCCATGTGTTCTCTCTGCCTGGGACATGCTTCCCACACCTTCTTCAACAGCACCCTTCAACACTCAAGGGTGTTGAACTCGCAGCACCCTTCAACACTCAAGGCAAGCATGCCCTTCCCAGGGAAACCTGATCTAACCTGTTTAGAGGCCCTTCCCTGTGTTCCCTCTGCCCCCACTTCCTGAGCCCCTCTGATAGCACACTCCTCATTGTTGACTAAGTTTTCTGTCTTCTCACATCAGGCTTTACACTCCTTGATGGCAGGGATCTTGTTTTAATCAGCATTTGTATCCTCAGCACGAGGATGAGCCAGGCCCCTGATGAGTGTTCAGTACCTATTGAATGAGTAACTAAATGAATGAGTGAGTGAACAATTAAATGAAGTACCCCTTTGTCCCCTCTCTTTACACACTGAGAATACATTTTCAGGTATCTGGAGAAAACAATTAAAAGGTCTGCTATCAATCATTTTCACCATAGTAAAAATGAATCCCTGTGTTCCCACTTCCGAGGGGATTTGTATATCAAGTTTTTCCCTTATTTTAGGTGATTTCTGATATAAGTAAGCTGGTGGAAGGGCATGTTGGAGGAAAAGTCTTCCTGCCCCAGATGAAACCAACTGTAGTGGAGGTCACAGCCACGTGGATCTCTGAAGCCTGCCCTGTGGTAAAGCTTGAGTACCTCCATGACTGAGCTGGAAGACCCCCAATCCCCAAGTCCCAGAATCAGCAAACTCTAACCCCTAGACCAAGGAGGAGGTCATGTGCACTGGGAACAGCCAAGATTTGGAGTTGCAAGATCTAGAATTCCAGCAGTGAGCGATTCTCAGTGTTTTCTCCTAGCCTCACTGTCCTCATTTGTAAAAATGGAGACACCGCATAGCTGTGTGAGCACTGCCTGTCAGAAAGCTTTGCATGCAGTACCCATGGGAGATGCTCTGCCCACTCACCCCACCCACTGCACAGAGAGGGGTGGTCCCCACACACAGGGACTCCAACCCAAGGATAGATAGCCTCGTGGTGGGAGCCATTCTAAACCATCCGTTGACCCAAAGCCAATGTGCTTTGGGCTCACACGGTGCCTTAGAGTCGGGGTCGCTCTCAATCCTTCATTCTCCTTGACACTGTCATTCTTCTGTAGGTTTTGGAGGGAAAGATAATATTCTCCACTTTTTTTGAATACGGCTCCCCCCCCTCCTGCTCCTTCCCCAACCCACTCCTAGGAGGATGACTTCCTTGTTACTCTATGTGTCCGTCGTTGCTAGATAGATGCTCTGACTAAGGCTGAGTCGATCAAAAGTCACTGCTAAGACTAAAATGATGAAGATGGGGTGGCAAAGGGTCCTGATAGGATCCAGAGTCTCACAGGACTCACTCCACTGCACCCATCACCTCAGCACTGCTGTCTGATGGCACAGCAAGTGTCTCCAGTCTAAAAGTCATAGCAAGTAAGCTTGACCCATATAGGTTTTTGAATCCATTTCTTTGAGGAAAGCACAGTGTCCTGGGTGGTGGTGTCAGTCACATAGAGAAGAAAGCCAAGCACAGGGTTGTATTGTGGAAGCGACCCTCTTTGGAAACAGACTGGAATGAGCCTGCAAGGCTGGTAAACTAGATGGCCAAGGTAGGATGGGAAGCCAGCCCTTGGAAAAGCCAGATGTCTTCATGACTCCTACACTCTATTTCCTCTGGTTCTCCTTTAGGATTTCTTACTATAATCATCATAGCTCATTTCCATTACAGGAGAGGGTAGCCAAGAAAAGTATATGGATTCAAGCAGGGGCAAAATCTACAGAGAAATGAGGCACTGGGAATCAGAATGTGAAAACCCCAAAGGGGATGAACATCTTGGGACTACTTGGGTGGCCACTGGGCCAGCCGCTTCCTCCCTACCCTGAGCTCTTTTCTGCTTAACCCCCAGAGGGTCCAGTTTTCACAACATTACCGGCCTGTGTTCTTGCCTCCCACTCTGAATTCCTCCTAATTACGTGCTGGGCCACGAACACTGTCAGGGCTTTCATATGTCTTGCAAGGTGCAAAAGTTAGAGAATGCTGCAGTATTTCATTTTCCAGTCTCCCAAGGAAAGTCCATCATCCAAATCCTTCCAGTCTTCCCAAACTGAACACTTCATTCACATGAAAAAGGTCATTTTCAATGTGGTGACGTGAGGTGAGTGTCAATCAGACAATGCTACATTAAGGATTTTTTTCCCTTCCTAAAAGCCACCTAATTTTTTCCCTCTAGTATTTGCTACAAAAAGATTTAGTAGCTAATGTGCCATCTCACTTTTTTCCAGGACACTGCACTAAGTCAGGAGACTTTTTTCCTTTTTTTCTTTTCAGAATCAGCCCAACTTAATTGGTTTGCCACTAATTACTTTTTTCCTATATAGATATTATTTTCCCTCATATCCTCACTTAGCTCCTACTAATAAGCTTTCAAGTGACACACCATCCCTCCAACCCAGTCACACAATTTAGAATCTGTAGAAGCCGTTCACAAGAGAAGGTACCCTCTTCTCTCTGTGAAGGGCCAAACTGCTCCAGGTTTCATTCTAGCTTCTCGGTTAAAGGGCTCCATCCCCTTCCCAAACCTCGTGATGAGCCTCTGAACGGCAGAAACTCCCATGGGGGTGCAGGCTGCACAGCATGGTCGGATTACCACCCCAGCTTATTAATTTGCCTGACTACTGCTCAGGAGATGAAGAAATAAAGGGACTAAAAGCATATTCATCATCCTCACTGAGCTGTGGGATGAAATACTTATTTTGGAAATAATGATTCCAGGTAGGAGGGCAGTGAAAAATGGGGCCTGTGAGAAGCAAGTGTTTTATTACACAGTTTCTAAAATGTGAGCATTTAATGCTCTTTCATTAGCATATATTATTACAGTTCTATAAAAATCATTTTTAGGAATCAATCCCAAAGTTCTGAAGCCCCCCCCAAAAGTGCTAGAAGGCAGAATTTGGAAGAAGCCCTATAAACAGAGAAATGATACTTTCGACTCTACGTGTTAAGACTTATGTTGGCAGAATCCACACACAAGACTTTGTCAGCCCTATGTGAACAATGCAGTGACTCTCATGCCATCACTTCAAAAGATGGTAAGTTTTTTATAAAAGAAGATGGGTATGAGTTTCCTATTTTTCAGATGGGAAAACTGAGGCTCGGAAAGCATAAGTGAAATTACTTTAAGTGAAAGCCAGCAAGTAGTGGTGGTGCTGGAAAGAAAAATCCATCTATTTTGATTTATAGTTCCACTATTTCTCCACTGGATGCTCAGCCCATTTGGGGAGCATCTCCACCCAACCCTACTCAGTCTCCTTGGTATTTCCACTCCCTTCATTGGCATCTGGGTTTTCATCCCAGGGAATGCATTAACTTGCAAATGTATTACTTGCTGATCACTCTGGCACAGAAAACATCAAGAGGCTTTTGACTCTTGCTCATCCATTGGGATGAAGACCTGGGGACAAAGGAGTCAAGTGAAATTGATGGGGAGCTCCTAGGCCCTTACAAACATCCCCGTGCCAAAGTAGAACCAGTTACAGATTCCATCTGAGCTTCAAAATATCACCAAACTGAGGTAAAGCCAGTGGAGCTAGGCCTTACATCCACATGGGGAGGTGACGATGCTTCCACACGTGTAACGGACCTTGACAACTACAGGCATTTCATAGACTCTTCTGCATTCATTCTTCAGAAAAAGCCCACCCCACGGCAAGGTACTCTGAGGGGATTCTCCAGTGCAGTGTTTCTCAAACTCAATTGTGCACAGGAAATCTGGGGATTTGTTGAAATCCAGACCCTGATTCAGTAGGTCTGGGGTGAGCCTGGGGCTCTGCATTTCTAAAAAGCCACCAGGCAATGTCGATTCTGCTACTCCCAGGTCCACACTTCGAATAGCAAAGCCCTAGAACACGGTTTGATAAACCACAATTCTAAGGACTGAAAAGGCAATAGCAATGAATAACTCACTGGAGATGGGGCTCAAATGGAGTAATAACCCACTGAAGACATTTCCTATATTACTCTTACTGGCAGTGTTTTACTGACACCTGGCAGGGTGAACCACACAGGCAAAAAGGCTCTGAAGGAGCCCAGGAAAGGAGTAAAACAAGATTTACTCACGAGAGAAGCAGGCAAGTGGTCTGGCAGTCTTATCTCCGGCTTCATTTGCAACTGGAAAAAAAAAAAAGATACAATTAAGAGCAAGGCACATGTGTCCATAGAATATGCCCAACCTACAGCTAATCCTCTGGATGATTCACTATTAAGCTGTTTTTGAGAGTCTTTGTAAGAGGATAAAAGCAACTTCACTCCCTCTCTTTCTATATTTCCAGTGCTGCTCTCAATGTCTAAACGAGGTCGAGTCTTAATCATTCTGATTAGAAGAGTGAATTAAGCTGGAGACGACCTAAACAATACCTAGTTTACTAGGCTTACAGGAGTTAACTGGCTTGCATGCACTGATTAAGAGGCGTGCACACCAGGCTTCAAAGCCAGCGCACATCCTTCTGCTTTAAGCTTCCTCTCACCGGGATGTCCTTCAGCACAGAAATGCACCCCAACCACCTGACATCAGTCTGATTTTCTTGATCCATGGCGAAAAGCAAGGCAGGGATTTCAGAAGATAGTAAGATTGGTTATTGTTAAGAAGGATATTTAAATTTAGAGTCTAACAAATAGGAGGATGGAGAAAATTGTCCAGAGAGCTGCCCTAGAAAACCTTACCCCTAACGCTTCTCAGCAGGGTCGTTCACCCTCCTCTGAAAAGCCTCTATATAATTTATCATCTTGATAGGGTCATAATTACTATCCCCTATATTTACGAACACCATCTTCATGGATAAAAAAAGATATCAAGGGCTTCCCTGGTGGCGCAGTGGTTGAGAGTCCGCCTGCCGATGCAGGGGATGCGGGTTCGTGCCCCAGTCCGGGAAGATCCCACATGCCGCGGAGCGGCTAGGCCTGTGAGCCATGGCTGCTGAGCCTGCGTGTCCGGAGTTTGTGCTCCGCAACGGGAGAGGCCACAACAGTGAGAGGCCCACGTACCGCAAAAAAAAAAAAAAAAAGATATCAATTGTTAAATTGAAACACAAGTATCATCCCCTTTAAATATCACTTTTAATGCCCATAATGATTATAAACTTGGGTGTTTTGTAGATATTTGTGATCAACTTGAATGAACATTCAAAGCAATCAACTGGAAAAACCTGTTCATTTTAGTTTAGGAAAGAACATCCAATACATATGCAGAATAAAGGAGACTGCCAATGTAATCATTAAAATCATTCTCATCTATGAGAATTTACAGTACAGGACAAAAGAAATAACTACTTCAGAAATGTATTACATCATTTTGCAAAGAATGGAAGGAGTCAAAAATTCCTTTCACCCTTTCAAAAGGGTGAAAAATTTTAAATTTACCATAATTTTTTAAATTAATGAATTTAATCCCAGTCTACTTTGTGCTTCTGTCATTTGCATTGCCCCACTGTCTGCACTCTCTGTATATATTACAAACAAGACATTATACAAAACAACCAGCAGGGGGAGGTGACATTGCATCCTGCTCCCATTATCTCTCACACCCCAGCATTTTGGAAAGAAAGAGAGAGAGAAATGGAGAGTGGAAGACAGAGAGGGAGGGCGGGAGAACGGAGCAAGACCTAGTTGGCTATTGACGTGAGTTTCCTGGCCTTGAGTTCAAATCGTTTCCTCTTTGGACACTACAGATCTCTAAAGAAAGAAATAGAGCAAGGTTATGTTTGCTGCAGAAACTGACGGGCTGCTTTTAAAGTAGGAATATGAAGACCATCGCCATTGCTGAGAACACCAGCAAGCACTAAAATGTTCAGCTTGGAGAGCGCGTGTATTCCCTGAGGGAAGAAGGAGGAGTGGTCACAACACCGTCACAGTTTCACATGCAGCCATGGCTGCTTCCTCACCCACAGGCTTTTTCCTCCCCTCCCGCCACCCTATCCAAGGGTGGGAATTGCTGACCCAGATCCAAGTCACGCCAGGAGAGGCAGGAATCAAGATCTAGGCCAGTGAGAGTTGTCTCTACCCAGAAGGAATTTGAACCCTGCTACCAGCATTATTTTCCTAAATGCAGACCCAGTGCCCCAAGGTCTCCCATGATGTCCCAACATCTACAAGATGCAATCCAGCTAACCTGACCTAGTACTGAAAACCTGGCACCACCTAGTCTTCTCAGCTCACTGTATCTCCCAGCGCTTCCTTCAGGGCCCAGCCACAGGCTCTAAATGGACAAATCCCAAACACGCCCTACATACTCTCTGTCCTCTTTGCTACTGCTCCTTTGCCCCCTTCCCTCTACACACCCCTCCCCACTGCTTCATTCCTGCTCATCCTTTAAGATTCAGGAGGAGCCGTTCATTTCTGAAAAGCTCCCCTGGCTCCCAGCATGGCTTCTGCAGTCCACAGACCTCTGCCCGTGCTCTGCACTCCCTGCGCAGACCAGTGCTTCTCAAGCTTCAGTGGTGAGACCAGCGATGCCCCGCGCAGGCACCAGAGTTACTAGGAAGGTTTGTTGAAATAAATTGCAGGGTTTCTTAAAATGCAAGTTCTGATTCAGTGGGTCTGGGATGGGGCCCGAGAGTTGGCATTTCTAACAAGTTTCCAGGTGATACTGAGAATGCACGTCTGGGGACCATATTCTGAGAACAGCCGCTCTAAACTATAAATTACCCCACCCAAGACAAGGATCATAACTTTTCATCTTTCTGTTTCCAATCTTTCAAACAGTGACTGGCACACAGAATAATGCATTCAGTCAATATTTTTAGAACTGAATGAAGTAGACTGAAATTCATACCAAGTGCCACAGATGGCTCCGTAGAGAGAGCCCTCAGATTGGCTTCCAGATGACTCTAAAAAGCCCCAGGTGTGTTCTGCTTGGCCCCTACAATGTCCTTAATTTTTAAACAATTAGTTGTCTACATTTAAAAATCAAGAGGTTTCAAATATAAATGCAGATTGTCAGCTTCTCTCAATAACTGAGTAACGATCCAGACCCATGGGCCAGCAATGGGTCACCACTGAGACGCCCCCTATGGGTGAGTCCAGCTCCTCGATGTTCGGGAGGCAGCTCTTTGCTGACTGGCGTGGACTTTCTATACCCTTGGCGTGGGTCCAGAAGGCAGGTGAAAACAGGACCTCTTAAAGGTCTTAAAGAATGAAACTAAGACTCAACAGAGACCAGCACTACAAGGAGTGGCTGTGGCCAAGCTTGCTAAGCCCCTCTGTTCCGAGCCCACAAACTGCCCCGACATGTTCGATGGTCCACCAGCACAATGCTGGCCGGGTCAGACACACGGGGGCTTCTTGACCAGCAGAGGGGCTTCCCTATACTGCTGTTTGCCTTTTATTTAAAAAAAAATCTAGGGCTTCCCTGGTGGCGCAGTGGTTGAGAGTCCGCCTGCCGATGCAGGGGACACGGGTTCGTGCCCCAGTCCGGGAAGATCCCACATGCCGCGGAGTGGCTGGGCCCGTGAGCCATGGCCGCTGAGCCTGCGCATCTGGAGCCCATGCTCCGCAACGGGAGAGGCCACAACAGTGAGAGGCCCGCGTACCACCAAAAAAAAAAAAAAAATCTAGCAAGCTTCAACAATGAAGTACATGTTCCATTTATCAAGTGCAATTAGAGCTTGAATTTGGCAAGATCTCATAAAAATGATTCTGTAGATTTAAGGAAAGTTAACCATTTAAGGAAAGTTATGTAGATTTACCGAAAGACATGTTGGGTATAACAGGTAGACCGGTATGTATTATTAATTCCATTGGTGTTGAATTGTATATCTCGGCTGCGTGTGTATTTAGCCACAGAGAAATGAGCGGAAGGATGTGCACCAGATATATTAACAGTTATTTCTTCCATGTGCTGGCATTTGGGGAGATTATCAGCCTTTTTTATACTTTTCTACATAAACCCAACAGTTGGATAAGCACATGCCATCCTTAAAATCAGAAACAAATGTTTTCATTAAAGGGGTAGAAAACAATTAACTATTATATATAGTTTGGGTCATTATATATGTATGTATATTTATTTATATGAAACATATTTTAGATTCAGATTTCAGAGCAGTCTTGGATCACAGAATCCAGAGGACCTTCTATCTTTAGTCCAAGGGGACTCCCTATAAGTCTCAAGAAATGAATCACCCACTCCCCTCTCCAGGGGGTTCCACACTTTCTAGGTCAGTGGTTTGCAGCCCTGGCCACATGTAAGAATCACTAGAGAAGTTTTAAAAAATCCTGATGCCCAGACCAATTAAATAGGGCCTCAGCGGGTGGGACCCAAGCATCCATACTTTCCAAGTTCCCAGATGATTCCAATGAGCAGCTAAGGCTGAGAAGCACTAACAAATGGTGTAACTTCAGACACCTTTATCAAAGCAACATTCAGAGAGGAAGATGCCTTCAAAAATAATTACCCCTATTCAGTTCTTCTTTTCAGGATGCTATTGTCTTGTCATTAAAATCCTGAACAGAGACATGCCTCTGCTTTATGAAAAATTCAACAGTTAAGACTGCAAACATAACTATGGAGACCAATTAGTGGGCAACTCTTCACATAGTGAAGGGTTCTTTATAAAAGGATTCACCTCACATTGCCTCTAACCTTCAATACATGTGTACTGAGAGCCACCTGGGAACTCAACACAGGGCTAAACCCTGGGAGGATTGCAACAGTAGATTTCATTCAGTTTTGACATACAAGCAAGTTAGGGAGGTAAACTATGTCTCTCAATCTGGGTTTATCCAAGTGTGTTCAGCTAGGGAACTGACTTTAAGATAATGATGATGATGATATGATACAGATTCCTTGGTCCCATTCCAGACCCACTGAAATGGAATCCTGCAAGGGAAGACAAGATTCTAGAATTTAAACAACTGCCTCGAAAGCTACTTAATGTTTGAGAAGCAGCGTTCTAAATGAAGTGTGCCCCTGGTATGTTTGCTTTATGTTTTCCCCCCAGAAAATTGGCCAGAAACAAATCTTAAAGATTCTCCAAAGGAGACCAGTGGGGAGAGGCAGGTGAGACAGGATGGTGAGAAAGGAAGTTAACTCAGAGCAATGAGCATCTCAACCCCAACTGAGTCACAAACATTCCAGGCCATCAGAAAAAGATGGGGAGGGTGGTCCAAACAGTCATAGTGGTGGCATGGGCAGGTACACACTGCTTTGTAACCAAAACTAGCACCAAAAACACTGCCACCCTTGTTTTGAAAACCCTGGCACCTGGGTGAGCTGGGGTGCTGGGTGCCAGGGCAAACACACAATGAGAAAGCTGCTCCACAGGAGAGCCTTGCCTCCTGCAAGGAAATCTGCCTGGCATGCTGGCTGGCTGCTGTTCTGCCACTAGCTCTGGGGCTTGCCAGGGACCCTCTCCAGGTGAGGTCCTTTGGGAAGCCTGCTGGCTGGAAAACCACACACAAGGGACTTCAGAGAAGAGAGTGTTGCAGTGAGGTTCCAGGCACCCTCCTAGTTTCTGTAGAAGCTGAAGCTCGGCATTGCTCACAGATGCTTGGCCTCACCTCACCTTGCCTTCCACTTGCAAAGACCCAAGCAAGGAAAACCGAATGGAATACTGGGGAGAAAGAGACTCCGTCCAAAATCGAGTGACAGCTTACCTAGCTGTCACCTTCTAATTAAGGCGTTCCATGACCACCTTATTAAGATCGCAGCTCCCGACTCCCCTTCTCTCTCTGCCTCATCCCCCTTCCCTGCACGATCCCTCCTGGAAGCACTTATCACCTTCTCATATGCTCTGTTCTTCATTCACTGGGTTTACTGCGTTTTCCTTCCACTACAGTCTAATCCCCACACAAGCACAGATTCTCTGCCAATGAAAAAACTACTATATTCCTAATGCCTAAATGCCTGGCACAGTATTGAATCAATGACCAACCTCCTACCATGCAGAGTGTGATGGGGGCCAAGAACTGGAAGCAGAATAAGAAGATGGTAAAAGGACATTAACACCCACTGAGCACTGAAATGTTCTATAAGTATTAGTTCTGGGGACTTGCTGGTGGTCCAGTGGCTAAGAGTCTGCACTCCCAATGCAGGGGGCCCGGGTTCAATCTCTGGTCAGGGAACTAGATCCCGCGTGCTGCAACTAAAGATCCCATATGCCGCAACGAAGATCCCGCACACAGCAACGAAGGTCCCACATGCCACAACTAAGACCCGGCACATCCAAATAAATAAATAAATAAATAATTTTCTTTTAGAAATTTATTTATTTGTTTTTATTTTGGGCTGTGTTGGGTCTTCATTACTGCGCACTGGCATTCTCTAGTTGCGGCGAGCAGGGGTTACTCTTCATTGAGGTGCACGGGCTTCTCATTGCGGTGGCTTCTCTTGTTGGGGAGCATGGGCTCTAGGCGCACAGGCTTCAGTAGTTGTGGCTCGTGGGCTCCAGAGTGCAGGCTCAGTAGTTGTGGTGCACGGGCTTAGCTGCTCCGTGGCATGTGGGATCTTCCCGGGCCAGAGATCGAACTCATGTCCTCTGCATTGGCAGGCGGATTCTTAACCACTGTGCCACCAGGGAAGCCCAATAAATATATATTTTTTAAAGTATTCATTCTGTCCTTCAGGAATACTTATAAAGCATTGACTAAATTGCAGATAAAGCCCTGAACAATCAGTCATGGTCCCTGCCTTCACACTGAGTAAGACTGTCATTCCCATTTGATAGACAGGGCATTGAAACTCAGAAAAGTCAGGTAACTTTTCCAAGACCACAAAGTTGTGTGTCAGAATTCCCAATCAAGGTATGCCTGTCTCCAAAGCCCAGGTTCTTTCCATTTAGCCTCTCTGCCTTCCAAGAAAGGTAGGCAGACAAGAGCTGTGCTCCAGAGAGAGCTACCCCTAGAGAAAAGTCACACTAAGTCCTGACCCTCTACCCCATGGCTCTAGCCCCAGTGAGAGCCATGTACCAGCCTACAGAGATTGGGGTAGGTCACCTGCCTGGAGATTTCGTACCTGGCACAAGACCAGGAGGTGGTCAGCAGAGAGGGGCCCTTTTGTGAGATGGTCACAGGGGCCAGGACTCACAATAACAGGATCCAGAAGAGGAAGAATCTAGTTACAGAGAGGAGCTTCATTGCCACATTCATGCAAGAACCCCAGCTACCAGGTGTCTCCCTAACCCTATTAAATCTTCCACAGTTAGAAAAGAGTAACAAGGGAATAGGAACTAGAATCAAATTCATCTTCACGTGAAAACAGTACAACTCATAAAACCAGCCCCCAGGAGGCAAGACCTATTCTCTTAACAGGGGAAGAAACTGACATTCCAAGAGATCAAGTGGCTCATGCAAGATGAGACCAAGGCCAAGCATCAGAGTTGGAAATATCATCCATTTCTTCCGGCTCCAAGTCCAGCATTCTCAGAGAAGGGAAGGTACCCCATCTCTTTAACTCCCTCGTAGTGGTCTGTCAAGGGTAAAAGTAAAGGGCTTGGTTTCCTTTACCCCCATTGGGTTTGATAAATATTGATGCTTGACAACCCCAGGATATGTTTTAAACGTAAACATATACAACTCTGCTTGGCAATGGCTGAGCAGAGTACTGTTAGGGAGCCTTGTGATGCTGAGTCTGAGTTTAGCAAGATGTGTCTGTGATACATTACCAAAGCCTGTCATGGGCGGGATGGGGAGAGGCTGGAGGGGGAAGGCAGGATGGGTATGTGGGAAAATCTCTGCCAGGTTGCATAGACCATAAAATAATAGGGCCAAAAAAATGGACAATTCGCAGAGATAACTGAATTAATTAAATACTTATATAAAAATATATTACTTGACTTGATTAAAATGAGAGCTGCTATATAACTAAGGACCAGAGTAAGCACTGCTCGTTCATTACCTAATTTTATCTTCACAGCAACTCTCTGAGGTTATCACTATTATTTTCCTATTTTCCAGATATGGAAACTGAGTCTTTGAGAACTTAAGTAAATTCCCTGTGATGAAACAACTAGCGAATGGCAGATGTGGAAACTGAATCCAGTAGCACCTTATTCCAGAGCCAGTGCTCTTAACCTGCATGCTACCCATCACACCTTTAGCATGTGAGTATCAGTACTGTTTGACAAGCCTTACTGCCGAGAAACCCAGCCCTGGCAGGAGAACCCCTTGCCTCCCCTCCACTGAGCCTCAGGTCAGAAGCACCACAGAGGGAGGCACTCTGTTCTCCTGCCCCATAAACAGAACAGAGCTCTGCAGTCCAACTGAACTGTGTGCCCCAGAGACATAAAGGGCCTCGCCACCCCTCAGCCTGTTCCTTTCTCCACTTCGTTCTTCAGAAATGCTTGGTGTTGCCTCATTATACTTTTTGGGCCCATTTGCCTGTCAAATCGACTCCGAATCAGGCTCTTGCACAAAAGAAAATAAAACCTATTTGTAGTGATGACTCATCAGTGCTGATAATTTGAGAGTGGAAGGGATGGTGCACCTTCCAGGCCCTTCTCTCCTGGAGTAATGAGCAAATCCTTGCAGAGGGCAAGGCTTGCCTGCCAGAGGGCAGAGTGGTTCGCCAGCTCATTCAACCCAGGGTGCGATGAAACACAGACAGAGAGGAAAATCAAAGAAGTCTTTGCCAACCTGAGAAGACAGCTTGGGAAACAGATTGCCCTTTATGTTCTTTTTAAAATTAATTTGAAGGAATTGGGGTCATATGAAAAAGCTCATGTAATATATTTCTTTCTTCCCTGGTCCTAATTGTATACATTTGTTTATCTATATCCAACCTCATTCCACAAATTATACTTTATTTCTATTTTGCTCTGTACACCAATCCTTTATGTAACAAAGTGGGATATTAATAAAAGTGAATTTTACGTTTTTCAATCACTTCCTGGCTCCCTTTCCCTGGCCTCTCTTTCCAAGTTGCCAGGTTTCAGACTGACCTTCCACGGCTTCCAGTTACTCTGGTCAAACAATCTATTAACCTCTACTGAGCACTCACTCCCTGAGCCCCTTCCTCCCCATGTCTTGCTGGACTTAAGGATGGATACAACTGGTCCTTGGGTGGACAGGAGTCCACTGAGACCAGAGGCCTGGCACTGAGCTTCCTGACACAGATTACTGGAGTTACCGCAATACAAATTTATTATGGTACCTGGTATTTCTGCAGAAACCACCTGGCCAAGCTACCAGGTCCTGACCTCAGGAGGCCCGAGGCCAAGTTGGGGAAACATAATATTAATACATGACATGATCTAAACTCTGCTGAATGCCAAATGAAGGGTCCTTGTTCATAGAAGGTAGAGATTGTCGGTTTCGGAGAGGAGAACAGAAGGCTTCTAGGAGACCTGGGGCAGGTGAGAGCCAGGGAGGTGGAGAGGATGATGGGATCTGTTCCAGGGAGAGGGGAGAAGTGTGGTATATTCAAGGCCTGGGAGCAGACTGAGATGGACCAACCATACCCTAAATCTCTCCCTTTCTCAGGCAAGAAAAGCTTTTAATTGAGGGAGGGGGCTGTAAAAAGCAGAGAAAAGAGCTCTCTCCTCTCTTGATACATTATAAAATGCCTCTCACTGCAACTCTACCTTCTTTCCTATTCCCATCTACAAAAGTGTTGCATCTGCGGATGGACACATGAATTTATCCAAGAGCAGATATGTCTAAACATGCTCTAAATTCAGGTGCTGGTACACCAGTCCAGAGTCAGCAGTCACTCCAAAGCACCACCACCCGACATGCACCTGGCTGCTTCCCAATGGTAACAGCCTGTGGGGCTATGTCCAGCCCTCCTGGCTGATGCCCTGGTGACAACCACAGACCTCGGGCTGCAGGATTGCTGGCTCACAACAAGGGTGACACCTGAGTGACCAAAGCAGTGCCCATACAGGGCCACCTTACTACTCTGGCCTCATTAAAACACCCCAGTTGAGCAAACCAGGACCACTAGCAGTTAACAAGAATCAGAAATGAACAAGATTAAAATACAATATCAAGCCAGCTGTCCAAACTGTTAACTAATTAAGTCCAACCCAAATAAGGCAAAGGAAATAAGTACAGAGAAGAGGAAGGAAAAACACTGTAATGTATTAAGCCTTACTTCATGCCAGGCACTGGTAAGAACTTTACACCCATAATTTTTTATACCCATAATTTTTATTTAATTTTCACACCATCCCATGAGATGAATATTATTATTCCCGTTTTCAGATAAGGAAACTGAGGCTTAGAAAAGTAAATAACTTGCCCAAATCAGGTCTAGTAAATGGGAAAGCCGGAACTGAACCCAGTTCTGTGAGCCCTTTTCTTTTCTCGACAGTTCACAGGACTGGAACTGGTCCAGCTCCACATGTCCTGCTTAGACCCCCTGCAACATCCCAAACAAGAGCAGGTCCAGCTCATGCCTGGACTGCCCCTACAGATGGCAGCTCGGCCCCTGTGGAGATAGGCCCCCCTTCACCTCTAACTAGTTCTGCGACCTTAGCAAGGTCATCTTCATGATTATGGAATCCTTCTGAAGGTCTTCCTTCTGCCCTCACAGCACAAGCCTGATTCCCATCCCTCCTCAGGGTCCTTCCAACATTTGATGACAACTATCATGGCCTCAGCCCTTTGAGCCCCCTCTTCTCCAGACTGACGAGCCCCATTCACTCCGCATTTGACAAAAATATCCCAAGCCCTTTACGCACAAAAGTAAAATCACTTAAATCATTGCCAAAAGAAAAGAGAGATGTTTTTATTTTAAATAAGCCTCAGCAACCCACTGGTTAACACTCACTTCCACAATGATCTCCAGGCGAAGCCAAACCTCCACCTCCTCGGCCAAGCCTCTTTTTTTTGCTTGATTCTCAGGAGATACGCAGGGCGCCTGGGAACCTTCTTCTGCGTTGTACATTCAGGAGCCATCCAAAGGGACTGAATTTTCCAGAAGGCTGCCTTCCAAAACACTGAATCTCAGACTTCCCCATGCATGAAAACCACTTGGGGATCTTGTTAAACTGCAGATTCTGTCTCAGTCGGTTTCGGGTGGGGCCTGTGATTCTGCATCTCAAATGAGCTCCCAGGTGGCGCTGATGGTACTGATCCAGAAGCAAGGTGTTGAAGGACGTAACCCACCTTGAAAAGGAACAGCCAAGCACACTTTCTAAGAGATCCCTGACAAGCCCCTGGGTGGTTTTGAAAATGCACACTATTGAATTCAATGTCCAATTCCCCTGGTTTCTTTCAGCCATGCTGTGAGAAAGAACAGTTACCAGCACGACTTTGAAACCTACTTGAGGATAGATGCTGAGAGGGTGTGCATGTGAGAAGGAGGGTCCAAGCAGAGAGGGCAAGGGAAACTCACCCCCCCTCCACAGGCATTAAATAGAACAGCTGACCTAGAAGATCACTGCCCACTCTGACCAAGCCACCAGCAGGGCGCAAAGCCTGAAACAAACAAGGAGGTCCTCAGATCCGGGGTACGGGTCAACCACACAGCCACAACTAACCAGAGCTGCTCCATTTCTCTCTAAGCACCTCGCAGTAAGTTGAGCTCATGAGAGCCAATGTGCCCGGGCACGAGTGCGAGCACACACACACACACACACACACACACACACACACACACATTGCTCAGACACGCAGTGCCAGCACTGTTACACCCAGCACCATAAATCACCGCATCATTACCAGCTGTCTGCAGGCTGAACAGATCAAATGCATCCAATAAATAAAACTAGCACATAAGTATCTACTGTCTAGCACAGAAAGCCCCTGTAAATAAATGAATGTGGCTGAACACCAGAACACTTAATTCTGTTGGGGAAACGTGATATCGGCCTCTAAGAGGGCTCCCAGTGAGCCTCACCTCCTAATGCTCACACCCTTGTGTGCTCCCTTCTCACACTGAGTCAGTAGTAACCCAGGGACCAACAAAATACTGGGGTAGGGATGGTGTATGACTTCCAAGTCCTGGTCATAGAAACATTGCTACTCACACCTTGCTCTCTCTTGGATCCCTTCTCTGGGGAAACCAGGCAGCCATGCTGTGAAGACACTCAAGCAGCCCTGTGGAGAGGTCCACATGGTGAAGAGCTGAGGCCTCCCACCAAAAGCCAACGTCAACTTGCCAGTCATGGGAGTGGCCATATGGAAGCAGGTCCTCCAGGCCTAGTCAAGGCTTCAGATGAATGCAGCCCCAGCTGACATCTTGAATGTGACTTCATGAGAGACCCTGAGCCCAAACCCACCTAGCTAATCTGATTCTAGATTCTTGACCCACAGAACTGTGTGAAATGGTATGTGTTCATTGTTGCTTTCAGCTACTAAGCTGCAGGGTAATTTGTTACTCAGCAATAGATAACTGATACGGGAAAGGACTAGAGAACCTTCAGAGAACAGGGCTTTGAAGAACAAGGAGGATTTCACCAGGCCCAGAAGAGACAAACACTGTATTTCCTGCAGAGGGGAAAAAATAAGGAAAGGCATGGAGTGTGCATGGGGATTGTGTGTTTGGGAAATGGGAGAGCATCTCAGATGGCCAGAGGGCAAGGTACCAGGAAAGATACTGAAAAGGTAGGTTGGGGCTGGGTCCTGACGGTCCTTGAATATTATACTAAAGGGTCTGAACTCTCTAGAGGTGGGAATAATAACTATTTACATCTTATAAGTGAAGCAATTGAAGCTCAGAAAGGTTAAGGAATTTGTCCAAGGGCACCTGCCTTCTTTTTGTATCCTTGTGTGGATGAGAGACAGGGGTGGGGAAAGGAGGGCTAGCTCTCTTCCTCTTCATATAACGACACTGATTCCATCACGGGGGCTACACTCTCATGACCTAATTACATCTCAAAGGCCCTACCTCCAAATAGTATCACATTCATTGATTCATATCAATTGGGAGGGGGGCGGGGACAAAAGTAGCAGTCCTGAAACTCAAAGGCAGGAGGAATTAACACCAGAGCCAGCGCTCTTACCAACACCTCTGTGTTAGGAGAGCTCCATGACTCCAACCAGGGGCCACAGCAGCCTCCACCCCAGCTCCTCTGACTCAGTGGGTGACCAATGCTTCTGCCCTACCTGCCGGGAGGAGCAGGACAAGGCATGAACTGCCTGTGTGTCTCTGCTTGCCCTGCCCATGTAGAGGGCTCTCCAGGGTATCCCCAGGCCAGGCAAGAACTCCTTGCAGTCTGTGCCACTCTTCCTTTCTGGCCCAGCTCTCCTGAGCCTCCCCACTGCCTCGCAATAGTGACGCCACTCTATGCCCCAGGTAATTGCCCTGCCACTGGGGGCAAACCAAGGCAACATTTCAAGGCATCTTGGAATGAACTCCCAAGACAGCATCGGAAGCTGAGGCAAACTGACAGAATGTGATTCCAAGTTCCAAACCCACCTTGGAAACACTAAGCCACCACCTGCTGCTCTTTTGGGAGGAGGAGGTGCTTTGGGCCCTGAAGACTACATCCCAGGAAGACTATTCCTCGAAAAAGAAAAGGGAAATTTATATTTCCAGAGCAACTACTCTACAAGCCCTGGGCTTTTTACACACAATTCTATCCTCACCACTACCCTGTGAGACAGACATCGTATCTTCTTTTTCCAGATGAGCAAACAGAGTTCCAAAGAGGTTGAGTAACTTGCCCAAGGACACAGACAGCTGTTGTGTACAGCTGGCCAGGCTGGGCAGTGCACAACTCTAGGAAGCACAAGTCACATCACAGTCACTGTAGATTTATATATTTGTCATGAAAATTTTCCAGCAGAAAGTAACTTCAGAAATCTTTTTCTAATCTGCACAAAGGCTCATATGAGTCAGCAATGGTTCTACTAGACAACCACCACCTTGCTGGTAGGTGGGGATTTGACCCTATGTATGTCTGACTCCAAAGCCCTTGCTCTTTCCCCCAGATGTCTATACCTTCCTTAGGAGAACTCCAAGAATTTCCATACCTTCACAGTTCAACTGGCAGAGATGGAGTCACAGACCTCAAGACCATCTCAGCTGGAAAAAATGTTGACAATCAATAATCTACCTCAAAACTTTCCTTCTGGGCCTCCCTGGTGGCGCAGTGGTTGAGAGTCCGCCTGCCGATGCAGGGGATACGGGTTCGTGCCCCGGTCTGGGAGGATCCCATATGCCATGGAGCGGCTGGGCCCGTGAGCCATGGCCGCTGGGCCTGCGCATCCAGAGCCTGTGCTCCACAACGGGAGAGGCCACAACAGTGAGAGGCCCGCATACCGCAAAAAAAAAAAAAAAAAAAAAAAAAACTTTCCTTCTGCATTGAAAGAATACAAGGCCCAGAGAGGGGAAGTGAGCTGCCCAAGATCACACAGCTAGCTATGGCACAGCTGGGGCTTGCATCTTGTGCAACTAAAGGCAGGTCCAGCCCTGATACAAAGTTGTTCTAAGCACAACCATAGATGATCAGAGCTAGATTATCTAGGCTAGAGTCTCAACTTTTTGCATCAGAATCGCTTTTTCAATTGTAGGTGGAGGCAGTGAGTGAAGGGTCTTAGGAGGTATCCCTTACCAGACAACTTTCTGAAGTCCAAGCTTAAGAACAAAGGAGGTTGGAGGGAAGGGGGAGCTGAAGGGGCCACAGCTCAGAAGCGTCTCCAGCATAGGCAAGAAGTATGTTCCTCTGTAGGCCTGCCAGGTCCTGGGAGGGAAACTGTTGCTAAGTGGAAGCTTCCAGGCCCTCCCCAGTGGCTCTCAAGGCAGTAGGCGTCCACCTTGAAGGGAGAACTCAGACTCTGCACAGGCCTCCCTGGGAGCCCCTAAAAACCATGGTGATGGTCCCCAAGCAGCAACTCAGTTCTGTCTGGGCTCCAGCCAGCATGACAGGGGCCAAGGGAGAAAGAACACAGGTAGGAAATCTGAGCACCTAATTTCCTATTCCGTGGAAGATGCCAATTAAAACGCTTCATGCTTCTGAGGCTGCTTTCAGCCCTGCTCCTGTTGGTGCCTCATTAACAGCCCCTTCCAGATGCCCTAAGGCCCACCCAGCTTCCTTTCCAGACAGTGGAGCCCAAGAATCCCCAAGGTAGGCTAAACAGCATGATGGCCTTAAAAACCTCTAGAACCATGGAGACTCCCCCTGGACACTGAAGCTTAGGGATCCAGCGTGACCTGCTCGAAATCACTGAGCTGGTCCTTCCTGGCTCAACAGCATTCATGAGATGACATTTTAGACATCACTGAACACAGTCACGCCCATCTTCCATGAAGCTGGCCCATCCATTCTCTGCTTGAGTCACTGACACTGACCCAGCACACAGCTAGTTAGGAACCAGGCAGGAAGAAGATCCAGGACTCCAGGCTCCCAGGTTCCACACCTTGCACACAGCCCAGGAGGGAAGAGACTAGTGAGTTACCTGTAAACTGATGCTGGAAGAAGCTTTTATGTAACTCCTAGAAGAAGGGTCTAGTGACCACTAACAGTTCTCTCTGTATAGCTGTCTTCTAGTTTAGCACTCTTCCATTATACTTAGAGTCCAATTTTTATAAAGTAGGAAGACCAGCTTACCTTTTCACAGGGGCAAAGTAAATCTTAAAGCCGGCATGTGGGGATAATTATTTAAAAGAGAAATACATTGAAAGAGTATGGGAAAGTTTAATATTTTCATGTTACTAACATAAACATGCACATAGGGGAAATAATAGTAAAAAACACCAGAGCCAACATCAGTTAGTAAACTGAAAGCAAAACTGTTTTTTATAATACAGCTTAAACAAATTCTGCTTATCACAGAGGTGTAAGAATAATATTAGAGAATCTATTAATGTTATAATTTAGCATACTAAGAAATTACAGCAGAAAGCAAAAATATCATATCCATAAATGTAGGAAGAGTCTTTGAAAAAAATCAAAGAATACTTATTCATGAATAAAAGAACAGAATAAACAACAAGGTCCTACTGTATAGCACAGGAAACTATATTCAATATCCTGAGATAAACCATAATGGAAAAAAGAATATAAAAAAGAATGTGTGTGTGTGTTTGTGTGTGTGTATATATATATATATATATATATATATATATATGTATGTATAACCGAGTCACTTTGCTGTACAGCAGAAATTAACACAACATTGTAAATCAACTATAGTTCAATTTTTTTTAATGAATAAAAGAACACAAACACAAAACAAAAATGATGATCCAGCAATTCCACTCCTAGGTATATACCCAAAAGAACTGAAAGCCAGGATTCAATGTGATACTTGTATACCAATGTTCATAGTAGGATTATTTACAATAGCCAAAAAATGGAAACAACCCAAATGTCCATCAACAGATGAATAAGTAAACAAAATGTAGTACACCCATATAGTGGAACATTTTTCATTCATAAAAAAGGAATGGAATTCTGATAATGATACATGCTACAACATGTATATACCTTGAAAGCATTAAGCTAAGTAATATAAGCCAGACACAAAAGGACAAATGTTGTATGATTCTACTTATATGAGGTACCCAGAATGGGCAAATTCATAGAGATAGAGAGCAGAACAGAGGTTACCAGGGAGTGGAGGGAGCAGGGAATGGGGAGTTATTATATAATGGGTACAATTTCTGTTTGGGCTGATGAAAGAGTTCTGGAAATAGATGGTGGTGATGGTTGTACAACACTGGGAATGTACTTAATGCCACTAAGTTATAAACTTAAAAATGGTTAAAATGGTAAATTTTATGTTATGTAAAATTTACCATAATTTTTAAAAACCCAATAGTAGGAAAAGAAACAACACAATTAAAAACTGGGCAAAAACATAGCCACTTCACCAAAAAATATATACAGTAGGCTTAAAAAGCACATAAAAAGATGATCAACATGCTTAGCCATTAGAGAAGTACAAATTAAAACCACTATGAGATATCACTACACACTTCTTAGGACAAATAAGATAGCTAAAATAAAAAACTTTGACAATATGAAGTGCTAGTGAAAGTGCAGAGCAACTGAAACTCTCAAACATGGTGAGAATGCAAACTGGTAGAGCCACTCCGGAAAATAACTTGGCACTTCCTTACAAAGTTACACATACACTTAAGTATTTATCTAAAGAAATGAAAATTTAGGCCACACAAAAACCTGTATACAAATGTTTATGGCAGCTCTACTCATAATCATCAAAACCCAGAAACAACCCATATGCCCTTCAGTAAGTAAACAGACAAACAGACTGTGGTACCTCCACGCAATGGGTTACTGCTCAGCCACACAACAAACTTCTGATATTTGCAACTTGGATGAATCTCACAGGCATTAGGCCAAATGAAAAAAGTCTCAAAGGTTATATACTGTAAGATTCCAATCATGTGTCATTCTTGAAAAGAATAAAATTATAGTGACAGAGAAGAGATTAGTGGTTGCCAGACATTAGAGCTGGAGAGAGGGTTTAAAGAATAGCATGAGGGAGGTATTTGGGACAACAGAACTGTTCTATAAACTCACTGGCAGTGCTTATACAAATCTAAGCATAAGTTAAAATATTTAGAACCATACACCAGAAAAAATTCTATGTTAAAAAATAAAATTCAAAACAAAACAAAAATCTCTCAGCAAACTAAACTATAAGGATACTTCCTTAATCTGATAAAAAGAACCTACCAGACAACTACAGAAAACTTCTCCTTAGTGGTGAAAAATGAGAAAGATTCTCTTTAAAGTCAGGAATGAAGTAAAGATGCCCATTATCACCACTTCTGCTCAACCAGGAGTCCTAACCAGCAGAGGTTATAATTTTCACCTAGGAAATCCAAGAGAATTCACAGGCAAATAATGAGAATTAACAAGAGAGTTAAGCAAAGTTGCTGGATTTAAGGTTAACAATAAGAATCTATTTGCACTGGCTTCCTTTACACCAGCAATCTACAATTAGGAAGTGTAATTTTTCAAATGATATCCTCTACAACAGCAATAAAAATTTACAAAGTGCCAAGGAATAAATCTAGCTGAACAATCAAGATCATTATGGAAAAAATTATAAAATGTTATTAAAAGATATTAAAGAAGGCCAGATCTTTTGCCATGTTCATGAATGGGAAAACTCAATAGCATAAAGATGTCAATTCTCTCCAAATAAAAGTATACTTTTAACTGAATAAGTATTCAGCATTTAGAACAGTGCCTGGCACATAATAAGTGATATATAACTTGTTAAACAAATAAATCAAAATTCCAACAAGGCTTTCCATGGAACTTGACAAGCTTGTTGTAAAAATTTTTAAGGCAGAACAATGGTCCAAAAATAACCAAAGCAATCTTGAAGAACAGAGGTGGGAAGAAGGATAATTCTCATTCTATTAGACATTAGCACTTAATTATGAAGCCATTAAGAATGTTTTAATTAGCCCCGGAGCAGACACACAGAGTAATGGAACAGAATAAAGAGTCCTGGAATATTTGCTATATGAAAACTTGATATATAAGAGAAAAAGCATTATAAATTAGTGGATGCTGGAACTGTTCATTACCCTTACTGGAGAAGAAATAAAGTCCTAATTCACACCATGTACAACTTTCAACTCAAGGTAGAATAAAGACCTATATTTGAAAAGCAAAACTTTCAAAAGAATGTATTATTTCCTCAGGGTAGGAAAAGATTTCTTAAGCAAGATGCAAAAATCACAAACCATAAAACAGAAGATTAAAAGGTAAACAATAAAGTGTTTTAAAACTTCTGTGTTTCAAAAGATTCCATAAATAAAGGGTATTATACACCATGGAGTAGAATATATTTATAACAAATAACCAACAGAGTGCTAGTATCCAAAATACATAAAGAACTCTAATAAATCAATATAAAAGCAACAAATAATATAATTTTAAAAATTATATATGTTTATATAAACAGGCAACTCACAAAAGAGAAAACCAAAATAGTTAATAAATATAAAATGATGCTCAACTTCAATAATAATCAGGGAAATAAAAATTAACACAATGAGATATCACCAAATTAAGCATACTGATAGTCTCTAGAGACAGGGAAAAATGAGGCCAGGAAGGGGTTCACAGAGGGCTATAACTATATGTGTAAATGTGACAGTTATTAGACTGATATATAAATGTCTGAGTTCCCCTCCTCTGAGTACACAGCAGGATTGCACTTCCCCACCCTGTTAAGCTAGGCAAGTATGTGTGATTTGCTTCTGCCAAGCAAGTGTATGCAGAGGTGTCACTCATAGGTAGAAACCTTTGAGTCAGTATGCAATCTGTCATCTCTCTTTCCCTTTGCATGATTGACAACAATGCTCTCAGCCTGGACCCTGGACTGGGCCTCTGCCAGCCCATGAATGGACTTGCAACATGACTAATTATTTATCTATTTGTTTGTCTTAAGCCACTTAAATGTGAGAGCTGCGATGTTTTGTGACCACCTAGAGGGGTGGGTTAGGGAGGGTGGGAGGGAGATGCAAGAGGGAGGGGATATGGGGATATATGTATACGTATAGCTGACTCACTTTGTTATACAGCAGAAACTAACACACCATTGTAAAGCAATTATACTCCAATAAAGATGTTAAATAAATAAATAAATAAATAAATAAAAATGTGAGAGCTGTTTGTTACAGCAGCATAAACTAGCTCCCTGATTTCATGCTCCCTGGTTTCAAACTCTACTACAAAGTTATAGTAATCAAAACAGTATGGTAGTGGCACAAAAACAGATACAGATCAATGGAACAGAATAGACAGCCCAGAAATAAACTCATGTTTATAGGGTCAATTAATCTATAAAAAGGAGAACTGGGAGACTGGGATTGACATATATACTCTACTATGTATAAAATAAATAACTAATGAGAACCTTCTGTATAGCACAGGGAACTCTACTCAGGGCTCTGTGGTGACCTAAATGGGAAGGAAATCTAACAAAGAGGGGATATATGTATACGTATAACTGATTTACTTTGCTGTAGGGCAGAAACTAACACAACATTATAAAGCAACTATACTCCAATAAAAATTAATTTTTTTTAATCTCCAAAAAGAGGTAAGAGTATATGATGGGGAAAAGACAGCCTCTTCAATAAATGGTGTTTCCTCTTCAATAAAAGTTGAGGAAACTCAACTTTTGCAACATGCAAAAGAATCAAACTGGAGTACTTTATCACGTCATATACAAAAATAAACTCAAAATGGATTAAAGACTTTAATGTATTTGCAAATGATATATCCAATAAGGAGTTAATCCAAAATATACAAAGAATTCATACCACCCAACATTAAAAAAAAACAAACAAAAAAAACAACTTGACTAAAAAATGAGTAGAGAACCTGAAGAGACATTTTTCCAAAGAAGACCACCTGGCCAACAGGCACATGAAAAGATGCTCGATATACCAATCATCAGGAAAATGCAAATCAAAACCACAACAAGGTACCTCCTCATACCTGTCAGAATGGCTATCATCAAAAAGGCAACAACTAACAAGTACTGGCAAGGATGAGAAGAAAAGGGAGCCCTCGTGCATTGTTGGTGAGAATGTAACTTGGTGCAGGCACTATGGAAAACAATAAGGAGGTTCCTCAAAAAATTATAAATAGGGCAGCCCTGGTGGCACAGTGGTTAAGAATCCACCTGCCAAGGCAGGCGACATGGGTTTGAGCCCTGGTCCGGGAAGATCCCACATGCCACAGAGCAACAAAGCCTGTGTGCCACAACTATTGAGCCTGCGCTCTAGAGCCCGCAAGCCACAACTACTGAGCCTGCGAGCAACAACTACTGAAGCCCACGCACCTAGAGCCCGTGTTCCACAACAAGAGAAGCCACCGCAATGAGATGCCCGCGCACCACAACAAAGAGTAGCCCCCACTCACCGCAACTAGAGAAAGCCCGCGCGCAGCAACGAAGACCCGACACAGCCAAAACTAAAAATAAAGAAAAGAAAAGAAAAAGAAAATCTAACTTTAAAAAAAAATTATAAATGGAACTACCATATGACCCAGCAATTTCACTTCTGGGTATTTACCCAAAGAAAACAAAAAACACTAGTTTGAAAAGATATATGCACCCCAGTGTTCACTGCAGCACTATTTACAATAGCCAAGATATGGGAGCAACTTCAGTGTCCCTCAACAGATGAATGGATAAAGAAGATGTGGTATATATATACAACAGAATATTATTCAGCCAACAAAAAAATGAAATCTTGCCATTTGTGACAACATGGATGGATCTAGAGTGTATTTTGCTAAGTGAAATAAGACAGAGAAAGACAAATACCATATGATTTCACTCTTTGTGGAATCTAAAAAACAAAACAAACAAAATGAAAATAGTCTCATAAATGCAGAGAACAAACATGAGGTTGCCAGAAGGGAGGGAGGTCAGGAATGGTAGAAATTAGGTGAAGGGGATTAAGAGGTATAAACCTCCAGCTACAAAATAAATAAGCCATGGGGACGCAATATACAGCATAAGAAATATGGTCAATAATATTGTTATAACTTTGTATGGGGACAGATGGTTATCAGACTTACCATGGTTATCACTTCATAATGAATGCAAATGTCAAATCACTATGTAGTACAGCTGAAGCAAACATAATACTACATGTCAACTATATTTCAGTTGAAAAAAAGAGAAAACTGAGCCAGCATGTATAAAAATTATGCTGAGAAATTTTTCTACCAAGGAGATCCAAGAAATGGGGCAATCACTGGAGGAGAATGTTATGTTCACACAGGATTTCTTTCTTTCTTTTTAACACAGAAGCTTTTAGAGCATGTTTGTATGCTGGGGAGAATGACCCCATGGAAAAAGAAAAATTGATGAAGAAATGGAGGAGAATTATTGTGAGCAAAGTTCCTGAGAAGGTGAGAGGATATAGGGTCCACTGCACAAGTGGAGATGTTGGCCTTAGACACAGTCCATGTGCTGTACCTGGAGAGAGTACGTGTGGAGAAACAGCAGGTGTAGGATATAAATGCAGAGTCTATGAGTACAGATGCAGGAGGGTGGAAGACGTGGCAATGGGAGCATGTGGAAGTTCTCTTCTGATTGCTTCTATTTTCTCAGGGAAATAAGAAGCAAGGTCATCAGTAGAGAATGAGGAGGAGATAGAGTGAAAGTTTTGAGGAGAGAAGAGAGTATATAAAACAGTTGTCTCTCACAGTGGGAGAAGGTATTAAGGTTTGCCAGGAAGTACAAGCGTCCAATATGAGATTCATTCATGGTCATGAATTTTTCTTACTGAGGTAAAATTGTTGTATAATATTATATGTTTCAGGTATACAGCAGAGTGATTCACAGTTTTTAAAGGTTATATTCCATTTATAGTGATTAGAAAATAGTGGCTACATTCCGTGTTGTACTATATATCCTTGTAGCTTATCTATTTCATACATAGTAGTTTGTACATCTTAAGCTCCTACTCCTATCGCCTGCCCCTTCCCTCTCCTCACTGGTAAACCACTAGTTTGTTCTCTGTATCTGTGAGTCTATTTCATTTTTGTTATGCTCACTCGTTTGTTTTATTTTTTAGATTCCATATATAAGTGATATCATACAGTATTTGTCTTTCTCTGTCTGACTTATTTCACTTAGCATAATACCCTCCAAGTCCATCTCATGGTCATGAATTTTTAAATAAGACAGTCAGCCTGGCTATATGTTCTTCTCAGCCACATTCAGCTGCCAGAGAGCAGGCAGAGGGTTGCTGGCTTACCTGCCATGGGGTTGTGCTAGGCAAGTAAAACAGAGGGTAAGTAGAAACGGTAGGCAAAGGAGTGATTATAATGGTGGCCTGTGGAAACGAGATGGGTAAGAAGGAAACTGATGATCTGACAGGGGCAATGGCCAGCGAAAAGAAAGTAGGTTCAATAGTTTGGAGTTGCCAGGGGGTTGAATAATTGTTGGAGGTGGGCTTCTAGAAGGAATGATCTGGAAGGAAGGAAAGGATCAGTCAACGAGTGGGATATTGCTAATGGAATTATGGGTTGGGGGTGGAGAGTACAATGATTGGTAGCGACCAAGTCTGGGGCATACCCAAAGGAATGAGTGGCTGAGAAAGGACAAGATCATTCAAGGGGAGGCAATAAATTAATAGAAATTGAGGATCACCTACTTGGTATCTTAAAAACACCAAAAACTGTGACAAGAGTTGTGAATCAGGTACAGCAGTCTGCAAGGAATGACTAGAGAGGGTTTATAGATGACCATAATGAGGAAGAGTGGTAGACAGCACCAACTGAGGCAGGAGCTTCAAAAGACCTGGGGGGGCTTCCCTGGTGGCGCAGTGGTTGAGAGTCTGCCTGCCGATGCAGGGGACACGGGTTCGTGCCCTGGTCCGGGAAGATCCCACATGCCGCGGAGCGGCTGGGCCCATGAGCCATGGCCATGGAGCCTGTGCTCCGCAACAGTGAGAGGCCCGCGTACAGCAAAAAAAAAAAAAAAAAAAGTAAAAGACCTGGGGGCTTCTCAGGAGAAGACAAGAACAACGGGCTGAAGTGGCCATGAGGAGTGAGAAGTTCACGTACACGTCCCTGAGCCTGGTGGGCATGGGAGAATAAAACCGCCAGTGGAAGCAATGTCCTCAGAAGACAGCCCAGCTTAAATTGGAGCAAAAAAGGTAAAGTGGCCATTCAAAGAAAAGATTGAGGACACAGGGGATCTTACTGATAAGATACTGAGGGTTCCATAGGGCCCTGTGGAAGGTTTAAGGGAACAGGGAGAAGAGAGAGATTTAGTCCAATTAAAAGATACAAGAGCCGGGCTTCCCTGGTGGCGCAGTGGTTGAGAGGCCGCCTGCCGATGCGGGAGACACGGGTCCTCCGCCTGCCAATGCGGGAGACACGGGTCCGTGCCCCGGCCCGGGAGGATCCCGCATGCCGCGGAGCGGCTGGGCCCGTGAGCCGTGGCCGCTGAGCCTGCGCGTCCGGAGCCTGTGCCCCGCAACGGGAGAGGCCACGGCAGTGAGAGGCCCGCGTACCGCAAAAAAAAAAAAAAAGATACAAGAGCCATATGGAGATGAGTGTCCAGGAGATAGTGATGGATGACCCAGAGTCTTGACTTCCTGGGGTGCCTGATACAAATGAGTTACTCCCAATGGACAACTAGGGAGAGACGGTCTATTGGGCAGATTGGGGTGGGAAGTTGCGGGGGACAGGAGGAGGGAGAGTGGGGCTTGCCTGGATCACACGGGCACTACACACTCTTGCACAGTGAACACATGCACGATGTATTTTTTAGGGAAATGGCTCCAAGACAAATAGCTTTTTACATATGAATGCTGTAAGAGCCGGCTCCACGCACAGGCAGTACCTGTCTTCCTGCGTTGACGTGCACAGACTACTTACAAGGCAGAGAGAACGAGGAACACTCAGATTAGCCCTTTGAGCCCTTAGAGATCAGCAGCTTGGGGTGATGTTTTTGAGTGGGAGGAAGCTGATGACACTAGTTTAAAATGGAATGTGGAAATCATCTGTGGTTTTCAATGAGTCACCCTTTCCTTGACCCACCTGCCACGGCAACTGGCTCTGGGTGGACTTAAAATCGTTCAAACTGCACATCAGAAATAACAAAACACTGTATGTTAATTATACCTCAATAAAACTGGAAGAAAAAAACAAAAGCAAAACAAACAAATAACAAAACAGTCCTCCTCCATCACACAGGTCAGCAGGAGAGTCAGGTCTTCAAGAACATTGTGGTTGGGGGGAGAGTTGGTGATAGTGGGGCCTGGAAAAGTCCTTCTAATAATCAACAGCTGAAGGTAAGAGTCAGCAGGCCTGGGTTCAAATCCTGCCTCTTTCCTGGGGGAAGTCATGTCTCCAAGTTTTAGTTCCTCCCCATGTAAATATAGGGGACAATGATATTTACATTTGAGAGCAGCTGTGAAGAGAAAGTCTACTGAGCTCTCAGGACTAAATCAGTGCTAGTTTTCTTTATCACCTTTCCCAGAAAGAAACACTGAAATCCGGGACATACAGACCTGAGTAAGAGGACAAGAAAATATCGGTGTTGCTGATCAGGAAGCACACTTAGCCACAAGAGTTTCTGAACTGGCTGTAGAATGAAGCTCGTCTCAAGAGCCTTCAAGATGAAGATTTATGTGTCAGTGGGTTTCCAAGGAGATAAATTTTACAAAAGCCACTATGAGACTCACTTCCTCTACAGAAACAAGATAACATCATGCTCCTGCTCTCCGAGAGCTCTTTCTACATTCTTATCATCGATGGAAATGTAGGAGGAAAAGGCCTAGAAGCAGGATGTGAAGGCAACACCTCCACACCCAATTTGTGGAATGAACGAATGGATGAATGAACGAATGCTGTTTTTCCTTCAAGCAGAGATGGAGGAAGAGAAAGGAGAAGGACATGTAAAAGCAGCCACATGGGGCCCCAGGCAGTAGGTACAAGTAGTAGTGCTCGATAACAAGAAACAAGACAAGAGCCCAGACTGGTTCTTAAAGCTTCCAGTGCACTTGAAGGCCATGCAGCCATGCAGCCAAAAATCACACGTGGAAGCTGGCCTCCAGAGAACACTCAAGATTCCAGAACCCACTGCCCTGACCTGGGCCAGTCCTGCACTGAAGCAGCATTCTGACAGCAGGTGTCTGTGAGCCCTGACATTGAACATGGAAAATGGAATCCACTTTAGTTCTTTTTCCTTTGTGGGTGTTCAGTATTTCTACCTAATCACTGGCTCCCTCAGCCTAGGGCACTGTTTTCCAATGAGCTTTCCATGGAATACCAACACTGCAAGATAGTCCATGCAGGAAGGGTGTCTTCCCACCAAAGAGACCTAAGCTAAAGATTTGGACTCTGCAAAAGTGAGGAGACTCTGACTTCCTTCATCCCACAAATAAAGAGGAAGAATGCAAAGATTCTTTAAAAGATGTTGGCATCATGAAAGAGGAACAGACAAGATGTTATAGGACTTCAGAAGAGGGGAAGGTTGACAATTTCGATGACCCGAGAATACTCTTAGAAGGAAGGCATCGTGAAGACCATCTCAATTTTAAGGTTTCTCTTTGTCACATGAGTATCTAGGGCCATTAACCAACCTCACTGTGAGGATAGGTACTTTATACCTGTTCCTCAAAACTACCATTTTTCCCATAAATCCACGGATTGAAAAATATCACGTGAATTAAAAGACTGTGAGTAAAAATGTTGTTAACTGGAGTAGGGCAAATATTTCTCAGTGTGTCATCACCCTACCTCCTGTGTTGGAATCACAAAAGAAGCTTGATAAAATGCACATTCCCAAGTCCACTCAGACCTTCTGGATCAGAATTAGGGGGGAGGGTGTCCTAGGAATCTGCATTTTAAGCAGGCTTCCCCCACATGCTTCTGATCCATGCTTGTGTCTGAAAAGCACTGAACCCGGGATTTCCAAAACTATTAAGAGTTCACAACACAACACTGTAAATCAACTATGCTTCAATTTAAAAAAAAAAAAATCATAAAAAATGGAGTTCACAAAGAGTTTTGGGGAAAGGCATGACTTTAAGAAACCAAGAGCAGAAATTGATGGCATCAAATTCACGGTGACTAACAACAAAGGAAGCCCAAGAAAAGCAACGTGTCAGTTACACGCCAGAACGCTAACAATTTTCAGGAAACTGCCTTGACAACAGCCAAGGAGGTTTACGGTCCCACCAGCAGGGACACTCCCAGGTGGGAGCAAGCTGCCTCAGCTGGTCACAACTTGACAAGAGGAGCCATTAAAAGCACGTATTTTTCAATGGGAACTCTAATCTCAGCAGGCACACTTCCAAGGGTCACGTGGCTTTTCACATAAACTGTCAAACTGAGGAGCTCATCTCTCTGAGCACAGCCTCCTGTTGGAGCAGTGCTGGGTGCTCCGCACATGTTAGCTCCTGGGGACCCTGGGAAAGCCCTGCAAGGCAGGCCCTCTCTCCTCGTGCTGTTGGGCTGGGCCAAGCTTGCACAACCAGTGTGTGGCAGGGCAGGATCCAGCCAAGGCTGGAGGGAACCCAGAGGCCGCGCTCTTGCCTTTGCTATGTGTGCTCCGCAGAAGAAAATGCACTGGCCTCAACACGGTAGTGCTAGCGCCCTTGGAAGTTAAATTTCTCCCTGTAAATAAATAAATTGGTGGGAGCCGTGGTAACCCTATCCTGGCACTGCCATCCAGTCTTGCCCAAGCAGACAGACAGACAGCTCCTCTCTTGGCTTATCTTTAGCTGAAACAACAAAACCTCTAAGACCCCTTCCAATCCTGAAATACCTTGCATTTATAAAATAATTAGGCAATATAATAAGCTCCTTGGTTGCACAAAGCTAATCCTAAGTCCATTTATGAAGAAAGCAGAATTCATTTCTGTGAGCTCTGCTGCCTAATGCCATTTTCTGGCTCTAGTCCAGCCCAGCCCCTTCCACTCCCCGCTCTCACCCCCACCCCCTGCCATCCCACCTCTGCTCTCTGCTCACCAGCGAATGACAGCCCACTGAGCATTCTGTGCTCCTGTGTTCTCTTCCAAGTGCATCAGGCATGGACTCAAACTCATGATGAAAGAAGGGCTTTGCCCCCTCAGAGGCAGGTCAGAGGCAGGAGCAGGGGATGGGGTGTATACTCTCCCTGCCCAAAAGCCAACTAGATAATGCCGAGAAAACCTGGATGTTCAGAGCTCCTGCAGGGAACACAGCCCTAATTCGCTATTGGCCATACTATTCCATGTTTATGTATCTGGAATCTTCTTAGAACCCAGAGAAGCAGCACTTGGCAAAAGTGAGCCAGTGGTATAGAAACGTGGAAATGTATAACTTCTGGGAAGTCCTGTCATTGACGCATTCAAGAAATATCTACTGCAAGAGGCAGGGAGGCACATTTGTGAAGAACAGGGGCTCTGGAGTCCAAGAGATGAGCAGTCAACCCGGGCTCTCCTAATTACCAGCTGTGTGACCTTAGGCACGTTAACATTGTAAAGCCTCAGCTTCCTCAGGTGCAAATGGGTTTCATATTAATGTCTCCCTCAGAAGACCGCTATGAAAACAAAATGAGATAACTCGTGTTAATAACTTCTTGTCACAATGCACAGCACTTAAGAGGTCAATAAACAATGGCTATAATTTTTATTAAATGAACTGGGTGACTTCTCTGTGCCAAGCACAATACTGTGCTGAGGCTGAGGAGGTACATAAAACACAGTGCCTGCCTTCAAGAAGCACTCAGTGGGGACTTCCCTGGTGGTCCAGTGGTTAAGAATCCGCCTTCCAATGCAGGGGAGGTGAGTTCGATCCCTGGTCGGGGAACTAAGATCCCACATGCCGTGGGGCAACTAAGCCCACATGCCACAACTACTGAGCCCACGAGCTCTGGAGCCTGCACTTCACAACTAGAGAGAAACCTGCATGCCGTAAGGAAGATCCTGCATGCCGCAACTAAGACCCGAAGCAGCCAAATTAATTAATTAATTTTTTAAAATGCTCGTTAAGAAGCACTCAGTGGAAGAGACAGGCATGTAAACAAATAATCATAATCATAACCTTACAGGTTCAATAAGAGAAGTACAAAAGTTAGTGCTGTGGAGATCCGGAAGGAGTGACTAACCTCCTTGGGAAAGTTAAGGAAGGCTCCACAGAAGAGATGACACTTGAACCTATAAAGGAGAAGTAGGAGTTAATAGATGAAAAAAAGAGTTCAGCATGTGCAAAGGCCAAGAAGCATTTATGAGTATGGTGTGTTTGGGAATGACTAGCAGAGATGTTGTATAAGATGGAGCAGGGAACAAGGACTAGGGCTTGAGAGCCAAGGGCCTTGTTGGCCAAGCTCAGGATTTTTTATTTATTGCCTGTCTCTCCAAACAATGTCAGCTCTATGGTAGTAGGGAGGGCCTCCAGGGAGGCATGACTACAGGGATGGAGAGGAGAGAATGGATTTCACAGACATTTCCAAAGTTGGATTACCTCAACTCAATAAATAACTGAATATACTACATGGGTATGGTCAAGGGCTGGCTGTTAGTTGAAGTAAGATATGTTGCCACGCAGAACAGGCTTGGGTGGCCCAGGTGAGGGTTTAAAAGATACTTAGTTAATATGGTATATGTTGCATTTGAGGTCCCTGGGGGATGTATAAAAAGAGAGATTCAGGTGACAATGGGACGCATGGGTCTGCGGTTTGATATAGACAACGAGGGAATCCATACAGAAACCACTGCAACAGGTGAGGTTCCAAAGGAAAAGAATTTAGTATTGAAGGGAAGACCAAATCCTCTTCAAATCAATATAGTCATTGAACACCAAGAATGTGAAAAATCAATGGACTAGAAATACTCATATGTACATGCCAGAATCCTGACCTTAAATGAGCTTATCATCTAGCAGGGGAGTCAAGAGAGAAACATACGGAGAATGAAAACAGCATGTAAAATTGAAACAACAGCTTGATTCAGCCCCAGAAGGGATTTCCCAGGACCTGGAAGAATGCCTACACAGTGAATTACATAGATACAAAGCCAGATGACATGACAGAATGACAGGAGACCTCCAGAGGAGGTAAGCTCAGCAGAGACCTAGAAGGACAGGTAAGATTCACTACAGAAAAATACAACCTCTACAAATAACCACTACTGCCTCTCATCAAAGAGACATGCCAGGACCCACTGCTGCAGCAAATACTCTCTGACCCAGATGTTGCAGCATTATTAACTTCTAACCATACCGTTGGGCAAAATGGCATCAACACTTGGAAAACAAAACACTTGGAGAGAAAGACGCTGTGAAAAGCTTCCTTTTGTTTCTGTGCATTGCACATATGTAAAGAACAGGCAGGAGACATGCTGGGTGGGAGCAGCAGTAAAGTTGTTTATGCTCAAGAAGAGAAGTATCTACAGTCTTCAAATGTATGAAAGGCTGTCATGCAGAAGACAGACTGGCCGTAGGTTCTAAGGTACCAATGGATGGAAGCTCTTGGGAGTTAAATGTTTCATGAAACACTATAAAGAAAAGAAAATATCCAATAGTCAAAGATATTCAGAAGAAAGTGGGCCACCTTGGGTGAAAATAGGACAAGTGATTCCCTGTCATCACTGGAATTGTCCAAGCAGGGTCTGGACAATCTCTTATCAGGGACGCTATGGAGCACATTCCAGTATGTCACAGAAAATCCCTTCTAAGATTCTAAGGTTTTATAGTTCTTAAGCAAAGAATCTAGATCATTTCACTGAAGGTGGTGCTTCTAAATGCTTCAAAATATGGCTTGGAGAACCAGCGGTGGGTCTCTCCTTTCCTTACAGTGGGTAAATGCAGGCCCACAGAAGTGGGCATTTAACTGCACTTTAGAGGATCTGGTCAACAATAACGTCCACACCTTACTTGGACCATGGGAAATGGCGCTAGTGCTGTAAACAAGGGTGTCCCCTCAGTTCCTCCATGGGATGCTGGGGGAAAGGAGAAAGGCCCCTTGAACACCAGCCTAATAAAAATGCTATTCACAGCTGTGGGAAGGGGACAGAAGATGCCCCAGATCAGTTTCTGGGAGTTGATCATAATGGGCCATCCCACCACACTGGTGACTATTTTTGTCAGTTCTCCTTTGGACTAATTTAAAACTTTTTCTTTTTAAGAAATAAGTGCCTTTCACAACCGCGATCTCATGTATCCACCCAACATCCCATGAGATGATTTCAATTTTGCAGATTAAAAAAAAAAAAATCAAGGCACAAAAATAAGTTAATCATTGTGTCTTAAGTATAGTGGAGTCACACCTTCCGTGGGGGTGAGGTTCTAAAGTTAGCTCAGAAGACAAAAATCACATGTGCTCGATTGCCTTTGAAAATCCCTTAAATCAATTGTAAAGTAGAGTCTCTTTGTTCTTACATATACAATCCTAAACAGTGCCCGAGATCAATGCATGCAGTTAGGTAGAGTGTTTGTAAAGAATATACATGCAGGGCTCCCCTGGTGGCACAGTGGGTGAGAGTCCGCCTGCCGATGCAGGGGACGCAGGTTCGTGCCCCAGTCCGGGAAGATCCCACGTGCCGCGGAGCAGCTGCGCCCGTGAGCCATGGCCACTGAGCCTGTGCGTCCGGAGCCTGTGCTGCGCAACGGGAGAGGCCACAACAGTGAGAGGACCGCGTACCGCAAAAAAAAAAAAAAAAAAAAAAAAAAGAATATACATGCAAACTATAAATTTGGAGAATTTTAAATTACATAAAAGAGAGGAAAATGAGCATGTACAGTTAAGTCTTTGTAAATCAAGCATGCATATGCTACCACTCCACCATATGCAGAGCCTATTAAGCTCTATAGCTTTGTATTAAGACAGAGGAGCTGCCCTATGTCGGCTAGCCTGGCAGGAGCTGAATGGTTTCCATTTACTGGGCACCTACTGCCTGCTAAGCTCTGCGCTGAGCATTTTATTGAATCCTCTCTATCACCCATCTATGGGGTAGACACTGCTCCTATCCTCATTTTACAGATGACACATTTGAGGCTGAAAGGAAGCAGTGACTCTGGGTCACACACACAGCCAATAAGTAGCAGAACTGGAGCCAAAGGTCTGTATGATTCAAAAACATGGGCTTACAGGTGTGATTCTCAAATCAGGTGATTCTGCATCAGAATCACCGAGGGAGCAAAATGTTAAAAATGGAGTTTCCTAGGTCCATTTCAGATTAATGGACTCAGAATCCTGGCTCCCTTCCCCAGTGGATTCTGTCTGGTGTGGACAAACCACCGACCACACTTTGAGAAATCCTGCTGTAGGCTCTAACTCCCTGCTTTATACACTTCCTACTAAACCACATTCGATGTGGAAGGTGAGGGAAAAGGAGCGAAGGTTGGTGGATGACTAGGTGCCTGGTCTGGAAAGCTGTCTGCCTGGTGCTGTCAGGGCTATTAATAAAATGCTTGATGATGATGGCTGATAATACTATAGCCGCATCTTCTTACCACTCATCTCGGAGGCAACGTGCCCCGAGTCCTTCCAAAAGCACATCCGGCTGCCCGGGGTCTACTTTAATGATTCAGGGCAGAGTAAAGCCCCTGAAACTGTGAGAACTTTTCCTGCATGAAATCTATTTTATTGTTAATCCAAACAAGCTTTGTACTTAAAAGATACCCCAAAGGCTGATTACAAGTTCGAGTTTGGCCATAACACACCACGAAGGCATTCAGTCATGGGCTTGCATTTCTGAATGGAATCATTCCACTCTTTTTGATTGAAAAGGCACACGATCTAGTGCCAGATGGTGACATTTGTACAAGTCAAGCTAGATTAAGTCAAGAGCTTTAGTGAAGCATGATGCAGATAAAGAAAATGATGGATTAAACACACATACACACACGCACACATGGCTAATGCTAAATTCTTTGAACTGTGGCGGCAGATTCCCCATCAGCCTAGTTCTGCTCCCAGCCTCTGCAGTCCCCAGCCCCTCACAGCTGGATATTCTTCTGCATCCATTCACCTGCAGCTGGCATGTCCACAGACAAGTACACTTAGGCCTAAGGCAAACAACCCAGGCTAAGCCCCTTAGGTCCTTTTCCAACCCACCCCTGCCTGCACATTTGAAGCTGGGTTGGCTCAATCTAAGCATAGCACAAGCAGCCTGAAGCTACAGCTCAGGGAAAGGCACCATCATCCATTCAGCTTTCCAGACCAGGCACCTAGTCATCCACCATCCTTCGCTCCTTTTCCCTCACCTTCCACGTCGAATCCATCACCAACTCCTGTCAATTCTACCTAGTCTGTCTGCCTCTTTCCATCCCAACACTACCAGGATGATCCTAGCTTCCTGCTCTAGCCGCTATGCTCCCTCACAGGATTACTGTAACAGTCTCCTAACTGCTCTCCTGCCTCAAGATTCTTCCCTGTCTTGTGGATTGCTCTCTCCCCAGCACCTGCACAGAGGAGGTACCTGGCTCAGAGGAGGGTAATATGCACACTAAACCATCGATCCATGCATAACAAAGACCTAATTAAAATATGTACAGCCTCTTGCCCTTCCCCCATTCTCCATTCTCTACTCCAAACCCCTTAAACTTTCACAGCTCCCTCGTGCTATTAAAATAAAGCCCAAACTCCTTGTGATCGCTTACAAAGTTTGGTCATAGTCATCGCTCCAGGTGTGTTGTTGGCCACTTCCCTCATCCCACTCTACACTCCAGCCAAAGTGAAATTCTTTTAGCTGAGATCTCATCTGATTGACTGTATCAATCAGATTTCAGCCTGGGGTTGTAAAGAAACCCAACTGATGGCTAATGTGTCCAGAGAGGATTCCATTTTGTATTTCTCTATTAAATTCAGGGATTATGAGTATTTTAGGCAAATTCTAATTATTCTGGGGGTGATGATCTAATCGTGTGATGTACAGATCACCTGCATCCCCTCCTCTCTCACCTGCCTACTCTTAGGCAACTGCTCTCATTTTAAAATTATAGCCAATATAACCAGATAAACAATGTGTACCAAGAACATTTGCCAATTGATTCTGCACTCACTCACTCAGTAACTTTATTGAGCATATACTAGGTGCCTGGCACTGTGCACTATCCCAAGATTACAGGGCAGTCTGCAAAGCAGGAACAGCCCCGTTCCTCTTGGAACAATATCCTAGTCGGAAAATAGGCTTTAAACAAGTTATACAATTAATTATTTGATGATGATTTTGTATTATAAAGAAGAACCAGGTGCAAGGAGAGCATATAACTAGCCAGTCTGGAGGGAAAAAGAAAAAAAGAAGACTTCTTTGGGAAACTGATGAGTGAGCTGAGACCTGAAGGATAAGCGGGAATTAAATCCGTGGGGAAGACAGGCAGGGAAGAAGCATCCCAAGCCAAGGGAACAGCGTCTGTCGATCTCCACGTGGAAGGAGGATGAACATGAGGAGGCCGGTGTGGCTGCCGTACAGAGGAGGATGTGAGAGGACCTCTAGGGAGGCAGGCAGGGCCAGAACTTTCAGGCCTTGAAGGCCAGTGCTGCTCAAACGATTTACTGCCAATGTGTCCCAGACTGACACTTTTATAAAATAGCATAAAAATTAAAAGACAGAGAAAATACAAGCCCAATTTTTTTCACTATTAGATTTAACAGACATAAAATATTTTGCCAGTTACTATAAGAGCTTCTAAATGCTTGCTCTCAATGTGTGTCCTTTCTCAGGGCTTATTGGTAACAAGCAGGCACTTGTCCACAGACCACATTTTGAGAAGCATGGTGGATGGGAAGCCATCAAAGGCTTTAAGCCTGGGTAAGGTAAATTCAGAATTGGGTTTCAGAGATCACTCTGGCTGGTGTGTGGGTAATGCCTTTGGGGCCAAAGGGGCAACTGGGGCTCTTGCAGGTGTCTTGGTGAGAGATGACATTCCTTAGTGGGAATGATATTTAACACTTGCAATAACCTACAAAGGAGTCATCAACATTCATTATTAAGTGAGATTTAAGGTCATCTCCAGAAGTAGCATTCACATTTCCCAAAACCTGGTAAATCCAGGCTCTCTGAAGCCTTATTTAAATACAGTTCTTAGGGCCACCTTATTGGTGACCTTATAACAAGATCTTTATTGCTGCCTCTGTAAATAGCCTTTCTATGCCATCTACAGCCGACTGGCCTTTACTGAAACCCCACAGTGATCCATCAGCATTACCCAGCCTTCCAGAGAACACAGCTGCCATTCTTCATGCAAATGCCTTGCAATGAATGAAACCCCAGAGGTAGAAAGAGAATCTGCTTATAATGGGCTGTGCTTTTCACCATTTTCTCATCTCTCTTAAGCTGATGGATTTCCAAAAGGTCCTGATGACTTTTAAAAGGAGACAATTGAGTTTATGCAGCTGGGGAAGGGAAGGGTTCGGGGGGCCAAGAAGCAGCCCAGCCCAGGAACAAGAGCAGAGGACTCTGCCTTTACAGATGGGAGGCACCTGAGACCCGCCTCTATCATGCACCTGCTGCAAGACCCAGTGCCCATCACTCAGCCTCTCTGAGACTTGGTTTCCTCATCTACAAAATGGAGCCAATGATCTCTGCTCTGGCTCACTCACAGGGCTCATGTAAAGATGGTTTCAATTTCATTCAAACAAACATTGCTGTGGCACGAGCAATGTGCCAGGCATTGAGCTAGACCCTGAGCTTACAGACACAGGGCGACAATGTGTAAATAATAAAAGGCAATGCTGCAGGGTGAATGCCCTACACAGACACACACACCTGGAAGAGGGAGCGTCCACTCTGAGGGCAGGGGACAGTGGGTCAGGGAAGCCTTCCTGGATGAGGTGGTGGCTGATCTTTAAAGCAGGGAAAGGAATTTCCCAAGCAGACACTCCTAAGAACACCATCCTGGGCAGCGAGATCAGCATGATGCATTTGGAAACCACAGGAAGCTCACTACCGGGAAAATGTATAGGAATAAGGGAAAAGCAATAAGGCAGGACAAGGACAGGGGTACCACAAAGGGCCTTGTGCACCAATGAAACAATGAGATGAGACAATACAGAGCATGTCTGAGGATCTGGGCTGGACCAGACTCCACATCTGAGTGTGGGTCATTTTTGGCATTATTTGTTATAGCTGAAAGAGCACCAAAAGGTGGTTGTGTACTCATGACACCCCTTTGTGGATACCTCCAGAAACAACGGTGAGACTCTGAGGGGGCTGGAAGTCCTATGATATGCAGGTTGGGGCAAAATCCAGTGACATCTGACTTGCTAATGTGACCTCACGGGTACTGACAGATCCAGGAAACTCAGGTTCTCTCCACATTCATAAGAAGGTACAAAACTCTGGGTGGTGCCCGGTGGGAAAGAACAACTTTTCTCTACTCAGCACCGAGAGAGCAAGGAAAAAACCCTCACCCTTCCGCCCAACTTTAAAATGTAGCCAGAAAGCCCAACAGCTTCCTTCAGTGATATCACCAGGTTCCCAAAGCAATCAATAAATGCTATTTTTTAGGCAGATGGGGAAGAAAGGAAGATCCTGACTTTTTCTCTCTACTATTCATCAGAAATAGCATCTACTTAGGGAAATCCACCCACAGTGGGTGAATGTGTGTGTGGCCGGGGGGCAGACATGTGCATGTCTCTGTGCACTGGCATGTGTGTATGTGTGTGCACATGTGAACGTGTGTGCATGTCTGAGTGCCTGTACATGCACGTGTGTGCACACGTGTGTAGGTGAGCAAGGAGAGGGCAGAGGACATCTCAGAGACCCCCGCTAGAAGGAGTTGTCCACTTCTAGGAAGGACTGCCGTAGAAAGGGGTCTAGGACCCTACAATCAACTCTATGCTTCCAACACAGCCTTTCCTGCTGATGTAATTCTCTCAGGAAATAAAGGCTCCCCCAGAAAGTCAAATGCACATTCTTAAATCTGACTTGGAGAAACACCTTTCCTTTCTCTTAGAAGTCTGTCAAAAGCAGCCATTCTAAAGTAACTGAAACAGCTCAACCTTTTCCCGTTGCCAAACTGTTCCCAGAAGAGCTATGAAACCCAAGACTCTCTGTTGTGGAAATCACCCACATTGATAACAAGAGGTCCCAGAGGTGGGTGAGAGCCCAGAGCATGAACCCAGGGTGCCTGACGTCGCCTTGCAGAGCTGTTAAGAGCATTAATGAGTTAACAGGGGTCAAGGCCACTCAGATGAGAGACACCAACATAAACTGCCCAGATTTATTTCTACGCCAGAGGGGTCCTTTCCCACATCCTTCCCTTTTTTCGCTGAGAGAGCAGACCCAGGGAGGGAAGGAGAAGCCTTCGGAGATGCGTATACCTCAGTTTAAATACGGCCAGCATACTTAAAATTCTTAAACTTGAGTGTCCATCAGAGCTACCTGGAGAGTTTGTTAAAACACAGATTCCTGAGCCTCACCCTAGAGTTTCTGATTCAGTGAGGCTGGTGAAGCCCTGAGAATTTGCATTTTGCCCGAGCTCCCAGGTGAGGCCAGTGCAGCCCAGCCTGTGGACCACATTTTGAGCAGCCCTGGGCTACCACTTATTAACTCTGTGACCTGTGCCAAGTTACCTAACTTCCCTAGGCCTCAGTTTCCTCATCTTTTGTTTTCTTTTTTTAACTGGAGTATAATTGCTTTACAAAGTTGTGTTAGTTTCTGCTGTACAATGAAGTGAATCAGCTATATGTATACATATATCCCCTCACTCTTGGACCTCCGTCCCATGCCCCCCCCCCGTCCCACCCATCTAGGTCGTCACAGGGCACCAAGCTGAGCTCCCTGTGCTATACAGCAGGTTCCCACTAGCTATCTATTTTACACACGGTAATGTATTTATGTCAAATCTAATCTACCAGTTTGTCCCACCCTCCCCTTCCCACCCTATGTCCACACGTCCATTCTCTATGTCTACACCTCTATTCCCGCCCTGCAAAAAGGTTCACCTGTACCATTTTTCTAGATTCCACATATATGTGTTAATATATGATATTTGTTTTCCTCTTTCTGGCTTATTTCACTCTGTATGACAGACTCTAGGTCCATCCACATCTCTACAAATGACCCAATTTCGTTCCCTTTTAAGGCTGACTAATATTCCATTGTATATATGTACCACACCTTCTTTATCCATTCATCTATCATTGGACATTTAGGTTGTTTGCAAGTCCTAGCTATTGTAAATAGTGCTGCAATGAACATTGGGGTACACGTGTCCTTTTGAATTATGGTTTTCTTAGGGTATATGCCAAGTAGTGGGATTGCTGGGTCGTATGGTAGTTCTATTTTCAGTTCTTTAAGGAACCTCCATACTGTTCTCCATAGTGGCTGTATCGATTTACATTCCCACCAACACTGCAAAAGGGTTCCCTTTCCTCCACAGCCTCTCCAGCATTTATTGTTTGTAGATTTTTTGATGATGGCCATTCTGACAGGTGTGAGGTGACACCTCATTGTAGTTTTGATTTGTATTTCTCTAGTAATTAGTGATGCTGAGCAGCTTTTCATGTGCCCCTTGGCCATCTGTATGTCTTCCTTGGAGAAATGTCTATTTAGGTCTTTAATTGGGTTGTTTATTTTTTTGATACTGAGCTCCATGAGCTGTTTGTATATTTTGGAAATTTCAGTTTCCTCATCTTCCGAATGAGCATAACAGTACCTGTCACCTAGAGTCACCATGGGCATCGCATGGGAGAACCCGTCTTTCAGTGACTAGCACTTAAGAAGCATTCCATAAATGGAATCTAGACTTTTAAATGGAATCTAGAATTTTGCACCAAGAGAGCCACAAGCTCCCAAGGTACTAATACAAGTGGAATCCTGGGGCCCTGAAGCCCGAATCTCAGAAATAAAGTATCGCGCGCGTGCGTGTACTTGTGCACGCGCACACACACACACACACGCCCCTTCATTTACTAAAATATTATCCAATCTCTGGGTTCCTTAAGGTTTACCTCTTCTTGAGAAGAAAGAACGCAGCTACAAAGGACAGCCCTACTGGACTCTGGCTTCACCATCATCTAGTCATGAAACATTTCATCAGAAGGAGCCACAGTTTGTGCTGGGCACTGGGGACTGAGCTGAACGGGCCCCCTCTCCTGTCCCTGAGCATATCATGGAGCCAGGCACAAGCAGATGACTAAAATGCATTGTTTTAAGTACAACACTGGAAATATTATGAAATGCTATGGAAACCAAAGAAAAGAGTATATTTGTCCTGCCTGCAGGGAAGCAAAGAATTTGAAAAGTTTCACCGAGGAAGGTGCATTGCAACAAGCCTTGAAGGATCCACAGGAAGAGGAGAAAGGACACCCCAGGCGGAAACAAGAGCACAGGCAGGACAAGAGATGGCAAGCCTGGGAGTGAACTGGCTCGTACTGTTGTGTGTCCAGACACACATAAGTATGCATGGACAGGAGGGGCAGAGGCTAGTTCAGACACAGGAAGGGCCTGGTAGACTATGGTGAGAAATACCTCAGGATTTCAGGGGAATAAAGACACATTGAATGTTGAAGCAAAGTAGTGACACAATCATATCTGTGTTTTGGACTGAGCGCTGTAGCCACTGTGGAGGTGGGCTGGAGGACCAAGATTAGAAGTAGGAAAATCTTTCAGGAGGCAAGATGGCAAAAGTCTGACCCAGAGTCATTACATGGGGAAGGAGATGCGGGAAGGAAACCAAAAGACATTTCACAAGACTTGCCCTCACTGCTTCCTGTGTGTTTTATTAGTTCATGTAAGGCAAGGTTCATATAAGGAATTAATTCTCAGAGACCTAAGCATCTGAACTTTAACAAACGGAATCTCCTAGAAGGTTTCACTCAAGTGGGTACAAGGTATAAGCAGCTTGTTTAATGAAGCTTTCTGAAAGCTTAGTGTAGACCTCCTATTTGGAGTTAGAGATAAGGAGCTCCCACCGTGAGCCTGCAGTATGACTGTCCTGCCAGGTGACAAGAGTGGAAGGCCCAAGAAAGGGAGTGCCAAGGCAGCTGTCCAGTGGCAAAGCCCTAGGCATCCACATCCTAGCTCCCCTTCCTCCAAAGCATGAGCTGAATGGCAGCCAACTCACCAGGGGGATTGTATGTCTGTCACAAGCAGCCAGTTCCCTCTGCCGACACTTTTACCAGCCTAGCCTAGAGATTCCTGCTGCCCACTCAGCCTCACCTGGCCACAGGGGTGCTCAGCGGCTCACCTGACACCCCTGCCCTACTCCGGGTCTGGCCAGTCCCACGGAGCAGTAGGAAAACCACTGGATACACAGTAGTGTGACCTTGGGCAAGTCACTTCTCCTGCCCTCAGTTTCCTCATTTGTAAAATGGAAGCAGTAACATCTGCTCTACCCCTAAAGTGGGCTATTGTGAGGATTAAATATGACAATGTATATAAAAATGTTTTCTGATCTGAAAATCAGTAAATGGTCCATTCTTTCTACTTCCAACCCAGCCTCCTAGTTTCAGCTTCTTGCTTGTCACTTCTAGCCAATTCATCAGTCCATCCGTCCACCCCTCCACCACCCTGTTCTACAAACATGTACCAAGAATAGTTTACGCATCAAGCTTTGTATAGCTGCTGAGATGACTAGGCACACAGTTCCTGACCTCCAGGAGCCACAGAGAAGCCTCTCAGCCAGAGTTTGATGACCAGGGAGGCTCGATGAAGATTTATTTATACTTAAATGATGCGTCAGAAACCAACTCCCTAAATTCAAATCCCAGTTCCGTCATTTACTGGGTGATCATGGGCAAATTATGTGACTTGTCTATGCCTTGGCATCTTCATCTATAAAAGAGATAGATAATGGTTGCACTGCTTTAAAGTGTTGTTGTGAAGATTAAAATGAGTAAATATTTACAAAATGCTCAGAACAGTGCTTGGCAACATAATCATTCTATGAGTGTTTTTATTATTGTTGTTGTCATCGTTATTATTACTATCATTATTATCAATTCTTAAGCAATCGTGAAATGGAAGAGGTGGCAGCTGTCTCTTGGGCAGCAGGACAGACGGCGCACTCAAGTTCACATTCATCTCAATTGCCCGAGCCCAGCATAGGTTCCTGGCGAGACTAGAGCCCCAGTGGGGGGCGGGCAGGGGAGGGCTGCCCCCAGCCCACCAGACACCAGAAGAGCCCTGCCTGGCACTTTGCTTGGCCACATTCTGTCTCTGGGAGCGGAACCAGATACGCTCACTGCATCCTGACAATGCATCTGCAAGAAACAGAGACCAGCCCTAAACAGGGCTGCTCTGCAGCCAAGGAGATAGGTTCAGCGGGCTACGTGCTATCCATCCCATCTACATGCTCGGCAAGTTGGCTGATCTCCAAGGAGCCAGCCAGACAGGCTCAAAGACACCAGACCCCTCTGCAGAGTTTCCAAGGGCAGCAGATGAAGGAATAAGTGCCCCAAAGGTACAGGACAAATGCCTCTGAATTCGAATTTGCTCTCAGCCTCCCACCAGCTGGGGACCTTGGGCAAGTTCCCTAACCTCTTAGAATCCATGCATCTTCATCTATATAATGAGAATACAAAATAAACTTCTCAAAATTAAATCATGTCATAGCACAAGGTCTAGCACATCAGAGACATTCCAAACTGTAAAAGGAAATGGAATCTGTACTGAATCTGGTATGAATATCAGCCCTTGTCTGTTAACCTGCCAATTCAAAACACAGAAGCCTGACAACGACTCTCTCACCAACACATCTTCTGTGCGCTTCCCTTCTCCCCCGTGAGAGCTGGGCCCCTGCATGTGGCATGACGGGGATGACTGGTGTGCAGAGGGACAAGGGCAAGGGCATACCCTTGGCGAATTCTCAGCTACCAAGCTTTGTGTGCCGAGCACACCCCATGCCAGCCAAGGGAATTCAAGATTTTGGGGTCCCTGAGGAATCATCATGTTTTTAAAAAAATAGCCAGGCCAGTGAATGCAAGTGACTCAATTTAGGGACTTGCTCACACATGGAAGCTCCAGGAAACCCAGTAGGCAAGGCAGTCAACTTCCTGAAACTTTATTCTGGCCAAGCTTGCAGCCTTCTGTGATTTTTTTTACTGAAGCCAAAGAATATCTTTCGTCATAACCTCAAAGAATTCTTCAAAAGGATGAGCTCCTTCCTGGGGCAGCTCTCGCTCTCAAAAGGCCTGCTAGACCCAAGTCAGTGACCCTCCCGGAGCCTCAGTCTTCTCACCTGTGAATTGGAAACAACTGGATCTACCTCTCAGAACAACTATGGGATTGAAGGAGCTGACATATTCATCATGCCCAGCATGGAGGTCCTCAGCAGGTCCCCTATCTCACTCCATGGTTTGGACCTCGATGGATCATCGCACGTGGTAGGCAATCAGCAAAAGTTTATCAAAAAGAAAAAGACACTTTTACAGTCCTGATTTTTAAACATTTCATATGGTGTGTGTTTCCCAACTCCCCAGACTCAGAGGTGTCGCCAGCATTTTTATCCTGTCAAAAAAAGTTCTGATAAACTGCTGTCCCATACTGCAAACAAGGAGGATGACAGGGCCAAGACTGGTAAGGGGCAGTAGCGAGACCCCAGTTGGAGAATTTCCCTCTCCTGCTTTCTTCTTCCTTCTCCTCTCTGCCTTCATCAGCGCATCCTTAAATTCCACCCACGCACTGGCACAGGTAGGCGTGACTGGACAAGTGCCCCAAAGGTACAGGACAAATGCCTCATGTTCGTGGGCCCGGGACAAGTCTCTGCTCCAGACAGGATACTGCCTTGGAATCAGGACAAGTGCATCCAATTTGGGCTCCGCCTCTCAGCAGCAGGGGGACCTTGGGCAAGTTCTCAAACCTCTACGTGTCCTCGTAGGGAGGATGAGGTATTCCTGGGACTTGAATCTTGATCTGACTTAAAATCTCAGTTTCCTCACTACACTGGGCTTAAGTTTTAAAAAGCAAAACAAACAAACAAACAAGCAGAACACTGCTCTTCAAGAAGGATTTTACTTATTCTCTCATCCACTCCCAGAGAAACGCCTTGAGCAAATATCGTCACATTTCCACCCTGTGATATCGCGCTAAGGTAGCCAAAGTGGACCCAATTAATCTAAAGATAGAGAACACTGTCAACAGAGGCCACCTGTCACCCCAACTCGCTCCTCCAGCCTTCAAACAGAGGATGAGTCGATTTATTCTGCAGGCTGACTTCTCAACACTTCCGCTCCACACATCTGTCAGAGTCACTGCATAAACAAACCCTAGCATGTCCTTCCTTTCACCCAGTCATGGACGGGCACCCAGAAATTCTCTGACCCACCTAAACATTGGGCTGTTCCCCAAGAACTGTGGTCAAACCCCAAGAACTGGGCCTAACCAGTCTCCTGAGAGATGCTACGTGGATCTCCCTGTGTCCAGGCTCACTGACGAGGGTCACCTCTCCAGAGGAGACTTCAGTGATTAGGACTTTGGCTTCAAGTTTCTGACCCCAAGCAGGAAGTCTGTGAATATTAGAGTCAAGGCTGGGGAGGGAGGCAATGACGGAAAGGGCAGTAACTGAATTTAACACCATCCAACCAAAAGTAAGTGAACTAACCAGTCAGCAGTGGAGAGGTAGGCAAGCCTGGCTCCACCCCTCATTAGCTACATGACTTTGGAAAAGCCATGCAATTTTCTGGGCCTCAGTGTTCCCATGTGCAAAATGGGGATGCATAATTACCTCTACTTTTCAGGACTGCTGTAAGCATTATGGGTCGACATATCAGTAAAACACGTGGCACAGAGAAGGTCCTGATGACACATGAGTCACTTTTCTCTCAAATTCCACCCACCCCAATTCTTTGTTTCATGGGCAGAGTGGTCAGCTCGTGGAGGGCAACCCTCCATGGGTTTTCTCTGGGGAGAGATCTCATCTTCCTCACCCCTGGGGGACTGAGAGGACCCAGAAAGTTCCCATCTCTGCACGGTGAGTTCACTTCTGGCCTCTAGGATCAGAAGCCAGAATTGAAGTCAACTGTGATTTTTATACTAAACCAGGAAGTGTCTAGTCATGTGACAGGAAAACAATGGGAATCAAAAGAGCTACACAGACATTTTGGTGGGTGTAAGTCATTCACTACTTTGAAATCATTCATTCCCTCCACAGCAGTTCAATATCACTACTTTGTAGAGTTTCCTTTTAACATGCTACCAGTCTTAAAGTATTGTCCTTAGTGAAAAAAAAAAATCCCTGATGGACTAAAATTATCCTGAGCCTTCCATTCTGAACACCAAAATATTTATAAACCTGTGTGCTGACCCCAAAACAGAAGGTTCACACCTGGGGCTGCTCTGAGATTTTCAGATGTGACACCTAGTGGCTGGTGAGAAAACAGCTTCTAAAGACCAGGCAGAAATGCCCCTGATTTGCCCGTATTGATGGGAATATTTTTAAAATTTGAAATTGGACTACGTATACATAGGAAATAAAAAGTTACACATCAAGATATTTTTTGACATTCATTTGTTTTTTTCTGTGGTTCCCACCTCCATCTCACACCCAATTCCAAGCAAGTAACTAGGTGGCTAAGTCTGTGGTCCCATCTTGTCTTTTGTAAAATCCTAAACTCACTGAAAAAATTATGCTGATGGGTGAGTAGCTAGTCTGGGAGGATGGCACAGAGGGTGCTGTGTAACTTTGAAGGTTCTGAAGAAGGAAAGGCAGACAGTCCCCCAGATGGTAAGCAATCCAGACTGGGGATGGGGTCCCATGGGGAGCAGTGGCCCACACCCTGCCATGTGCACCAGGGTGGTAGTGGGAGGACCTCACAGGGGTGACCGCAAGAGGCCCCCAGCATGGCATCACCCCTGGCACACAGGTGCCCCGACTGGCCAAAGACTCCCTGTGTATTGAACATGGTGGAGAATCAGCCAGCCAAGCCACCAAACAGGGTGGGACCTGCAGGAAACCAGGCTGGGACCAGGCAACGCCACGGTCCCCAGTGTGGAACTCCATGGTCCCCAGTGAGGACCAGTGACACGCTCATTCCTAGGACCTAGGAAGGTGAGCCCCCGTAATGACTCTTTGAACTTCCTGCCAACCAACTGGGATAGGAGATCGGAATAAAGCTTTAAATAATTCTTAGAAAGACAGTATGTCTTGCACACCTAGGTGTGCGGGTGAAAATTTCTACCCAAAGGCTCTCCTTGCCCCTTACGGCCTCGATTCCCTCTTTCTTTCCTGGATCCTCTAGTCCTCAGTCACAAATACCATTTCATTCAAGACTCTGCAAAATTATGACTGTTGATTTTACCACCTCTGAGTCGTGATTAAAGAACTAAGATGTCAAGTGGGATTCCCCCTGCAGAGTCCAGCTCCCACCTTTCAATCAGGCATGGTTGGGAGGATATCAGAATCACCTTGACAGTTTTCCTTATGCACACCTGTTCACCTCCACCACACCAAGATCCTTTGTGCTCCAGGTCTCTGGGGGCAGGGAAGGTGCGAAGAGCATGACGAATTATTTTTAACTGTTGAGAAATTTTGCAAAAAGTTGCCCAAAACATGGTACAAGGAACACCCATAAACACTTCACCCAGATTCACCTATTATTACCATTTTACCTCATTTGTTTTCCTTTCTCTCTCTCTCCCTCTCTCGCTCTCTCTCAGCCGCCCCTTCTCTCTCTCCCCGCTCCATAGGTATATGTTCATTCATATGTAATGTGTATATATGGGCATGGGTGTAGCTGTGGATATACATATAACTTTATTTTTCTGAACCACTTTGGAGTCAGTTACAAATATTATGGCCTTTTACTCCTAAAGGCTTATGGGTATATTTCCTGACAGTAGGAATAACCACAATACAGTTTTCACCTTCATAAATTTACACTGACAGTGGTGCTTTTATCTAAGTGACCATCCATATTCCAACTTTTTCACCTGACCTAATAACATCCTTCATGGCCTTTCCCATCCATAACAGGATCCAGTTTAGGGTCAGGCATTGCATTGAACTGTCATGTCTCCTTAGCCTTCTTCAATCTGGAACATTTCCAATAACCTTTGCTTATCTTTTTATGACATTGACATTTTTGAAGACTACAGCTCCACCCATGCACACTTGGTTATTTTCGGGTTTTTTAAATTTAATTTAATTTGATTTTTGTAGTACAGCAGGTTCTTATTAGTAATCTATTTTATACATATTAGTGTATACAGGTCAATCCCAATCTCCCAATTCATCCCAAAACCACCCACCACCCCATTTTCCCCTTTGGTATCCAGGTGTTTGTTCTCTACATCTGTGTCTCTATTTCTGCCTTGCAAACCGGTTCATCTGTATCATTTTTCTAGATTCCACATATCTGCGTTAATACACGATATTTGTCTCTTTCTGACTTACTGCACTCTGTATGACAGTCTCTAGGTCCATCTCCCTCTCTACAAATGACCCAATTTCGTTCTTTTTTATGGCTGAGTAATATTCCATTGTATATATGTGCCACATCTTCTTTATCCATTCGTCTGTCAATGGGCATTTAGGTTGCTTCCATGACCTGGCTATTGTAAACAGAGCTGCAGTGAACACTGGGCTGCATGTGTCTTTTTGAATTATGGTTTTCTCTGGGTATATGCCCAGTAGTGGGATTGCTGAGTCATACGGTAATTATATTTTTAGTTTTTTAAGGAACCTCCATACTGTTCTCCATAGTGACTGTATCAATTTATATTCCCACCAACAGTGCAAGAGGGTTCCCTTTTCTCCACACCCTCTCCAGCATCTGTTATTTGTAGATTTTCTGATGATGCCCATTCTAACCGGTATGAGATGATACCTCATTGTAGTTTTGCTTTGCATTTCTCTAATAATTAGTGATGTTGAGCAGCTTTTCATGTGCCCCTTAGCCATCTGTACATCTTCTTTGGAGAAATATTTAGGTCTTCTGCCCATTTTTTGATTAGGTTGTTTGTTTTCTTGATATTGAGCCACATAAGCTGTTTATGTATTTTGGAGATTAATCCTTTGTCCGTTGATTTGTTTGCAAATATTTTCTCCCATTGTGAGGGTTATCTTTTTGTCTTATTTATAATTTCCTTTACTGTGCAAAACCCTTTAAGTTTCATTAGGTCCCATTTGTTTATTTTTGTTTTTATTTCCATTACTCTACGAGGTGGGTCAAAAAAGATCTTGCTGTGATTTATGTCAAAGAGTGTTCTTCCTATGTTTTCCTCTAAGAGTTTTATAGTGTCTGGTTCTACATTTAGGTCTTTAATCCATTTTGAGTTTATTTTTGTGTATGGTGTTAGGGATTCTTTTACATGTAGCTGACCAGTTTTCCCAGCACCACTCATTGAAGAGACTGTCTTTTCTCCATTGTATATCTTTGCCTCCTTTGTCATAGAGTAGTTGACCATAGGTGCATGGGTTTATCTCTGGGCTTTCTATCCTGTTCCACCGATCTATGTTTCTCTTTTTGTGCCAGTACCACATTGTCTTGATTACTGTAGCTTTGTACTATAGTCTGAAGTCAGGGAGTCTGATTCCTCCAGCTCCATTTTTTTCCCTCAAGATTGCTTTGGCTATTCAGGGTCTTTTGTGTCTCCATACAAATTTTAGGATTTTTTTGTTCTAGTTCTGTAAAAAAATGCCATTGGTAATTTGATAGGGATTGCATCGAATCTGTAGATTGCTTTGGGTAGTATAGTCATTTTCACAATATTGATTCTCCAAGAACAGGGCATATCTCTCCATCTGTTTGTGTCATCTTTGATTTCTTTAATCAGTGTCTTATAGTTTTCTGAGTACAGGTTTTTTACCTCCTCAGGTAGGTTTATTCCTAGGTATTTTATTCTTTTTGTTGCAATGGTGAATGGAATTGTTTCCTTAAATTCTCTTTCTGATCTTTCATTGTTAGTGTATAGAAATGCAAGGGATTTCTGTGCATTAATTTTGTACCCTGCAACTTTACCAAATTCACTGATTAGCTCTAGTAGTTTTCTGGTGGCATCTTTAGGATTCTCTATGTATTGTATCATGTCATCTGCAAACATGACAGTTTTATTTCTTCTTTTCCAATTTGGATTCCTTTTATTTCTTTTTCTTCTCTGATTGCTGTGGCTAGGAATTCCAAAACTATGTTGAATAAGAGTGCTGAGAGTGCACATCCTTGTCTTGTTCCTGATCTTAGAGGAAATGCTTTCAGTTTCTCACCATTGAGAATGATGTTTGCTGTGGGCTTGCCGTATATGGCCTTTATTATGTTGAGGTAGGTTCCCTCTATGCCCACTTTCTGGAGAGTTTTTATCATAAATGGGTGCTGAATTTTGTCAAAAGCTTTTTCTGCATCTATTGAGATGATCATATGGTTTTTATTCTTCTATTTGTTAATATGGTGTATCACATTGACTTGCATACATTGAAGAATCCTTGCATCCCTAGGATAAATCCCACTTGATCATGGTGTATGATCCTTTTAATGTGTTGTTGAGTTCTGTTTGCTAGTATTTTGTGGAGGATTTCTGCATCTATATTCATCAGTGATACTGGTCTGTAATTTTTTTTTGTAGTACCTTTGTCTAGTTTTGGTATCAGGGTGATGCTGGCCTCATAGAATGAGTTTGGGAGTGTTCCTTCCTCTGCAATTTTTTGGAAGAGATTGAGACAGATGGTGTTAGCTCTTCTCTAAATGCTTGATAGAATTCACCTGTGAAGCCATCTGGTCCTGGACTTTTGTTGGTTGGAAGATTTTTCAATTTCATTACTTGTGATTGGTCTGTTCATATTTTCTATTTCTTCCTGGTTCAGTCTTAGAAGGTTATACCTTTCTAAGAACTTGTCCATTTCTTCCAGGTTGTCCATTTTATTGGCATAGAGTTGCTTGTAGTAGTCTCTTAGGATGCTTTGTATTTCTGCAGTGTCCATTGTAACTTCTTTTTCATTTCTAATTTTATTGATTTGAGTCCTCTCCTTCTTTTTCTTGATGAGTCTGGATAAAGGTTTATCAATTTTGTTTATCTTCTCTAAGAACCAGCTTTTAGTTTTATTGATCTTTGCTATTGTTTTCTTTGTTCCTATTTCATTTATTTCTGCTCTGATCTTTATGATTTCTTTCCTTCTACTAACTCTGGGTTTTGTCTGTTCTTCTTTTTCTAGTTCCTTTAGGTGTAATGTTAGCTTGTTTATTTGAGATTTTTCTTGTTTCTTCAGGTAGGCTTGTATTGCTATAAACTTCCCTCTTAGAACTGCCTTTGCTGCATCCCATAGGTTTTGGATTGTCATGTTTTCATTGTCATTTATCTCTAGGTATTTTTTTATTTTCTCTTTGATTTCTTCAGTGATCTCTTGGTTATTTAGTAACGTATTTTTTAGCCTCCATGTGTTTGTGTTTTTTATGCTTTTTTGCCTGTCACTGATGTCTAATCTCATAGCATTGTTGTCAGAAAAGATGCCTGATATGATTTCAATTTTCTTAAATTTACTGAGGCTTGATTTGTGACCCAAGATGTGATCTATCCTGGAGAACGTTCTGTGTGCACTTGAGAAGAAAGTGTAATCTGCTGTTTTCAGATGAAATGTCCTACAAATATCAATTAAATCTATCTGATCTATTGTGTCATTTAGAGCTTGTGTTTCCTTATTAATTTTCTGTCTGACTGATCTGTCCACTGGTGTAAGTGAGGTGTTAAAGTCCCCCTCTATTATTGTGTTACTGTCGATTTCCTCTTTTATAGCTGCTAGCAGTTGCCTTATGTACTGAGGTGCTCCTAGGTTGGGCGCATATATATTTATAATTGTTATATCTTCTTCTTGGATTGATCCCTTGATCATTATGTAGTGTCCTTCCTTGTTTCCTGTAACATTCTTTATTTTAAAGTCTATTTTATCTGATATGAGTATTGCTACTCCAGCTTTCTTTTGATTTCCATTTGCATGGAATATCTTTTTCCATCCCCTCACTTTCAGTCTGTATGTGTCCCTAGGTCTGAAGTGGGTCTCTTGTAGACAGCATACATATGGGTCTTGTTTGTGTATCCATTCAGCCAGGGTGTGTCTTTTGGTTGGAGCATTTAAACCATTCACATTTAAGGTAATTATCGATATGTATGTTCTTATTACCATTTTCTTAATTGTTTTGGGTTTGTTTTTGTAGGTCCTTTTCTTCTCTTGTGTTTCCCACACAGAGAAGTTCCTATAGCATTTGTTGTAGAGCTGGTTTGGTGGTGCTGAATTCTCTTAGCTTTTGCTTGTCTGTAAAGCTTTTGATTTCTCTGTCGAATCTGAATGAGATCCTTGCCTGGTAGAGTAATCTTGGTTGTAGGTTCTTCCCTTTCAACACTTTAAATATGTAGTGCCACTCCCTTCTGGCTTGTAGAGTTTCTGCTGAGAAATCAGCTGTTAACCTTATGCAAATTCCCTTGTATGCTATTTGTCATTTTTAACTTACTGCTTTTAATAATTTTTCTTTGTCTTTAATTTTTGTCAACTTGATTACTATGTGTCTCGGTGTGTTTCTCCCTGTGTCTATCCTGCCTGGGACTCTCTGTGCTTCCTGGACTTGGGTGGCTATTTCCTTTCCCATGTTAGGAAAGTTTTTGACTATAATTTCTTCAAATATTTTCTCGGGTCCTTTCTCTCTCTCTTCTCCTTCTGGGACCCCTATATTGCAAATGTTGGTATGCTTAATGTTGTCCCAGAGGTCTCTTAGGCTGTCTTCATTTCTTTGCATTCTTTTTTCTTTATTCTGTTCTTTACGGTGGCAGTGAATTCCACCATTCTGTCTTCCAGGTCACTTATCCATTCTTCTGCCTCAGTTATTCTGCTATTGATTCCTTCTAGTGTATTTTTCATTTCAGTTATTATATTGTTCATCTCTGTTTATTTGTTCTTTATTCTTCTAGGTGTTTTTTCTTTAATTCTTCTAGGTCTTTGTTAAACATTTCTTGCATCTTCTCAGTCTCTGCCTCCATTCTTTTTCCAAGGTCCTGTATCATCTTCACTATCATTATTCTGAATTCTTTTTCTGGAAGATTGCCTATCTCCACTTCAATTAGTTGTTTTTCTGGGGTTTTATCTTTTTCCTTCATCTGGTACACAGTCCTCTGCCTTTTCATTTTGTCTATCTTTCTGTGAATGTGGTTTTCATTCCACAGGCTGCAGGATTGTAGTTCTTCTTGCTTCTGCTGTCTGCCCTCTGGTGGATGAGACTATCTAAGAGGCTTGTGCAAGCTTCCTGATGGGAGGGACTGGTGGTGGTAGAGCTCAGTATTGCTCTGGTAGGCAGAGCTCAGTAAAACTTTAATCCACTTGTCTGCTGATGGGTGGGGCTGAGTTCCCTCCCTGTTGTTTGTTTGGCCTGAGGCAACCCAGCATTGGAGGCTACAGGCTCTTTGGTGGGACTAATGGCAGACTCCAGGAGGGCTCATGCCAAGGAGTACTTCCCAGAACTTCTGCTGCCAGTGTCCTTGTCCCCACGGTGAGCCACAGCTGCACCCCGCTTCTGCAGGAGACCCTCCAACACTAGCAGGTAGGTCTGGTTCAGTCTCCTATCAGGTCACTGCTCCTTCCCCATGGGTCCTGATGCACACACTACTTTGTGTGTGCCCTCAAAGAGTGGGGTCTCTGTTTCCCCCAGTCCTGTCAAAGTCCTGCAATCATATCCCACTAGCCTTCAAAGTCTGATTCTCTAGGAATTACTCCTCCCATTGACAGACACCCAGGTTGGGAAGCCTGATGTGGAGCTCAGAACCTTCACTCCAGTGGGTGGACTTCTGTGGTATAAGTGTTTGCCAGTCTGTGAGTCACCCACCCAGCGGTTATGGGATTTGATTTTACTGTGATTGTGCCCCTCCTACTGTGTCATTGCAGCTTCTCCTTTGTCTTTGGATGTGGGCTATCTTTTTTGGTGAGTTCCAGTGTCTTCCTGTTGATGACTGTTCAGCAGTTAGTTGTGATTCCGGTGCTCTCACAAGAGGGAGTGAGCGCATGTCCTTCTAGTCCACCATCTTGAACCAATCTCCTTGTTCTTTATTATAAGAGAATGTTCCTCATTTTGCGTGTCTGAAGTTTCCTTGTGATTAGATTGAGGTCTGCATTCTCAGCCAGAACACTGCACAGACATTTCCCTCTATGGGTCTCACAGTCAGAGGCACATGATGTCCAGCTATCCTTCATAAGTCATTTTAATTTTGAACACTTGATCAAGGGGGATGTCAGATTTTTTTCTCAATATCCCTACTGTTTTATTTCTTCCCCTGCAAGATGCTTTAGGACCATGCAACTATCCTTCATCAAAACCCCACCCAACCCCCTAGATTTAATACATATCCATTGATGATTCTTTCCTGATCCAATCTTTACTATGATGTTTGCAAAATTATAATTAAATGCTCCCACTTCCCACAGAGAGGTCTCTAGGGTACCATTATACTCCAAACAATTGAGAACCATTAGGTAGAAAACTCCAAAAACACTGGCAGGTGTTGAAGATTTAATGTGCAAACTACAGGGGTCATAAAAGATAACGTTTGAAGGAACGGAAGCCAATATTTATCAATCACCTACTATTTTCAAGCCCTTTATATACATTATCTCAATGACCCTATGAGGTAGGTGTTTTTATTTTTTTCACAAATTCACACTCAGGCTCAGAGGGATTAGCTAACATGCCCAGAGTCAAACAACTACCAAGTGACTGCCTTCAGATTTTAATGTAGGTCCATCTGACTCAAGAGCCTGTGCCTGGGCTTCCCTGATGGCACAGTGGTTGAGAGTCCACCTGCCGATGCAGGGGACACGGGTTCGTGTCCCAGTCCAGGAGGATCCCACATGCCGCAGAGCGGCTGGGCCCGTGAGCCATGGCCGCTGAGCCTGCGTGTCCGGAGCCTGTGCTCTGCAACGGGAGAGGCCGCAGCAGTGAGAGGCCCGGGTACCGCAAAAAAAAAAGCCTGTGCCTTTGACACACTAGTGCTTTCACGGCTAGTTTCTGATTCCCTCCGAAATGGATCCAAGCTGTTAGGTCTCATCACGCTCTGTCCACTGGGGTTGGAGACCTCAGGCAGGAACACCCCATGCCACCCAGGACTCTGGCTGGGTGCAGCCCACGTACAATGCTCAAGGAATGGCCAATAAAGTCCACCAGGAAGGGACTTCCCTGGTGGCGCAGTGGTTAAGAATCTGTCTGCCAATGCAGGGAACACGAGTTTGACCCCTAGGCCAGGAAGATCCCACATGCCACAAAGCAACTAAGCCCATGTGCCACAACTACTGAGCCTGCGCTCTACAGCCTGCGAGCCACAACTCAGCCACAACTGCAGCTACTGAAGCCCGTGCGCCTAGAGCCTGTGCTGCACAACAAGAGAAGCCACAGCAGTGAGAAGCCTGTGCACCACAACGAAGAGTAGCCCCTGCTTGCCGCAACTAGAGAAAGCCCATGTGCAGCAACAAAGACCCAATGCAGCCAAAGGTAAATAAATAAAATAAAATAATTTTTTTTTTAAAGTCCACCAGGAATTATTCAAATGGATCCACTGGATCCGGTGCTCACATTGATCCTATCCTTTTTCCTATCTGTCCTAACGATGATGAACCACAGTGTTCCACACTCCACATTCTCTAGGCCTATCATGGAGCTAGAAAACAACCAACCATCCAGCACTAACAAAGGTTCTGCCTAGAAGCCTTCTGAACTTCTCCCTCCCTTTTCAAGCAGGCTTTTCCAAAATGCCCAAACAGATGCTTTTTTGTTCCTCCAGTTCATACTACAATGCCCCCTATTGTTCTTTAATCCAAATTACATTTCCCTTTGGAATCCAGGCTGACTTTGCCAAGAAACGGGCAACAGTCCAGTTTGCGATAAAACTCATTCAGATATATAAAATTAAGAATAGTCATAAACATTGGACACCTGAACTAATATAATGCTGTCAATTATACCTCAATAAAAAAATCTTTTAATAAAAAATGTTTTTCTTAAAAAGAGTATTAATGGGTTTAAGCAGTTAACAAAACAGAATAGCTGGACCACTCAGAGAAGGCAAGATTAGCAAGAAAGAAGAGAGAAGGAAATTCATTTCACCAGCACTCTGAGCTGTCTCACTACCGTTTAGCCCAATAATTACATTGCTACTAACAGCTAATGAGCAAATCTAGGCAGGGCACACACTCAAGCCCTCTCACTTGATGAGGTTTGATGAAGCTCCTCAGCTCTAGGGGTGGTCATCTGATTTAAGCCTAGCCAATCAGGGCATCCTGATGAGAAACACAGATAAGGAAGAGGCTGGAGAGATGGAGAGAAGGGTGGATTTGAAAATATGTAAGAGAGAAAATCTCCAGGAGCGGAATCAAGGATGAATACCAACTTTCTGATTAAGGCAGAGGTAGGGTGAGCAAGTGGCCCCATTAGCAGAAGCAGAAGAGAGACTTGGAAAAGAACAAATTAACAATTCAAGAAACCATTCTGGAGAACCTGCCATATGCAGCCAGTGCTCCTTACACTGGAACCCAGGTGAGAACAAGACAGACAAAATCCCTATCTTTTAGAGCTTACATACCAATTGATGGGTGAGGGAGAGTAGTAGCAACAAAAGCAAGTTTGGCAAATAAAAAGAATTCAGAAGGCTGTGAAGAATTAAAATCCATGATGTGACAGATAAGGTCGGTGGCCAGGGGTGAGGGGTGGCCTTCTTTCTTCTTTAGAATAGAAAGGTCAGAGCAGGCCTTTCTGAGGACACGGCATTTGAGCAGGGACCTGAATGAGGAGATGAGCTGGCCCTGAGGATGAACACTCAAGGCAGAGGGAACCACAAGCGCAAAGGCCCTGGGGTGTGAATGAGTGTGTTAGCTCAATCCTCAGTGCAAAATGGGATTAAACAGGCAAGAACATCATGAGATGAGATGCCTGTGAGTAAAGAGAGGGAGGGAGCTGGAGAGGCTGGAAGAGCCCACTGACTGTGCAATGCAAGAGCTTGACCCCAGGGGAGGAGGGTGGAAGAGAAGGCTGGGTGGAGGTATCCTAGACCACCAAGCAGTCTAAAGGAGGCCTGGCAGGGCAGTACCGGAGCCAGAGTCAGCAGTCAGAGGAGTCCCTGGCTCGGCTCAGGGAACCTGTCTGCCTCAGTCTCCCTGCACCTCAGTCACTGGCTGGGAGAGGCCCTGGGAGGCACATCCTCAGCACCAATGCCACTAAACACTGCAGAGAGGCCCTCGGTCAGTTACTCTCCTTAGTTACAGATCCGGTGAGCGGGAAAGGCCCTGTGAGCAAGGCCTAGTGTGGAGATGGGGTCAGAAAGGGATGCACAGGCCAGACCACAGGCTGGGGTTAGGGGACTTCATCTAAGGGCAGAGGGAGAACGGGAGTGTGTTCAGTTTGGGGCAAGTTGAGCGGGACGCATCTAGGGGACACGAGGGTGGAGATGTCCAGTGGGCGGGGGGAGCAGGGGTCAGGAGTTTGAGAGAGATCTCGGGGCTGGGGAGGGAGCTCTGGGAATCTCTGGCACAACCTTGAAGTGGATGGGAACCCTCAGAGTGTGTATTGCGAAAAGAGGGTGGGCTGAGATCCAAACCCAGGGCACCTCCATGTAAGGAACAGGTCAAGAAACAGGAGCCAGGTGGAAGGGGAGCATCCATCAAGCACTGGAGGCAGGGAAGCTTCTGGGAGGAGAGGGAGCCAAAGGGCCTTTTCCCCTCAAGCTGCAGAAAAATCTCTCTCTCTGTCTCTCTGTCACTGTCTCTCTCTGTCTCTCTCTGTCTCTCTCCCCCCTAACATCCCAGCAAATGACACCCTCAACCACCTGAAGTGGAGTCTCTTCTCACACCCTTGGCAGGGAAGGGATATAATGTCACAGTGGAGAAAATCCCCTCCAAAATCACTTCTTTTTTTCCTGTCACCGTCTCCTTTCTCTACCCAGCAGGGGCCACCCACAAACAGCAATCACAATACCTCCTCTACTGGAGCACTCGGCACTTTACATTCATTATTATTTTTAATCGTCACAGCACTCCTAGGAATTAGGGATTATTCTCCCCACTTTACAGAAGTGGAAACAGAGGCTCAGAGAGGCTTAGTGAGGACAACTGTCCTAAAAGTGATACCATGTGCCCGTCAGTAAAGAAAGAGGCTGGCAGTGCTCCAGGGACGTGGCAAGTGCACCAGATATGGTCACAGGGAGGCAGGGAAGCAGCAGGCTCCTGCAGGGCTGCCAACCCAGCCACATGGGCTGAGCCAGACGCGGAGCCCCAGCTGTGGTCGTTCTTTCCTAGACCTTTCCTTGAGGTGCTGAGGGTAAGACCTGATGTCAGGAATTTAAATTCAGTTTGGTCTCGACGTTTCTGAAGGATTCATCCCTACATTTTCCCAAAAGGCTTAGGAGGCTGCCTTGCTGAGCACAGATTGGGTCAGAGGGGGGGCAGGGGCGGGAAGTGGAGACAGACCTGGGTTTCAACTCTAGCCCCACCGAATACTGACCCCATGGCTATGGGCCAATCACCAACAGCTCCAGCCCCCATTCCTTTACTAGAAAAATGAGACTAATGATAGCTCTCCTTTTGGAATGATGGAAGGATTGACTAATAATATATAAAGCACAGCATTTGGAGGATACAGGAAATGCTACAGTTAAAAAAAAAAAAAGTAGAGGCTCTACATTTATTTATTTCTACCTTGCCTTGTTCTAAAGACAGTTAAGGCAGCTGGCACATGATAAATATTTGTTGACTGAGTAAATGTGAAAGAGAGACTAATGAGCCTGCTCTCCCACAGAGAGACTCAAGGAGAAAATGAGGAAAAATTGCCTACAGTGAAATTCGTTAGGTTGTTTTTAATATCTATGATTTGAATTCCAGCCTTTCACTGGGAAGGGGAGAAAGAGTCTAGTGTTTAAATGCACTTAGGATAATAGGTAACATTTCAAATAACATGCAGCTTTTCACTAATTAATAGCATTGAACTAAACCTCTCGTCTCCCCTCCTCAAACTCATGCACATGAAAGGATTCCTGGATGCCGGTCAGGGAGGGGGCAAGAGAGGACACAGAACCAGCTAGCACCCCTGATGATGAATTATTACTTAATTTGACTTGGCGAGAACCTCTCAAATCTTGTGAATTCTTTCCCCATGAGGCCTCAAAGAGTCAGTGAGTTATAAAACACAAGTTGCCAGGAAGTGCTCAACTCACGTTGTCATGACAGCTGTGACAATGCAGTATGTAGAGACCTCCTGAAAAATGCCTGCTAAAGATGTGTTCATCACAGTGTTGTTTATAGTTAAAAGACTGGAATGTTCCACGAGGAAGACTGCATTCAACCAGTGCTCCTCACGCATTAACGTGACACGAATCACCTGGGAGTCGTGCTAAACTGCAGATTCCAAGCCAGCAGGCCTGGCTGTAGCAAGATTTCGCATGTCTAACAAGCTTCCTGATGAGACAACACTGCTGACCCACAAACCACACTTTGAGTAGCAAGGCCTTGCTTACACAATAACCAATGTATATAGGAATAATGTGCACCTGTTAAAAATGATGATGTGGATATACATATATTCATACAGACAGGCGTTTAGGATATATTTTTAGGCAATAAAAGGAGGCCATCCGATTAAAAAGATTTAAAAGCAGAGCATAAACAGTATATACATAACAATTCTATTTTATATGCAAATTTTGCATGTAAAAAATCTAAAATAATACACTACAAAATCTAACAGTATTTATCTCCAGGTGGTGGACTTTAGAGTGATTTTAATTAATTTTTCTGTTTGTGCAACTGTATTTTCTAATGTTTTTTCTTTTTACAATAATCAAGTAGCATTTGAGTTGAAAGAGAGAGAGGGGAAGAGAGGGAGGGAAGGAGGAAGAAAAGAGTGGGGGAGAGAGAGAGAAGAAAGAAATCTGCAAAAGGTTCTGAGGCCAAGGAGAAGGCTTTCTCTCTGGATTAATAGGCAAGAATGTATCTACAAGCACAGCCAAGAAAGGAAAGAGATGAAAGACTTCTCGGGAAGTCAGGCTGATTTCAAATGTGCCCACGCTGCCCATCAAGGTCCTCCAAAAGGCCTTTAGAAAATGAAATTGGTCTCCAGGGGCCTGACCTGAGGAAAGAACACTATACATGAAAACTCAAAACTCCACAAATAAGGAGCTGGTTAGGAACAGCGGCCAAGGTGCCACCTGGCCTCGAGAACTGAGGCACCCCTAGCCTGGATGCCGTGACCCTCAAGATCCTAGTCAACAGTCTTCTGGCACACGGGCTGAACGGTGCAGGGGCATGGGCTTTGGAGTGGCTGGGACCCAGATTCAGATCCAGCTTTGCCATTTGGCGGAAGTCCTTTAACTGCTCTCTACGTCTCCATTTCCTCACATGCAAAATAGAGGTACAAACAGGGCTCGGATGAATTGTGCAATGAGATGACCTTTGAGAAGTCCCCTCCACAATGCCGGCCCTCTGGACAACCTAATCAACTTCAGGCAGTGCCCATGGACAGAATTTTTTTTTTAACTTTTTATTTTATATTGGAGTATAAGTGATGTTGTGATAGTTTCAGATGCACAGCAAAACAACAACCATATATATACACGTATCCATTCTCCCCCAGACTCCCCTCCCCTCCAGGCTGCCACATAACATTGAGCAGAGTTCCCTGTGCTGTACAGTAGGTCCTTGTTGGTTATCCTTTTTAAATATAGCAGTGTGTACATGTCAATCCCTAACTCTGTAACTATCCCTTCCCTCCACCCTTCCCCTGACCCTCGCCCCAGTAACCATAAGTTCATTCCCTAAGTCTTTGAGTCCTTTTCTGTTCGGTAAATACGTTCACTTGTATCATTTCTTTTTAGATTCCGCATGTAAGCAATATCATACAATATTTCTCTTTCTCTGTCTGACTCACTTCACTCAGCATGACAATCTCTGGGTCCATCCATGTTGCTGCAAATGGCATTATTTCTTTCTTTTTTATGGCTGAGTAATATTCCATTGTATATATGTACCACATCTTCTTTATCCATTTGTCTGTCAATGGGCATTTAGGTTGCTGCCATGTCTTGGCTACTGTAAACAGTGCTGCAGTGAACACTGGGGTGCATGTATCCTTTCGGATTTTTTTAACCTAAGTACATACTGTTGTGCTAAACCGGGTAAACATCCCTTCCTTTGAATGAGTGTGTAGGAGGATAGAATGCTATGATATTCTAGAATAAACAAGAAGAGGTACCATTTTTTAAAGAAATATTTGTAAGAGAAAAAGTTTAAAAATAAGAATTTTTTCTACAAACAATGAACACTGGAGAGGGTGTGGAGAAAAGGGAACCCTCATACACTGTTGGTGGGAATGTAAATTGATACAGCCACTATGGAGAACAGTATGGAGGTTCCTTAAAAAACTAAAAATAGAACTACGATATGACCAGCAATCCCACTACTGGGCATATACCCTGAAAACCATAATTCAAAAAGAGTCATGTACCACAATGTTCACTGAAGCTCTATTTACAATAACCAGGACATGGAAGCAACATAAGTGTCCATCAACAGATGAATGGATAAAGAAGATGTGGCACATACATACAATGGAATATTACTCAGACATAAAAAGAAACGAAATTGAGTTATTTGTAGTGAGGTGGATGGACCTAGAGTCTGTCATACAGAGTGAAGTAAGTCAGAAAGAGAAAAACAAATACTGTATGCTAACACATATATATGGAATCTAAAAAAAAAAAGGTCATGAAGAACCTAGGGGCAAGATGGGAATAAAGACGCAGACCTACTAGAGAATGGACTTGAGGACACGGGGAGGGGTAAGGGTAAGCTGGGACAAAGTGAGAGAGTGGCATGGACATATATACACTACCAAATGTAAAATAGATAGCTAGTGTGAAGCAGCTGCATAGCACAGGGGGATCAGCTCGGTGCTTTGTGACCACCTACAGGGGTAGGATAGGGAGGGTGGGAGGGAGGGAGACGCAAGCGGGAAGAGATATGGGGATATATGTATATGTATAACTGATTCACTTTGTTTTAAAGCAGAAGCTAACACACCATTGTAAAGCAACTATACTCCAATAAAGATGTTAGAAAAAAAAGTCAATTAAAAGAAACCCACAACTACCCACATGCTTGTACAACTATTTAATTACAAGGATAAATTTTTTAATAAAAAAATATATAAGTGGGCTTCCCTGGTGGTGCAGTGGTTGAGAGTCTGCCTGCCGATGCAGGGGACACGGGTTCATGCCCCGGTCCGGGAAGATCCCACATACCACGGAGCGGCTAGGCCCGTGAGCCATGGCCACTGGGCCTGCGCGTCCGGAGCCTGTGCTCCGCAACGGGAGAGGCCGCAAAAGTGAGAGGCCTGTGTACCGCAAAAAAAAAAAAAAAAGCAAGTTAAACAACCCCCCCACACTTCCAAAAGCATTAAACTTTCCCTAAACCTACTTCTGACATCTTGGTGAACACCCTTTATTATTCTATTGGGTGTGTGTGCACATGAACACACACATTCACAATTTGCCATGGGGTCATTCTGTATATGCTGGTATGAAATCTGCATTTTTTTTCCACTTAAAATTTGTTGTAGTCATCTTTCTGTTGCAATGAACATTTAAAAAAACATTAAAAATTAAGTTCTTCTTGGTAAGAAACGTCTGTATTTTTCATCAGATCAAGCAATTAGGCTTCTCATTTTTTGTCCTTTTCTTGTTTGTTTTACTGTGCTTTATGTACAATATTTTGGTTTTTTGCTCCAATCTGATAGTTTTAATTTTAAATTGAGGAGACTAATATAAATATCATTACAGTATTTATAGTTGCTCTTATTTCTGTAACATGAACAATATTTTTTACTGAAAAAAAAATCCTGCGTTCTCTTTCCTATTTATTTTTTTGGTATATGGACTGCATTTTCTTTTATCTTTTCTAGTGTTTGGAAGGCATTACATTAGCAGTTAACTTTCATTTTTCAAAAGTTTCTTTAATCAACTTTTTCAGATTGTCAGAGTCAAGTGTGAAATGGTAACTTTGGTGATAAGGTATTTGGCACACTTTTACTTGTCTTGCCCACTTCTTAGGCTATGTTGATATAACCTTGGCTTTGAAAATCCAGATGATTTTTTTTTTTTTTTTTTTTCGGTATGCGGGCCTCTCACTGTTGTGGCCTCCCCTGTTGCGGAGCACAGGCTCCGGATGCGCAGGCCCAGCGGCCATGGCTCACGGGCCCAGCCGCTCCGCGGCATATGGGATCCTCCCAGACCGGGGCACGAACCCGTATCCCCTGCATCGGCAGGCGGACTCTCAACCACTGCGCCACCAGGGAGGCCCCCCAGATGATTTTTATATTATTATTTTTAGCATTATAAATTTTTCTCTTTGGATACATTTTTAGATTTGATTTTTGAAAGCAATGTGATGGTTAATTTTATGTGTCAACTTGACTGGGCTAAGGGATGCCCAGAGAGCTGGAAAAACATAATTTCTGGGTGTGTCTGTGAGAGTGTTTATGGTAAAGATTAGCTTTTGAATTCGTAGACTGAGTATAGACCACCCTTATTAGTGCTGGTGGGCATCATCCAATTTGTGGCAGATCATGGGACTTCTTGCCTCCGTGATTGTGTGAGCCAATTTCTATAATAAATCTCCTCCTATATGTCTCCATATGTATCCTACTGGTTCTGTTTGTTTGGAGAATTCAGGTTAATACAAACAGCTTTATGGAGGTGTAATTTACCATAAACTTAACCTACTTTAAGAATACAACTAAATAGGCTTCCCTGGTGGCACAGTGGTTAAGAATCTGCCTGCCAATGCAGGGGACGCAGGTTCAAGCCCTGGTCTGGGAAGATCCCACATGCTGCGGAGCAACTAAGCCCGTGCGCCACAACTACTGAGCCTGCGCTCTAGAGCCCACGAAACACAACTACTGAAACCCACGTGCCACAACTACTGAAGCCTGGGGGCCTAGAGCCCATGCTCCACAACAAGAGAAGCCACCGCAATGAGAAGCCCACTCACCGCAATGAAGAGTAGCCCCCACTCTCTGCAACTAGAGAAAGCCTGCACGCAGCAACGAAGACCCAACGCAGCCAAAAATAAATTAATTAATTTATAAGGAAAAAAAAGAATACAACTAAATGATTTTTAGTAAATTTACAGAATTGTGTCACCATCACTACCATCCAATTTTAGAACATTTCCATTACCCCCCAGAGAGCTCTTACACCCATTTGTAGTACTTGAATCTGGTTTCATAGCCAGCTTTCTGCCAGTTGATTATCTCTTTAACTAGTTTTACTTTTTACTGCCAGTCACTTTCGTGCCATTCTGGAACTGTCGTCTTAATATTCAGATTGTTAGATTACAAATTCAAGAGATTTTCTAGAAGCTCCTGTGTTAGCTTAAGAGCTCACATACCCGAAAATCCCTTCCTAAAATAACAAATAAATTGGTGGCATAAAATTGCTGCATGGTAACTTTTTTCTTCTTTAAAATTCTGTAAGCATTGATTCAGTATCTCCTTGAATTTAGCCTAGCATTGGGGAAATCTGGGGCCTGACTTATTTTTCGTATTTTCTAGGCAAGCTGGTTTATCTGCCTGAGTACTTATATATATACATATATATGTTTATATATATATATATATAAGTTTATATATATGTTTTTATATACTTATATATATCTAAGTTATATATATATATATAAAAAAGTAACCTCCATTTTTCAGCACCCATGGCATATTTTTTAAAGTTTATTTAGAATTAGGACACCTGGGAAGTTGCTAATTCATGCTTTTAACTACAACCTTATCAAAAATCCTAAGGACTTTAAAATGCAAACTAGCAAATTTAAAGTCCATCAAGAAGAAAAATAAGCAAGAGTAGCCAATAACTTTTTGAAAAAGCTGAACAAGTATAGCCTTGCCATACTGGATATTAAAAGGTATCACAAAGCTCCAATAACTAAAGAGCATCACACCAGCATAGGAAAAGACTGACTGATAGAAGAATGGAATAGAAATTCCAAAGGGACACCCAAATGTGTGTATGTATGTGAGTGTAACATTATATTATAAAGTTAATATTTTAAATCAGTGCAGAGAAAAACAGATAAATTTAGAGGGGAAACAAAATTAAATCTCTACCTCAACACAAAATGAATTTTAGATGAATTCAAAGATTTCAATCAAAAAATTTATAAAAATAAAACTATAGGGCTTCCCTGATGGCACAGTGGTTGGGAGTCCCCCTGCCGATGCAGGGGACACGGGTTCATGCCCCGGTCCAGGAAGATCCCACATGCCGTGGAGCGGCTGGGCCCGTGAGCCATGGCCACTGAGCCTGGGCATCCGGAGCCTGTGCTCCGCAGCGGGAGAGGCCACAGCAGTGAGAGGCCCACGTACCTCAAAAAAAATAAATAAATAAAATAAAATAAAATAAAACTATAAAGTACTAGAAGAAAAAGAGTGATACATATTTTCATAATCTGTTCAATTTAGAAGGTTTTTCTAAATATGAACCAAAAATGGGAAAAAAACTGGTTTATTTTTAAATTTAAAGTCTGAACATAAAAAAGGGTTAAAAGGCATATATACAAATGGTGAAAATTATTTGCAGAAAATATCACCAAAGTTTAAATAGCCTTAATATATAAAAAGTTTATAGAAATCAGAGAACTCCCCAATAGAAAAATGAGTATGCTATTTATAAAAGAAATAACAGATAAGAAATAAAGGTTCAAATTCACAAATAATCAAACAAACTAACAGAAGGGTTATATGCCATTTTTTGACCTACCAAATTATAGCTTTTTTTAAAGGTTGAGATCCAATATAAGGGTCAACAGGCAAAGTCATACTTGTGTGTGGAATTGTAAACTGGTTCAATACTGCGGGGGTAGAATATATATTTCAAATGCTTCAAAAATACTCAACTCTTATTACTCAACAACTTTACTTCTAAGAATTTATCCTAAGGCAAAAAGGATTTATAGGGCTTCCCTGGTGGCACAGTGTTTAAGAATCCGCCTGCCAATGCAGGGGACAAGGGTTCAAGCCCTGGTGCGGGAAGATCCCACATGCCGCAGAGCACCTAAGCCCATGCGCCACAACTACTGAGCCTGTGCTCTAGAGCCCGCGAGCCACAAGTACTGAGCCCACGTGCCACAAATACTGAAGCCTGCGCGCCTAGGGCCCGTGCTCCACAACAAGAGAAGCCACCGCAATGAGAAGCCCACGTACCACAACGAAGAGTAGCCCCCGCTCGCCACAACTAGAGAAAACCCGTGCACAGCAATGAAGACCCAACACAGCCAAAAAATTTTAAAATTTTTTAAAAAAGGATTTCTAAAGATGTAAAGATGATGGTAGTCACTGAGCAGTATTTGTGACAGCAAGAAAGCAGAAAGAACTTAAATGTCCAACAACAGAGACCAGTTAAATAAACCATGGTACCTTAAAAACTCTGTTGAGGAAGACTATTGAAATGAAATGATATTAATTACACACTGTTAGATAGGAGGAAAAAAGTAAACAACAATACAATAATGGTCTCATATTTGAAAAAATAATAATGAATGTTCATGTGTTAAAACTCAAGCAGAAAACACTTTTCTCAAAATGTTAACAGTAATTCTCTGTACGTGTTGATATTATAAGTAGGATTTTGTGTTCTCTTTGCCAATCTTTATTTTATAAATTTTTCCACAATCAACATGTACAACTTGCATAATAATTGTTAAAATGATAACAACAATAGAAGTAATATGTTGAAAATCATTAAGCTTTATTCTCCTTTCAAAGAGCATTAATATGCTAGTTCTTTTTCTCCTCATCATGGAAGAAAGCACCATGAATTCCCATTAATGAAAAAAGATGTGGCTTCCCATCACCCTGAGGGACACTTTCAGTGGGATAATTACACTGCTATGACAACAAGGGGAGGATGTGATGTCACATAATGATCCAGTGACTGCAATGTCCCTGTCCCAATGCAGAGCTCTCACTGCCAGCTGGAAATCCAGCAGAGACCTCATTAAGAGCATCTGTTCAGTAATTACTAGAAGTTTCCCCTCATCATGCATCCAACTCTGAAAACAGCTATACCACAGAACTCCCAACTCCTGATTCACAGAGGGCTTAATCTCCCCCTTCTGTAGAGCACAGACTGACAGCCACCAGAGATCCCGGTCAAGTGTTGGCACAGTCAGTAAATGCAACCTGGATCAACAGGGACCAGGAAAGAAGCAGCAGCCAGAGGACTTTCACTGAAGTAGACATAAAGTCTCAAGGTGTTTAGAATATTTAAATATTGTCATTTCCATTAGAGAAAATCTAATACATCTCTAACCCACAGAAAGGAAGAGCAAATAGCAGTGATCACATAGCAAGCTGGAGAGTCAAGTTTAATATGAAAATGCATAATGAATTCTTCTATAATGAACATGAAATCCCAAGACCCTGTTCACACACTGTGCTCTGCACAGAGTTGGGGCAAATTGCTATAATGGAAAGAGCTAGACAAACCCGGTTTCAAGTCCCAACCCTACTACTTAATTTCCAAAGCCTCAGTTTCCTTACCTGTAAACTGAGAATAATAAGGTTTAAAAAGAATTGCTGAAAATTAAATATAAAGCTCTGAGCCTAGTGCCTGGTACTCAAAAAAAGTTAGTTCCCCTAAAAATTTTCACAGAAAACTAAATGGATAGGTCAATGAATTAATTGGTCTTGACTGGACCAAGGCAAAAATCTCCTAACTGGCCTCTCTCTCTGGCCACTCCTACTGCTAACCATTCATTACAAGCACATATTATGCAGTTCTTACACATGCCATTTTCTCTGCCTAGAATTTTCCCAGAATCTCTCCTCTTCCCATCCCCTCCTGAACCTCATACAGTTCAGTGATTCCCAAACAAAACCACACATCAGAGTTACTTAGACAGCTTCCTAAAAATGCACATGCCCAGGTCCCACTCCATAACTACAGAAGCAGAATCTCCAAAGCATGGGGCCCAGAAATCTTTAACAACCTCCCCATTTGGTTCGTATGCAGCCAGCCCTGCCCTTGCAGTATCTGAAAACCACTGATAGAGCTAATTCCTACTTCTTTAAAACTTGGTTTAAAACTGGGACTCTCATACAAGCTGGTAGAATTGTAAAATGGTACAACCACTTTGGAAAACAGTTTGGCAATTCATCAAAAGTTAAACATTAATTTATTATACAACCCAGCAATTCCACTCCTAGGAATCTACCCAAGAAAATGACAATACGTGTGCACACAAAGACTTGTATGTGAATGTTTATAGCAGCATTATTCGTAGTAGCCAAAAAATGGAAACAGTGAAGTAATTATACATGGTAATGATTGCATAACTCTGTAAATTTACTAAAAATCATGAATTTTACTTTTTAAATGGGTGAATTTTATGGTATGTAAATTGAATAAAAACTGAATAAAGCTGAATGAATGGAAGGGAAGGGGGAGGGAAAAGGAAGACAAGATAAGACAGGAAAAAACTGGGTCCAAACTCCCGCAGGCAGTGAGCCCCTCCTGCGCTTGTGTTACCCTCGTTCTTCATAAATCCCTCAAATAACACTTGACCCATGGATGTTATTTTTTTAATATCAGTCTCCTCACAAGCCCACACACTTTTCAAGAATGAGAAAATTGTCTAATGTCTCCTTATATTTGCAGGGCAGTCAAAGGGCACCTAGCAAATGTTTGTAAGACAAGGAATGAGTGGCTGACTGAGCTTTCTGTTGAAATAAACTGTAAGAAACATTCTGGCCCTAAGACCTTCATACCCAGTTGCCTCCCCCATTCAAGGTCATAAACCCTCTCACTGGGAGGCTAAGAGGAAATGCTGGATGTCCCAAAAGTACTTTGAATTTTTACCAAATGCATGTGCCACAGGTGTAAGAAGGCCCTTCCTCTGACATCTCCCATGCATGGCCAGGTTCACACACGACCACGTTAGCTTCAGATGCCCCGGATTCAAGCCCTGGGCTCTTCACTTCCCAGGGCAAGTGTCTGTTTCCTCATCAGAAAATGGGGAATTAAATGAGCTAGTGCTTTCAAAGCCCTTAGAATACTGCCTGGTGAACAGCAAATGCTCAATCACAGAGAGAGAGAAAATAAGTGTATGTGGTGTGTGTGTGTTTGTACATAAAATGTGTGTGTGTATAATTGGTGAGACAGCACTGCCCAAACAGGCCACATTGGGAGATGCTCAGATAAGTTTCACCTGGCTCGTGAGGTATCCAGGTTGAAGCAGCCAAGAACAGCGCAAAAGAGGGCCAAGGCACTAAGAGAGAGAGGGAGCTGAGTAATTTTAAATGTCCATGCATACAATTAAGTTTTAAAATGCAGATAACAGAACAACATGGATGATCCCATTTAAATATAAAATTGCTACAGAATATTATGTGAATTTAAGATAAAAAAATATGGAAGCAGATTCACCTAAATATTAACAGAGGTCATCTCTGGATAATGAGTTTTTCTTTCCTGAGTTCCCAAAATGAATACGAATCATTTTTACAGGCAAATGAAATTAATAATCCCATCTTCATTGTGTTTAAAAAATGAATTAAGTGATTAGGAAAGTGAAGAAAGTCTCCTGCCCCCACGGACCACCTGCCTCTCTGGCAGCCTGAAAGTTTGTCTGGTTTGTTCCGAAGAGAGAATCAATACTCCGAAGGGTATAGGAAGGCCCAGATACAGAGGAGGAACACCATGTGCAGTAGTTGCCCATTATGACACAACAGCAGGGCCAGTCAACAAACACTCACACAGTGATTCGCCCCAGTGCAGCTAAGCCCTGCATTTGTGAACACAAATCTGATCAAATCACTTCTGCTTAAAACTATTAGTTGCCTCCCACTGCTCTTGGGAAAAAGACCAAACCCTTCAGCTGGTCCACAAGAACTTCTGCCCACCTTTCCGGACTCTTCTTAACCCATATTCCTCCTCTACCCACCCTCCAGGCGCAGGGCCTGGGCTGCCCGCTCCATCTGGATGCTTCCCCACCTCCTTCTCCCACCCCCTTCATCAGGGGAGCCCACCCCAACACCCCCCGGACTAGGTTCCATGCCATTTCCGGGCACTTGGACAGCACCCCAGCCATTCCATCAGAGCACAGTTACACCACTGTGGGCTCCACTGGACTGGTCAGTTTGACTCACATTGTATCCCTACTGCCTAACACAATAGCTGGCATGTGGTGGGCACCCCATAAAGAAAGGCCAAGTGAATGACTACCATCCACGGGTAGGCAGGGACACTGCAAAGTGTAAGCCTAGAGAAAAGACCAGATCACAGAAGGCCTGCAAGCCTCACTTGGGAATGTGGGCTTGATCCTGCACGCGACGGGAAGCTACTGGACAGTTTTAAACTGCAGGGCAGCAGGATCAGCTGTGTGTTCCAGAAGAACATTCTAGCTGTGGTGCTGAGAGGCGTTTGGAGGGGAGGCAAGTTGGGGAGGTGGGGAGACCACTTGGAAATATTGCAGTAGACTCGGGGAGAGAAAAGGGGGTCTAAACTAAGGCAGGGGAGGTGGAGGGCAAAGTATGAAGAGGAAAGAGCTTAGAGAAGAAAATCCACAGGACCTGATGACTGACTAGATGTAGGGACACAGAAAAAGGAATCTATTAAGATGGTTCCCAGATTTCTGCTTCAGATGCATGAGCTTTCCAAAATGCAGAAACTGGATTTAGGTCACTGCTCTTGAAATAAGTCACTTTGACTTCTTGAAGCCCCCTTGAAATGGAGCTGCTCATAGTTCTCTTGCAGGGTTATTGGTAGAATCAAATGAGTTGCTGTTTGGGAAAGTGCTTCACAAACGGTAAAACCTTATTATTATCATCATCAACATGGGGGTAACAGCTTACAAAACAACTGCATAATCACCTCCAGAAAACAGCTTCCTTGGGGGACTTCCCCGGTGGCACAGTGGTTGAGAATCCGCCTGCCAATGCAGGGGACACGGGCTCGAGCCCGGGTCTGGGGAGATCCCACATGCCACAGAGCAACTAAGCCCATGTGCCACAACTACTGAGCCTGCACTCTAGAGCCCGTGAGCCACAACTACTGAAGCCCGCACGCCGCAACTACTGAAGCCTGCATGCCTAGAGCCCGTGCTCCGCAACAAGAGAAGCCACCGCAATGAGAAGCCCACACACCACAATGAAGAGTAGCCCCCGCTCGCCGCAACTAGAGAAAGCTGGCGCGCAGCAACGAAGACCCAACGCAGCCAAAATTAATTAATTAATTAATTAATTAATTTTTAAAAAAGAACACAACAAATACCTAGGAATAAATCTGAAAAAAGTTGTGCAAGACCACTATTCAAAAAAAAAAAAACAGCCTCCTTGGAATAGTCACCAAGACCAGGCTTATAGTCTTACACAACTGGCCAAATTTCTGCATCTTTTAAACTTTTAAACTTTTAAACAGTTAGCCTCATGAATGACCCAGATAAGAAAAGAAGAAAAGGCATCTTGTTGGGAAGTTGGGTTTCTCTGGGGCCCAGCAGATGGCTGGGATCTGGTCCGGTTCAGAACGCTGTTGGTTCTCTCTTTAAGAGATGCTGGATTCCCCTTCAATACTTACTGACTTGACAAATTTTGAAAATCTAAACTTCCAACTGTTAAAGAAAGATGAGTCACTAGACACAATGAGCCTTTCTTGGAAATTTTAAACTAATGACTTTAAAATAGAAATCCATCCACTTTCCCACTCGCTGCCTAAATCCCATGTGTTCATTTGGGATCCTCAGGAGTCAGGAGTAAATCAATGCCAGCTTTTTCCGGGGGGCCTCTCAGAGAGATGAAGTTTCCAAAGGGCTGGAGGGTCCCCATACTTTGTATCACAGGTGAACATGTAACCCAGCCAAAATGCCTTCAGGTCTGGCATGAGCTAAGGAAGGAGAATAGAGAAGGGAAAGGAATTAAGATTTATAAGTACCTGGGATGGTCTCATTACTAGGTCAGCACTTTATGAATGGCATAATCGAATATAGATATTATTATTCCTACTTTACAGGATTCAGAAAGGTGAAGACTGTAGTCAGATAGCTCATCAATGGTGAACATCAGAGCTCAGCAATTCAACTTCTGGTTTGTGCAAAAAAACAAACAGTCGATCCCTAGCTCCCCAACCAGGGATCGAACCTGTGCCCCCTGCAGTGGAAGCTCTGGAGTCTTAACCTCTGGACTGCCAGGGAAGTCCCTAGAGGTCCCTTTTTAAAGGCTAAACAGGCTAAACAAACGCTGGTAGTTAGTAGTGATGCAAGTCCAGCATAGCTGATCCTTCTCCTACTTTCTTCTCCAAGCCCAGGGAATCACACCGGAGCCACTCTATGCCGTTATCAAGAAGAGAGGAAGCACAGCTGTCTGGAGAAGTAAAGCAAAAAGGCAGGAATCAGCAAATCAATTAATGTGATGTCCTCTCCGAGAAACGAACCTCGGCAGCAGTGTTAGTGGACTAATACTCATAGATGGAGTCTTGAGTGGTTTGGACCTTTGCCCGGCAGATACTGCCCTCCAACAGGTAAAAACCAACTTCCAGCAGCTCGGCTTCCAAGACCCCCGCGGGCCCCTTGAGGAAGGCCTGGTTCTCAGGCCAAGCTTCTGCCACACTCCAGAGCGTGCCTGCCAAACAGCACAGGAAGTGCCAGCCAGCTCTCCCCAGAGTAGCTGGCACCAATTACCCAGAGCCAGCTGGAAACACTCGTCTGGGCTCCAGATCCCTGGCCTGATGGGAAATCCTACACTAAAACAAAGACAGCCTTGCGGCCACGCCAGCACCCAACGTAAGTGGCTGGTCGGGGGCTATGAGAGGCAGCCAGGGGGCAGGCCGGGGAGCACCAGCCAAGGAAGCAGCTGTGGGTCCGGGAGACTTGCCCGCTCCCTGATTTCAGAGCCTCTCCACAGTCACAACCAACAGCTACCAATTACTGGGCATCTAGAGTATGCTGGGTTCCATCGTTGCCCATCCTACTGAATTCCCCCAACAACACAACAAAGAAGGAAGTGTTATCCTCATTTACAAATGAGGGACCTGAGGCTCAGAAAGATTGATGCTCTTTCCCACAGTCACAGAGACAGGAAGCCCCAGGGCTGGATCTAGAGCCCAGGTCTTCTGCCTCTCCTTCCTTTCCACATAACATCGTGACCTAGGAGAGCTAACCACCTAAAAAGGGCCTGGCAGTTAGGGACTCACTCTGCAAAGCTATCACAAGTCCTAAAAGATGATTAACTGGTTAAGAAGATGGGAACATTTGTAGGTCCACCATGGATTCATCAAGAACAACTGTACAGCACTGGGACGCCAATGTCCAAGAACACACAGAAGTGAATGCCTTTTGGCAGGAAATGCCAGTTTTGAACAACAGAAAGCAGAAAACCAAGGTCATCCTTACAGCTTTTCAAGGCACATAAATGGGTGTTTGATCAAGCAGGACACAGAGATGGTTATTATTATCTTCATGTTAATAATATTGTTATGGAAATTTATTATTATTATTACTACATACAGTATGAATATTATAATAATAATATGGAAAAATATCATAACATTTTATAGAGAACTTACTATGTACCAGGTGCTGTTCAGAGTGCTTGATGTACATTAACTCATTTAATCCTCCAACACTCTAGGAGACAGGTAATATAATTATCTCTGTGTAACAGATGAGCACATTGAGATACAGAATGGGTAAGTAACTTGTCCAAGGTCACAGTGATCACACAGCTAATAAACTGTGAAGCCAAAATTCAAACCAAGGTAGTCAAGCTCCAGAATCCATACTCTTAACCTCTACACCTACTGCCTCTCAAATACAGCAAACATTTAAGCAGGATCCATGCTAGGTGCTTCCATGACTATCATCTATTATCACATTTATTGTTCATTACAAACAAATCTAGCAACATGAACAGAAGCCATGAAGGCTTCATAACACATCAAAATGGAGCTAACCCTGCAGGCAAGCAGAAACACTTGGAAATCTCCACCCAGCCCCCCATTTCTCATTGGGATTTGATATCACAAAGGTGAAACAGCTGGAAGGCCCAGACAGCTACACATTGACTTGTCTTTGGTTAGAGCTCAGCGGTTATCAAACTTCACTGTGAGTACAGTGAATTACCATACAAAGTCGTGTACACAAAATCTAGTCTACTTACTTCAAGAATAATTTCAGCTCTCTGCTAGTCCTACATTCAATTTGCCTCTGCATTGTTCTGAACTCTGCAAATTTCTTTCACCAGAAATCCTGAGAGTGCCAAACTTAGCCATTCCCCTGCACCTTCCGGCTCTGGGACAGCTACGGTGGCCTTCAGGACTCAAAGCTCACCGCCTTCCCTTCCTGGAGTGGCAGGAACCACAGAGATTTTTGTACCCAACCAGCTCACTTACAGGTGGAGAAATGTCACCCATGTTAAGTGACTGGCCCAGGATTACAGAGCGAGTTAGGAAGAAACTAACCCTAGCTTTCAATTCTGAGTCTGATATATGTTTTCCACTACACTGTGCATTTTATTTCCCCTGGCTCTTCTACAGTGCTATATTCAGCAAATGTTTATTAACCCCCAATATTAATAGTGCTATAGACTGATTTTGTGTCCCTTCAAAATTCATATGTTGTAACCTAATCCCCACTGTGATGGTATTAGGTGGTGGGGCCTTTGGAAGGTAATTAGGTCATAAGGGTGGAGCCCCATAAATGGGATTAGCACCCTTATAAAAGAGACCCCAGAGAGCTCCTTCACCCCTTCTGCCATGTGAGGACAGCCCACAGTGAGAAGACAGCCCTCTATGAACCAGAAGCAGGCCCTCACCAGACACCAAATCTTCCCAGCCTCCAGAGCTGTGGGAAATACATTTCTGTTAAGCCACCCCATCTATGGTATTCTGTTATGGTAGCCTGAATGGACTAAGATAACGCCTAGGAGCTCTGCTTGCATTATCTCACTTAATTGCCCAACCCAGCAAGGTAGATACTATATTTATTATGTCCATTTTACAGCTTAAGACACTAAACTTTAGCCATCTGATGCCACCTCTCCAAGATCATGGCAAAAGATGAGGTTCAGAATCTGAACCCCAAGTGTCTAACTCCAGAGCTTCTTATATTCTGGACTCTATGAGGTCCAATTTCACCATCCCGGTCCCCTTTTCTTTCTGTGTCCCACGGCCAATCCCCAAGTCAAGTTCACAAGCTCTTTCCTGCAATGCTGTTCTCCCCACTACCCGCAACGTCCCCATGGCCTCAGGGAGACTGTGCCCATTGCTCTGCTAGGTCCATGAGGCTCGGTAGACATGCCAGGGACACCGTGTGGCCCCAGAAGGTGCATCGGTCCATGAGAGGGCAGGAGGGTGCCCAGTGCCCACTCTGCTCTTGCTCCCATCTGGCGTCAGGGGCCAGGATACAGTACAGGGTTTCCTGGTGGCCACTCCCGCACCAGCACAGACCAGTAGTGACCCGCGTCTAAGCCTGCCCCAGAACACACCCACAAACCCTCAGGATCACACCACCGACCCTCACCTACTCGCAGCCAGAGCCAGCTCTAGTCAGTGTAATTTCAGGGGAAGGGGAGGGTTGCTGAGCAAGCGCGCAGTGTGACAGCAGGCACTGGGCGTACGACTTCACTCCCCAGGCCGCGTTCACGCACGCGGAAGGTGTCACTAGCCCCGTTTATTCTAAGAAGGAAACCGAGGCTCAGAGAAGCTAACTGACTTGCCTGACCAGCACAGTAAGTCTTTGTGTGACTCCAAAGCCCAGGGTTTCCCACTACAAATGCCCTCTCTCAGCTGACAGACATCCTTAAAGCTATGCACTCCAGTTGCTGGCTGACCATCAGAACCCCGTCATGAGAGCCTCATTCCTCAAGCTTCCCTTTGTTGAAGTGCAAATGCTGTGCAGAGGGGTGCACAAGTTTCAACCAGTATTTAAGTCTCCCCTAATAACAAGAAGCATTTTAATGGCATTTCAGGGTTAACAAACAACTTTTTCATGCATAACTTCACTTGATTCCCACCACACCCCGTAACTAAGGATCACACTCCGCATCTTACACGTGAGGAACTGAGGCTCAGATGCAGGAGTGGGGATCGAGGGGGGCAGCTGAGAGCCAGAGTAGAGACTGCAGTCCCAGGTTGCGTGAGCCCTCAGTCCACACACCACCTCACCTCACTCTGCTCCAGTCTCCCCAGGGATGTGAGGAGGAGGAGGGAATTAGGGCAATGGGCACTGGGAGGTGGCGGTAGGACAGTTTGCCTTGGATCCTTATTCAGTTCCTTGTGACCCACCATCACCCGCAACCAGGCGTACAATGCCCAAAGGTCTCGCCTCCACCCAGACAAACAAGCAGGCAGACGTGACACTCAGCCAACAGAGCACTGAGACCGGTCTGGGCTGAGAAAGTCCCCAGCCATACGCACCAAGGGAGGCCAGGGGCCGCTATGCCTGGGCTGGAGAGGGGCCACACCCCCGGTGCATGCAGCCCCATCACCCCAGCCACCCACGGAGCCCTGCCCACCCAGAACCCCTGTGAAAGGAGCATCCTCCAGCAGACCTCCCCACTTAGTGGGGCTTCCCAGCACCCGGCAGTCCCAGGGTGGGACAGGGAACCCTCACTCCTAGCCCCTTGGGCCTCTGATTGCTGTCTAGGGGCCCCTTGTTTTTCCTCCTCTGGGACAACCCTGCAGAGAGAAACGCAGGGGCAAGGGAGCCAGTGGCAGCTGCTACAGGAAACGTATCCCTCTGTTAGCAACACTTCTTCAGTACAGGCCTAGAATTTTCCACAACACCACCAGGTTCATTTTTGAAGGAGGCAGCTTCTTTTCCATACGTCCCACCAACTTCACATCCTCCCAGCCCATGGCTTCACCCACTTCCTTCTGACACCCTGGAGGTCATCGCCGAGGGGAGAAGGGGAAATGAGGATCCCCCGAGCCCAATCTTCTCAGCTATAAACTGAGTGGTGAGTAGCACCAAGGGAGATCGAGGGAGGCCCCCTCAGGCGGCTGAAAAAGAAAAAAGTGCTTTTGTTTTCTGAGGACATACCTCACTTTGGGGGAAAAGGTGTGTGCTTGTATTTCAGGCAGGCTCATGGAGAAAGTAAGAATCTACAAATCCACTGAATACAAACCCAAACATATAACCAAGCCCCCGAAGATGAGGAAAGTTCTTCTGGAAACCAGCGATACTGCAACTCCCGCAACAACCATTCATTTCATATTCAAATGCGAGTTCACAGTCCAACTACACTTGAACTTCTACACATGGGCTTCAATTAATGTTAACAGTTAAAATCGTTGGCTACAATCATCACTTCAGTGGTTTCCTAGGGATGGGACCCTCAAATCACGAAGGCTGACGACAGTAGTGCTTTCTGGATGTGGCATGTGTTCAAGCTCATGATCTCGTTTCCAAGACCTCTTGATCGCATACCTGATTTCATGACCTGAGAACATCATACAGAGAGGACACAAGACCATTTCCCAGGTACATGAGGGGAGCGCTGAACAGGCGGCCCTGGTGGGAGGTGGATTAACAAGCCTATTTCTTCAACCCGATCTTCCTCTCAGGAGCAGCCCTCCCCTACCTGTGACAATGGTCCATCTTTTCCTGGTTTTGCCCCAGCCTGTGCCTGCTCATCAGACCTTGGCAAACTCCCTGACCTGTCCTCATCAGGATGATGGGCTGGTCCCAAGGCTCAAGCACAAATAAAGTCCACCATGGGAGGGAGCACGGTTGGGACAAACCCTGGGCTGAGGAGTCAGGGCAGATGTCGTCTGAACCCAACCCTGCCACGTCCTAGCTTGTGACTTCCGGCAGATTACTTCCTCTCGGAGTCTTCTTCTCCTAAAATGGGGGTCATGACACATACCTTTCAGAGTCGTTGTGAAAGGTGGTCAAATGAGCTGAGTAGAACACCTAGTTCAGTGCCTGGCCCACACCCCATAGCTATGCATGGCAAATGGCAGGGCCCGTTCTTCGTGCAGCCTTGACCGTCAGTGTCCCAGAGTCCCTGCAGCCAGGGCATAGGCCAGCTCAGGAGCCCCAGGCTTCCATGTCAGAGGGAACCCTCACAGGGTTTCTCCCTGGGGGTGTCACTGGCGTTCAGGGCAATTCCTCACTGTGCAAGACTGCCTCTTACACTGCAGAACACTGAACCCCTCTGATCTCTGCTCACTGTCTGTAGAGCCTGTCCCCAGCCCCCTAGAACTCAACGACTAATAGTGTACCATATGTGTCCAAACACCCCCTGGGGAGTATCATTCCTGGCGGAGAAACACAGCTGAAGCCTTCTCCCTGCCAATCTGAACCACAAGTCTCTGAGCCAGATGCCTCCCCTTATCCCAGACATCCATTTAACAGAGAGAAGTTCTTTCAGGAGCCCTCCAAGGAAACGTGATTCTTGACCTTGTCACAGGGGTGGGTCACGCCTCCCTTTCTGAAGAACCCTCAAGACCCCCATTGTCCTCAAAAGCTTCTCCTGGTAAGAATCTCTTGACTTGCCAGGACCATAACATAAATTCCTTTAGTCAAGTTCTTTGACCTGGAAATTTTACATAATTAACAGACTGGAAGAGAAGGTGATTCTTGATGACAGAATGTCAGACACTTGAGAAAGGGAGTGATCTGGGCACCAGGATCTCTTCAGGATTCTTCTCTCACGTGGTAAGAGGGGGACTGTCCACTTATTCCACCCTGCTGAAACCATGGGACAAGCTGGCGACCATAGGCATGGGCTACAAGATATCTGTATGTCCTGAAATCAAGTCCTACCTGCCACACACTGACGTTGCAGTAATATGAAGTCCCCTGCTCAGAAAAAAAGTCACATAACGTATATGACAGACAGCACTTGCAAATCATACACACACACGTACATGTTTGTATATAATGTGTATTATTATACATATTAATTATATAATTATTATGTGATTAGTATATTGTATAATCAATATATAGTGATTATAATTATATATTATGTATATTAATATATTGATTATATGTATAACTAACATGTATTATGTACATTAAGAGTACAGTTGACTCTTGAACAACTCAGGGGTTATGGTTAGTTGAAAATCTGCATTATAACTAACCTCAGCCTTTCCTATATGTGATTCCTCCATATCCCCAATTCCACATCCGCAGATTCAGCCAACTGCGGATCGTATAGTACTGTAATATTTACTATAGAAAAAAATTCTCGTATAAGTGGACCTGCGCGATTCAAACCCACGTTGTTCAAGGGTCAACTGTACTTGCAAATTAAAAATAAATGATGAAATTCCCCCAGAGGAAAAACATACAGGCAAAGAATGTAAAATGGCAATTTCACAAAAGAAGTGAAATAACATGTGGAAGTAAGATACTACCTTCCACCTCTCAAACCAACAGCTTTTGAAAAATTATAGTGTCCAGTCTCATGAGAGTGTGTGAGCACCTGATATGCTGCCGATGGGAGTGTAAGTTGGTATTTCCAGAGGGTAGTTGAGCAATATGTTTTAAAATCCCTAAAAATATACATAGTCTTGGACCAAGCAATCGTACTTCTAGAAATTTATTCTCAGAAGTACTAATGGATGTACTCAAAGATTGAGCCTGTTTTCATTGTCTATTATGGTAAAAATTAAAAGCAACCTAAATAGCCAACAATAGAAGATTTTTTAAATAAAAACTTTGTATATAGCTTGAAACAAAGCTATTATGATATTAAATAACATTACCAAACATTATGACTGCATTTTGTTAAAAAAACTGTGTATATACAAAAAAAGTACTGGAAGTCTATATAAGAAATATTAATAATGTTTAGCATCAGGTGATAAAATTACAAGTGATTTTCTTTCTTTCTTTTTGATTATCTGTGTTTGCTAAAATGTCTATATTGGCCTAAAACTTCTAAAACGTCTCTTATGGCATTTAGTAGCTTCTACTTTGTAAAATGTTATGTATGAACACATCGCAGCACCTCAAGAGTACAAATTCCTTGAACACTAGGTTCTAAGTCTGATTCATCATCATAAACTCCCCATGATATTAGCTTAGGGCCTTGAATAATTACAACAATTACCATTTATTGAATGTTTGCCATATGGCAGGCACTGTACTAAATTGTATCTTTTAATACAATAAAATTCAATAAGCATTTTTTGAAGAAAGGAGGAGGGCAGATGGAAAGGAGTGAATGAATAAATGCCCAAAGATCTGAAACAAGCTGGCAGCTCTCTCAACAGGAAGTGACCTGCTCACTTTTGAGGTCCCTTCTGACTAGCAGACCACACCAATGTGCCAGACCATTTCCTCTAGTGAGGATGGGAGCAAAAAGAGGGGCAGGGAGGGCTACACTGTAAACCTGGGTTTTAGAAGCCACACTTTTTGGAAGATAAGATTTCACAGGGAACTGCCAGGTAAAACTTCAAAATCATTTTTGGGAGCTTCCTTATCAGATTCCAAAAAACTAATATTAAGACGGCAAAGCCCTTTTAATGCATCACTTTTGACCTTGGCAACCTTTAATTCATTCCTACAAAAACTCCCAAGCACCCACCATCACCATTATGAAGGATAAATTAGACACAGTCTCATCCTTAAGGAATCTGTAATGCAAGAGGACAACGAATAGTTGCTGAAATAAGTGATTCAAGGCCGGGTGTGAGCTCTCACAGAGGACTAAGAGGCTGAGAGGAGTGCAGAGGGAGAAATTCTTTCTAATGGGGAAGGAGAGCAGAGGAGGTGGCAAGTGAGACCCAGGAGAGACAAGATGTCTCAATGCAGAGCTGGGGGAAATGGCACTCCTGGCTGAGTGAACAGCCTGAGCAGAGGCTCTGAGGGGTGGGATGTGGGCAAACAATCATGAGTGTGTGGAAGAAACAGGTTTGAAGTGACCGTTGAGGCAGGAAAAGCAAGTTCAAGCCAGAATGGAGAGGCTTGGGAAGCAGGCAAAGGAGTGTAGACTTAATTCTGGTAATACTTGTTCAGCCCATGCCCCCAAATCTTGGGCCACTTCATGAGAAGGAGCAAAAGTGGTCCAGAGATGAGCTCCTGTCCATCAGCCTCTTCTTGCCCCTGGCAAATTCCTGCTACACTTCCAAAAAGCACATTAATACACCCCTCACTTTCAAAGGCTCTGGGGTGAAGTTCAGATTTAAAGCCATAGTGACCTGAGCACACACAGAAGTAGAAATGCTGAAGCAGCTCCTTGACACCTGGCTCTGCCCTGCCATTCTCCAAACTCTGACATTCCAGAGAGGAAGCTGCCCTGGCTTAGCCCATCTCCTGGGAAGATGAGGAGGCAATCCCTGGACCAGCTGGTGTGCAGCAGAGAATGGGCAGTAAAAGCACCAAGAACTGATCTCATCAAATTCAGCTTCCAGAGGGTCAAGCCCTGTGGTCCTGCTTCCTCTAATAGCCATGAAGACACCCCCAGCCCCCTCTGGTACCCCTCTTGGTAAAGGGTTTGGGAAAGGAGTCACTAGGAGTCCAGAGGACAACAGACAGATTTTTCTCAAATATTTCAGCAGCATGATACATCCTTCCCTCCCTGCCTTCTCTCTCTCTCTCTCTCTCTCTCTCTCTCTCTAAATGTGCCTCTTTTTCTGTTTTATTTTCACTCTCTCCCTCCCTCCCTCCTTCCTGTCTCTCTCTCTCCTTGTGTCCCTTTCTCTTCTTGCTTCAATTTTTGTAGAACCTATCTTTCAATCTCTTTCTCTGAATCTATCTCTATGTGTCTGTCTCTCAAAGCCTCTGCCTGTTTCTATAACTGCCTCCACGTCTTTGACATTCTATCAGTCAGTCTCTGTCTTGGCATCTCTGACTTTGTATTTCTGACCTGCTGTCTAGATGTCTCTGTCATTCTGTCTCTCTATGTGTCTCTGTGTCTCTGTCTTAGTGCCTGTCATGCCCACGTCTTTCTGTCACTCTCTCTCTCTCCCGGTATTTTCATCTCTCTGCCTCCACATCTCTGTCTCTATTCCTCCTCTCCCGGCTTGTGTTACTAAAATCGCAGAGAGGAAATCGAGCAGTTCCAAAAGCTGTGACCCTAAAAAGCAGCTTCAGCGGGACGCCGGGTTAGAGCGGCGGGAGGGGCACCGCGGGGACAGCCCCGGTGAGGCGGCCGGGCCACACACGCGACTTCGCGGCCCCGTTGCCGCTCCCCGGGTCTCCCGCCTGGCGAGCGCCTCGCCTCGCCTCGCCTCGCGGCCCAGCCCGACCCCGAGGACCCTCGGCGCCACCGGCGAGGGGGTTTGCCCCAGCCGGGAGTAGAACAACAGAGGGCGGAAAGTTCTCACCGATGGTGAAGCTGTAGCCATCGATGCTGAAAGTGGCACTCCGGCATTTTTTGAAGCCCTCTTTCCTGTTGCTGGCGTCCGTCATGGCTCGGCCGGCGGCGTCCCGGGGTCCCCCGCAGCGGAGCGCGCAGCCCCGCGCCGGCGCCCCGCTCTCGGCCGCGTCCCCTCCTCCGGCGCGCCGCGCGCTCTCCCCGCTGGTCCGCCGCTCGCTGCGAGCGGAGCGCTCCGGCTGCAGGCGCCGCGACCGCGAGGTCGACTGACGGACGCACTAGGCACACGGCGCAGCCAGCGAGCGTAGCAACTGCTCCATCTCCAGTGCCAGGTTCCAGACACCACGAGAGGATTGCTAAGAAAGGCAGGCGACGCGGACCGGTGCGCGTGGATGCAGGCCGGTGGGTGGGTGGGTGCCGAAATCCCTGTCTTTGCCACCCTACTCCCTGGGAGCCGCTGAAGCCGGCACGCTTCAGGCACGCCTGTTTTCTCTCAGCTTCGCCTTCCCCTCTCTGGAGGCTGGTGGGGTTTGGGGACTCTAGGGAATGGCTAAGATTTGGCGTCGGCTTCTTCTAGATGTTTTCTCTGGCGGACAAGAGAGCTCCCAAAAAGCACATCAACAGATGGAAAAGCAAACATCTAAGCCGGTCAGATGCCGCCAAAGTTTGCTCCAAACAAGGAAGTCAGGCAAATCGCCACGCCCACTTCCTCCCAGCAGCTGTCTCCCTCACTAGCCTGGAACCCCGGTAAGATTACCTCTTGGCAGTCCCTGGCCAGAAGGTAATTATCAAAGTAACCCATATTTGTGGCTAAGCTCTTACACACAGAGGCTCTAAGATGTGCAAGTTCTAGTCGATTCCAAACGAATTGTCCAAGCTCTTTCCAATTTGGTTTTGACAAATAGAGACTCCTGGAATGTGTTGCCGAGTAAAGATTCCTGGAAGTTGTGGAGGTGGCAGAAATTTAACCAATCCTACAGCTAACCCCTCTTGTTACAGAAGAGGAAACTGAGGTCGACAGGGCCTTGACTAAGGTCCTACAAGTAAAAAGTGGCAGCGTTTGGACAGAGGAGTTTCACTTTATGACATCAAATCAATCATTGGTCTTTCCAGTACCTGAAATGACTGAGTTAGGCAAGGTTTGTACAAGGGAAATCATTCCCTCCAACCAGCAAGCAACTGCTAAGGATTTACAGCTGCAGTGTTCTGTGTCAGGGGCTGGGGGGCTCATGTAATGAGACCAGAGCTGAGTCCCTTGGTGGAGTCCACGCAGTGTAACACGTGGAATGACAGTGCTACGCTCAGGTTATTAAGGGACTAGAGTTAATTTAACCTCATTTGTCATGATGGAGTTTGACACAATTACCAAACACTTGTCAATACTAACAGAGTCAATCAGGTATATCCCTCATTGTTTCTGAGAGAACAGTGGGTCCACACGTCTTCAGAATCTAACTAAAATTATGTCTTCTCCAAAAAAAAGGCACATATACACACATGTGCAGTATTCCACATGCAATTTCAGGGGACCCATAAAACCCTCAAGCCCACTGGCAACCAGGTTAGTGAATATCTCAGGAACTGAATCTTCTTCAATTTACCATATATTTTTAGAGAAATGGATATTTTTTTAATGTCAGATGTAGTTGGAACGTCAATTATAAATTCTCTCTGGTAAGACCTAGAACCACATTAATAGTTTTCTCGGGTCAGTGGCAAGATTAATTGATCCAAAAGGCAGTGGATGTCACAGACCCCATGTCACACAGAATGGCATGTCCCAGCTTGGAAGTAAGAGAGTGCTTCAAACCCTGAGGCACTCCTTGAGACTGGAACTTGTTACAGCACAAAAGCATGAAAAAGACTCTAGGAACAAACAGACCTGGGTCTGAAATGTGGCTCCACCACTTACCACTTACCAGCTATATGACCTTGAGCAAGAAGCTAGACCTTCCTGAGTCTGCTTTCCTCATCTTACAATGTGAATTAAGGAGAGGAAATGGGTGAAACCTAGGCATGCAGTGGGCCTTCAGTTATTGCAATCACCAGGTGACTCCCAAGTTTCATTATGTAGACAGTGAAGAAAATTCTTCACAGCAATAATATATTTTCATTACTGTTATCATTAATTTTTTTTTTTGGGGCTGCATTGGGTCTTCGTTGCTGTGCACTGGCTTTCTCTAGTTGCAGGGAGTGGGGGCTACTCTTCGTTGCAGTGTGCGGGCTTCTCATTGTGGTGGCTTCTCTTGTTGCAGAGCACAGGCTCTAGGCATGCGGGCTTCAGTAGTTGTGGCTTACGGGCTCAGTAGTTGTGACTCGTGGGCTCTGGAGCACAGGCTCTAGTTGTGGCACATGGGCTTAGTTGCTCCGCAGCACGTGGGATCTTCCTGGACCCGGGCTCGAACCCATGTCCCCTGCATTGGCAGGTGGATTCTTAACCACTGAGCCACCAGGGAAGTCCCTGTTATCATTAATTTTATAAGAAAATTTTATACATAAAATGTTTATATGTATTATATAGAATGTATTTTAAATATAGTACCCCCAAAAGTTTCTTATCGTTCTCATTTTCCTGTATTTCTCCCACTTTCCCAAACCTTCAGCAGAATCACATGCCTTCTTTTCTGGCACTGTAAGTTCCGGAATGAGGATCCTGAAAGCCCTGAGTTATAGTCTCCTATGGTTAAGTTACCAAGAAAAAAAAATCCTAATGTGATGGAAAATTTTCCCTGAGTGAGTGAAATTACAACTTGGTATTTAACCACTCTTAGCAGAAAAGCTTTTTGAAATATAATCTATAAAAATAATAACAATGTGATCATTTATCTGTCCCCTAAAGACTGGTAAAAATAACTTGCCTGAACAATTAGAACTGTTTTTAAATCGCTTCTCCCCAGAATCGTTCTCTCTCTCCCTGTTTTTAGAGATTGCACACCTACAGAACCACTGAATGCACTGCTTCAAGTGCAAGGTCTGAAAGCAGCCTTCTCAGTGTGGGGCTCTTACACGAAACCAAGTGAAGTCGAGTGCTGACGTTACACAAGCCGAGGAAGAATGAGTTCAAGACTAAGATCAACAGAAGCATTGCTTTTGCTTGTTCTTTCAGAAATGCTCCATTAAGAATGCCTGTGAAGTAAGGAAACTAAACCAAGATACCCAAGCAGATGGGTGAATCCTATGCTCTTATTGTTAGAGCAGGGGTCAGCAAACAGACCTGCAGGTCAGATCCAGCCTGTCACCTGTTTTTGTAGAGTCTTCAAGCTAAGAAGTGATTAAGTGATTGAAAAAAAAATTCAAAAGAAGAACATGTGACACATTAAAACTGCATGAAATGCAAATTTCAGTGTCCACAAATAAAGTTTTATTGGAACATAACTACGCTCATTTATTTACATATTGTGTATGGCTGCTTTGAAACCAACAGGCAGCGTTGAGTCATTGTGCCCAAGTCTGCATGGCCTACAAAGCCAAAAAACGCTGTCTGTCCCTTTACGGAAAATGTTTGCTGACTCCTAGATTATAGTAAATATCTCACACCTGTCCAGGCTTAGATAACTTCTAGTTTTATTATATTTACTTTAAAATAAGTTTGGAAAATCATTGATCTGCTTTTAATTACTGGAATGGATTCTAACAAGGAAGGCACAGCAACAAATGCTTGATGAATGAAAGAAGGAAGGAAAGAAACAATATACATAATAATAGTTTGCTCCAGTTATTAGCCAAGATTAATTAGGTTAGAATTAATTTCTCCCAAGATAATGCATGACCCTGGTTTCATCCCAAGAAAGCAGAATAGGAACTGAATTCAGTACCTAAATTAGTTCATAGCTCATGGAACAAATAATGTCCTTCAAACTAAACAACTATAAAGGAAAAATTTTAATCTGGCAGGATACTCCTCTGACTCAGGTGCTAATATCATGTCCTTTGATACTCCTTGTGAAGGGGCTGATAACTGTTTCTATGTAAGAGAAAGAGTGTCAGTGGAAAGTACTTATTGTTCATTGGTTTTAAACCTCTAGAAAAAGATGAGCATATATATATGTGTAGCATATGTTATCCAAAAAGTCCATTTTCTAAGAAAATAACTTTTTATTTGTCATACCAAAGAGAAGACAGCTACTCAGCACTTCATTAATGCATTTCAACCGTTCTCAGATAGGAAGCCATCTACCATTTGGAATTCTCCCAACAGCCAATGGCCCAAGAATTGTAAACCCAAGTTGCCCCAATAAGAGCATTGTTTATACCCCTCATGGACATCCTCAGCTCTCTGACAACTACTCCAGTTTTGGGAGAGGACCCCCTTGCATTCACATCATCACAGAAACGGCTACAGGCAATGAAGTTTCTGAATTGCAACCCTGTTCTTCTGGCTGTAACTGGTACAGTCCAGATAAGGCTAATGAGTATCTTTGCTGCGAGTAGGAATTGTGAGAGGTGAAGAGAAAGTTCTAGGAAATTCTAGTCGCAGTTCCAGCCTGCATCTAAAAATCAGCTCCTCCCAAATTCTATGAGATGCCCTAGTACCTTATACTACATTCCCTTTTTGTGAGTGACCCAGCATAAGGGAGTTTCTGCTGCTTGCAAACATGAGTCCTAACTAATCCATCAAACACGCTCCCTTTCAAGGAGAGAAGGAAAAAATAAACAGAGAAAGAAAGGGTGGAATTAAATTAACATTACTGAGTGCCAACTATGTGTTAGGCATTGTGCTAACCAAGAAACAGTCCTTGCCTTTGAGGACTTTACAAGAAGAGAAAGTCCCAGAACACTCTCTAGAACCAGGGGTCCAAACAAGAGAGCAGTCTCAGAAAATCTGTATCTATGGAAGCGACTCCCTTCAGCTGTCACTAACACCCTTCTCTGTTTCATTTTGCTTCTACCTTATTGCTTCTCTAGAGCCTACTCTTTGTTTCTCGTATTAATTAGGCCCAGGGATGGCAGCGACTATCTAAATAAACAGAGAGAATAAAAAGCAAAGTGCCTACACACTTGAGGGTCAGAGAAAGTTCCCAGAAACATGACTCGAAAGCCCTGATGAAAATTACAGAATTCTATTTGCACAATGAGGCAATTTTTCTTTGTGATAGGAATGGCCACTGTCTATTTTTCAACTTTTTTTCTAAGTTTACATATCATTAGTGCATCTGTGAAAATGACTATTTTTCTATACCTGCCTTCAGTGTCTCAAAAAATCCTTCCATGTCTCAAAAAATATTAGCTGAGCAATGCTTCCCCCATAACATCAGGAGCAAATTAGAGTAAATTAATTCTTTTTTGCTCTAAGAATTTAGGGAGAATTTTCTGGTAGCCTTTGTAGTTACGAGATTTTTAGAACTGGAGACACTCTGCAGTGGACGTGGAGAGACCAAAATGATGGTCTTGAATTTCTTTTCCATAATCCTGAATATCAAGCCTGGACTATTCTTTCACCCTCAGCCCACCTAGTTTGCCTAGGGACCTCCTCCTCATCCTTCAAGTCTCCACTGATGTCCCAGGTCCTCCAGAAAGCATTTCCTGCCTGCCTCTTCTGGAGGGAGGTGGCCACTCCACTGTAAGCCTCCCCTGGACCCCATTCTGCATCTCCATACTAGAACCATCACACTGCACTCACACGGCTTGTTTGCACGCTGGTCACCCCACAAGGATATAAGCTGCTGGTAGCAGGGATGGGTCTTCCATCTCAGCCCCAGCAGTGCCTGGCACAGAGTAGGCCCTCACTAAAACATTTGATCAATTAAGGAGTGAACACAGATGTAACATGCAGTGCTGCACAGCCAGCAGGTGACATGATTGGGGCAGAACAGTCATTCCCTCTCGCCATTCACCCTCTATCTTCCTCTGTGATGGGCTTTGGAGCCAGCTCATAATAAACAGGTTAACAACATTTAAAACTAATAAATACAGGGAGATCAGCTTGGTGCTTTGTGACCACCTAGAGGGGTGGGTTAGGGAGGGTGGGAGGGAGATGCAAGAGGAAGGAGATATGGGGATTTATGTATATGTATAGCTGATTCACTTTGTGATACAGCAGAAACTAACACACCATTGTAAAGCAATTATACTCCAATAAAGATGTTTTAAAGAAAACTAATAAATAAAACAAAAAGCTCCTCTGTTTGCTAGCTGTGTGACCTTGAGCAAGTTGCTTAGCCTCTCTGAGTCTCGACTTTTTTCTTCTGTAAAACGGAGATGTAATAACTACCTTATAGGGAATATGTGAGTTATACCGAGATAAGTTAAAGACGTTCCCTGAACCTGACCCATAGTAAACTTTCAATATAGGGTGTATTGTTTTTTTTTTTTATTTGGCCACACCGTGCGGCTTGCAGGATTTTAGTTCCCCTACCAGGGACTGAACCCGTGCCCTTGGCAGTGAAAGCGTGGAGTCCTAACCACTGGACCACCAGGGAATTCCCATCAATATATGTTATTTTTTAACATCATCATCATCACTAGGACACTAGGTCCCTTTTGTGCTTGTTTCCTGCATAGAGTGCTGGAGATAATGCATACTCAGAGGCAAGAGGAACGGGCTCAGAGCTCACTCACCCTGGGCCCAAGGCCCCAGAGTATCAATCACCCCGTGAGCAATGGAGCCAGAGGTTCTAAGCCTCCATCACTCAACTGAGCTGCAGACACCCACGGGCTGCCTGAGAGCTGGAGTCTGGAGCATGGACAGGGCCTGGCTCAGAAAGCACCCTCAGGAAATGCTCAGATACTCTCCCACCCACCAGCCTCCATCCCCCTCCCTGTTCCATGACACTTCTGTCACCTAGGCATCACTGCATTTAGTGGACATGTTGTGGCCTTCATCTTCTCAGCCTCTTGTCAGCGTTTAACTCTGTGGACCACAGCTGCATCATTTAGGATTTCTTTTGTTCCCTGGGCATCCAGGGCACAACCTGCTCCTGGTTTTCCCTCTAGCTTTCTTAGCCACTTCCTTTACTGTTGTTAACCAGAGAAGCTCTTATCCAGGAACCTCTTCTCACTTGATTCCCTCGCTGCTGAGCAAACCTCTTCACTCGGATAGCTCTGTTAATGACTCTCAAGTATCTATTTCCAGCTCAGATCACTTCCCCAAGCCACAGGGTATCTCCTTTCTCTTCAGAAGGTCCTATAGGCACCTAACCTCGACTCATCCAAATCTGAACTCTTCATCTTCCTAATCCACCTCCAGAGTTCCCCTGGGGTGTTGGAGAAGGGGGATAATGCTTCCACTCCCCTTCCCAGGTCAGGCCCACCTTTATCACCCTCCTTCGAATTTCTTCTCTGACTGATTAGGGTTCCAAGGCATTCCTCAGGCCAAACTCACTAGGACAAGGATCTCTGCTAGGAAGAGCCACCCGGCACCTGAGAGTTAGAAAAGGGTCCCCTTCCCCTGGGGGAAGCAGCCCAGGCAAGGACAAACACAGAGCTTGGTGAGTGGACGTGGGCTGAGTGTTGCTCCCATACTGTCCGTGTAGTCCTCAGGCATTTTGGGGTTCCTCGCCATAATACCTCCAGAATATCATCAAAGCCTCACTCTTAACCTCCAATCGCCCCATCTCTGTAAATGGTCCCCATCTCTGTAAATGGTCCTCCCGTGCACTCTGCCATCGGATCAGAACCTATGAGCCATGACTGTCCCCTCTGTCTCCTCATTTAAATAGCCACGAAGTCCTGACAGAACTACCACCTAAACGTCTGGCATCCACCCACCCCTCTCCATGCTCCCCCTCCGCAGTCCAGGCTACACTGTCTCTCACGTGAACTGTCACAACAGCCTCCTAACCCTGCAACCTGCTGACATTCTTGCTCCAAGACTTTGTCTATCCAGCAGCCAAGATGACCTTTTTAAGCAAAAATTTAGTCCTGTCCTTTCTCTTTCTAAAACACTTCAGAGACTCCCCATCGCTCTAGAAAAACTCTCAGAACAAAGTAAAACCTCTTAGAATAAACTAACAGAATAAACACTTAAAAGTTAGTTAAAACAAAGAAACAAACAAACAAACAAAAAAAACCCACCTCCTTACCTTGCCTCATAAGGCCCTACAGAATCTTGGGGGGAACTGGGAGTGGTCCAGGGGAGTATAGGTGATACTGGGAGAGGTAAGTCCTGAGTTAGATCATGAGGGACCTTGGTTTTCATGATGGGAAGTTTGGACTTTCCCCTATAGAAAGTAGAAAGCATGAAATGCTTTTATAGGAGATGGGGACTCTCAGGAAGGGAGTGGGAAAGTTTGACAGGGTAGGGAAAGCAGCAGTAAAGACAGGCTAGTTCTGTGGGCAACTGCAGCTTAATCCTCTACAGAACATCAGGAGCCAGTGTGAGGCACCTGCCTCAGCTGTCAGCCAGAAGAGAGAAGGAGCGGGGCACTCCCTCAGTCACTAGTGAAGGGCTGCTCCCAGAAGACACCAATTCCCTGGCACAGTCACCCCCTGCTGTCTGCAGGGGATTGATTCCAGAACCCCCGTTGGATGCCAAAATCCTCAGATGCTCAAGTATCACATAAAAGGTAGAGCATTTGCATATAACCTACACACATCCTCCCATAAACTTTCAATCATCTCTAGATTACTTATAATACCTAAAACGATATAAATGCTATATAAATAGTTGACTGAGCATGGCAAATTCAAGTTCTGCTTTTTAGGAACTTTCTGGAATTTTTTTTCAAATATTTTCGATATGCTGTTAGCTGAATCCACAGATGCAGAACCGTGGAAAGAGAAGATGAACTGTATTCCTGGCCTCCTGAAATGGCAGCAGAGCAAAATCTGGTGGACAGATGAAGGTTGCAAGCAAAGAAATGCCAGTTCAGCAACTGGGAGTGGTAAGAGCATGGGACAGAGACCAGGCCTCGACAGAATCTGCTACATTGCGCTCATCTGATTTGCTTTGTATAAAGAAGACTCTAACTACAGTTGCAGAGAACAAGCCAGAGAATGGGCATTTGGGTGTTTCATTTTTCATGCACTTTGACAGGTAGAGAGTGCATGTGAGGGGCAAGAGGATTGTGATGGCTAATTTTATGTCAACTGGGCCAGGCCATGGTACCCAGCTCTGTAGTCAAACATTCTGGATGTTTTGTGAATATCTGGGGTGGTGGGGGGCGATGAGATTAACATTTAAATCAGTGGACTCTGAGGAAAGCTGATTACACTCCATAATGTAGGTGAGCCTCATCCAATCAGTTGAAGATCTTACTACAAAAAAGCCTGACCTCCCCCTAGCAAGAAGGAGTTCTACCAACAGACAACCTTTGCACTCAAACTGCAACTCTTCCCTGGGTCTCCAGCCTGTCAATCTACCCTGCAAATTTTGGACTTGCCAAGCCTCTACAATCACATGAGCCAACTCCTTAAAATAAACCAACCTCTCTCTGGAGAGATAGATAGATAGACAGACAGACAGGTTGATAGATAGACGGATGGGTGCATCCTGCTGGTTCTGTTTCTCTGACTAATACACAGGTAATAAGAAGGAATTCGGAGAAGATGGGAAATGGATACTAGTGGCCATCAAGCAGCTTGAGAGGACCCAGGAATCAGAGAACCTACAGGGATCATATTCTACACCTCAAGGAAGGTCTGAATGCCAAGGAAAAAAAAGTCATAGATGCCCCGGTGTGTTTGAGCCGTAATTTCTTCTGGCAGCAACTATCTCTGACCTTTACTTAGCATGCCATAATATTACTCAGTCCCTTTGGGTCATCCAAGTATGCCTCACACTAGTACCCACTGCTCAGTAAAGATGAGGCACAGATGCTTCAATACTGTTCACAGCAGCGGTTCTCAACAACAACAGCATGCTGAAATCACCTGTGGAATGAGTCGATCATATAGACATCAGGGCTCACCAAAACAGATTCTGATTCACTGGTCTGAATAGGGATGGGAGGCTAAGCACTGGTATTTTTTTAAAGCTCACCAGATGATTCTAGGGAGAAGCCAAGGATCAGAACCACTGCCAGTTTGCAACATTCATCCCAAATACTCCTGGTCTATTTCCATCATGATGTTCCTATCTGGCTCCTGGTCTGAAGCCCTGTCTTCCTCGCAAACCCCACCATGTGCCATTAGCGATGTATTTGGCTTTCCTGCTTGACTGCTGACTTTCTCTCAAGGGCTTTGCTTAGATGTATCAACTCTTCTCAGTTCAGATTTCCTTGAGAGGATTCTGACATTCTGTGCTTCCTGAGGACCAAAAGAAAAACATACTAATATTTGCTGAACTAATATTCCTGTGCCAAATACTGTATTAGTTTGTGTAGCTAATTTCTATAACAACTATCCAAAGTGTCAGTGGCCTGACACCACTTAAAGGTTTATTTCTTGCTCATTACAAAGCCCTATATGCAGAGGGCAGGGAGAGATTGAAGAAAGAGGCAGACCACTCCAGACTGGTGGGTGGCAGGTTTAGTAAACAAGGGAACTTTCTTACCAGGCCTGTCTTGGGCGGCCACGAGATGAGTAAGTTTCCGCACACACCCACTTAATCTTAAAAAGTTTATATAGAGGACTCAGCTGGGTTCAGTCACATACACCATCCAGATAGTCTCAACACCACCTTTCTATCTTAAGGCTGTATCCTTAGAGAAGCTTCTGAAAATGCAGAAGGCAAGGGGCCAAGGACAGGGGAGGTGGTGGGGAGCCTCCAGTTGCCTGGGTCCAGCTCACAGGTCAACCAGCCGTCACATCTCCTCGATGACCTCCCCCAGGAGCCTGGAAGAAAACACATATCCCTTCTTCCTACATTCCATTAGCCAGAAATTAGTCATACGGCCCCATCAAACTGCAAGAGGGGCTCCAGGAAATGAAATTAGGAAAGAAAAGAGGGTTTGGTAAACATGTGGATCCGTTTGAAACCCTACCCTCTTCACCGTTTTGACCAAATTTCCAATTCACCAGGTGCAGACATAGTACACCAAAGGCTGAGGGAAAAATCTGCCCCCAAATCACAGCTGTAACATTTCGGTCTGAAGTTGCAAAAAGTACCTAAGCCTACCGCCATGATATATAAATTAAAACTTTGCCCCAAAAAAGAACACCTCTTTTTCATGTGGCCTGATGTTGGTATTATCACTTACAGAAGGTTTAAGAGTATAGATGAAAACACACACACACACACACACACACACACACACACACACACATAAAAGAGTATAGACAATTTCAATAGTACATTATAGCTCTGGCTTTAGTAAGCAAGCCAAAAGAATAATTCATTAATAGTAGTTGAAAATTACATCATCTTATGACATATGATTTTTTCCTTTCTGTAAATAGAAAACATAAATATATAGAAATACAAAAATGTCAGTATGTTATGAGGCAAGGGGCAAAACAGAGAGAAACTCGGTGAAGAATCTTCTGTAGGCCAGCAAAATCTGCCACATCCAAGATGTCTGATGAGGCTCTGGGGAATAGGGATTAGAATAAATAGAGAGCAGCCAGGGTTACAACTTGCACAGCAACAGGTCCCAGATGGATAACTGTTAAAGGTAGAGTCAGCACGCACCTGCACTTGAACGTGGGGAAGGGAGCATGGTTTCTTAGAGGTCTAACATAGTGGCCTTAGGGATCTAACAGCCACCATGTGCCAGGCTCTGTGCTAAGTATTTTACGCATGCATCTCATTTCAAGCCCTCCAATAACAAAGAATGGAATTATGGTGTCAGATTTAGTTCGAAAATCTTTCTTACTGTGGTTCTGAAATCCCTGGAGAAGGTTAACTCCTCTCAGTGGCAACCTTGCAACAGAATCATCAAGAGCACCAAGAACACTGGAACCAAAGAGAACAGACAGGCAGCTCAAAAGGGGATTTCTGACACCAGAGTGGATCCAACTATTTGTTGGAATGACTTGTAATAGAGAGTTTCTCCCCCATCTGTTGTTCACTAGCAGCTAAATTCATCCAGGACTTTGTTCTAGCTTAGTGATTCACTTCAAACAGAATTAACAAACATGTCCGTTATCACCAGCAAACACACACCCACACAGATATACACAGCTAGCTACACACACACACACACACACACACACACACACACACACCACCCACACTTTGTGTCCTGGATGTGGTCTCTGCTGCTGATGATAATGATAAGGATGCTGGGGTTTTGGAGAAAATGTCACAGAAAAACATCGCTGGTGAGAGTAAAAAACCATAAGAAAAAGAGCAAAGTAGGATACAATATGGTCACAACTATGTAAAAAATTCACTTCAGAAAGACAGGGAGAAAACATACCAAAATGGTGATAGTGATTACAGTCTAGTGCTGGAGTTACAGGTAACCTGGTTACCCAGAGGCAACAAGTTCAGGCTTATCCTCCCACCCAGGAACCTTGGTAGAATTTAGTTTCTTCTTTTATGTGTCCTCCAAATTTTTTATTCTGCCCATTATTAGAAAAAAAGAAAAACATTTAAAAAGTCAGTTGTCGGGAATTCCCTGGAGGTCCAGTGGTTAGGACTCGGCACTTTCACTGCATTGGCCCGGGTTCAATCCCTGGTTGGGGAACTAAGATCCCACAAGCCTCAAGGAGCAGTCAAAAAAATAAAATAATAATAAAATAAATAAAAAGTCAGTTGTCAATGCAAACGTGGGTCTCTAAATTATTTCCTGTATTTGTCCTGTTTTAAAAATTTTATGATTTAAAAAACATATTAAAGTAAATTATCCTGAGCCAGATCAATGACCCGTGCCTAGACTGTAAGCTTCATGAGGGCTATGTTTGTTTTGCTCACTGATGTATTCCAAATACCTAGAACAATCTTGGCACTGAGTCGGCAGTTAATAAATACTTGTTGAATGAATATTCTGGTTCTGACAGTAGCTTTAAGAAGAAACATGGAAATTAACATGTCAGCCTTCTCAGTCAAGGATGTGCTCTAACCAGCCTCCCTGAATCAGGATAAATGGTCCATCTTTACCACCAATTGCGTAAAGGAGAATTCATATTCATTGTCTAAAATCTCTTGGGCTCCTCTTCTCAGAAGAGATTTCATTCTTCCATCATACCAGGACTTAATGGAAAAGTCCTGCTATCACATTATCAGTGACACCTTATTTACTGGTACTTTACAAAATATTAGGCATGTTCACTACACAAGGCAACCTGGTACAAAGAGATTGTAGTCTTGTGTAGTGGAAATTCTAAATTACGATCTTAAATTATAAAAACCTTCATGGGTGGGGAAAGCACAAAGTCTCTACATTGACAAGATGACTGAAACCTCAGAATCACAAGCTCATTTTTCCAGATGTTGATTATGCTGCCGCCCAAAAACTCTACCAGAGAATCAGACAGTCTGTATTATCATGACAAAAGAAAGCAGTTATGTTGGCAGCAGGTGGGAGTATTAACGATTTAATGCTGAGATGCTTTTGTCAGGTATTTAAGTTACCAAAAGGCATTTTTTAAATTGTGATAAATTCTTACACATACATTTGGCAACTGAATTTCTAACAAAATGGCTCTCAGGCCAACAAAGGGCATTTGAGAGAATGGAAGCAATTTGGTTTCCTCTTTTCACATGAGTTGCCTCTTGGCTTAATTAATCTCCCTGTGATTTTGAAGATATCCTCCAAACCACAAAGCACTGTCACTGACACACGGCCTGCATTCAGCGAATGGTTACGGGATTGACTCAAAATGTGTGACAACTGAAGCAAATCACAAGAAAATTGAATTGTTGAAGTGTGCTGGAAATCAAGACCAGTTGTTGGAAATAAGAAGTGAAACAGGTGTTAACTCAGTGGTTAAATTCAAAGAAGAGTCAGTGGGTCCTCATTTTCAACTCCTGTTTGTCGAGGTCCTCACTGTGGTCCAACCACTGTGACAGACCCTTTCATCTCCAGAAAGAATCTTAGCCCTCACAACAACTCCCATGTTGCACATTAAGAAACTGAGGCCAGGTGCAGAAAGCTGGATGTGACATCTAAATGGGGACCAATCTGACTTCTCCCCAGACCTCCATCCGCCATGCTAGGCTGCCTGTCTTCATCTTCTCAGAGGGTGCAAAGTTCCAGACACTCCCATCTGTGGGCCCTTCCACCCATTATTACTTTTTCAACCTCCCCCTTGTTTAATCAAGTCCAAAGAAATACATAAGCAGAGAGGAGACAGGTGCTAGTTAGAGGCCACAGAGTAGGCCCTATTCCTTTCCCATCTCCCACCTGGAATACAGAACTGTGCCCTTGAGCTGTCCTTGAGGTTTCTGTCCCTGGGAGAGGAGTCCTTAGCCACCTCCAAGCCTCTCCCCCAGCCCATCCTCCAAGTACCTTATGTGGTCCTGGTTCCCATCCACAATACTGGCCAGGCCCCAGCCGCACTGACCACCTTCAGCTTCCTGCTACACAAGGGGAAGTGAGAAAACCCAAGCGTCATGAAGATGACTCACCTAAAGTCAGCAGCCCCTTAGAGGACTGCAGACCTGCCTCTCTGATTGATACCCAGATGGACCCTGGAAACCACTTAACAGGGACTCTCCTGGGAAGATGGGAGGGAGATCTAGTTGCCTCAAAGGAGTGGCAAGGAGAGAGGAAGGGGAGAAAATGCCAACAGTACCCAGAGGCCCAGTGTCCAAGCTCCACAATCTACCTGCCAGGCTCATTGTCCCTGCCTTCAGGCAGCTCACTGTCTAGGTGGACTGACCCACAAGTGAACAAATGATAACTGAACATGATGCATAGACAGAGGGACGTCCAGGAGGTGGGGGGAGCCCAGCATGGGGCCGTTAGTCCAGCCCACAATTTCCTGGAGGAGATAACATCCACACTAGTCTCTTTTTTTTTGAGATAAGAGTGATAAAAAGAGGTGAGCAAAAAGGATAAGGTTTCTGTTTGTCTTTTGTTTGTTTGTTTTTATAACAATATTGGTGTCATTTTCACCCTAACCATACTCATTTTCATCCGACCCCACTCATGTTAAGGCAGTAAAACATCAACGATGAATAGCACAAGTTCTGAAGCTGACCTGCCAAGGTCAAATCCTGGTGCTGCTCTTACTGGCTGTATGCCCTTGGGCTTTGCCTCAGTTTCCTTATTTGACTGCTGTGAGGACTAAATGACTTAACACATGAAAGGTGCTTAGAGCAGTATCTAGCACAAAGTAACCACTCAACAAATATCAGCTGCTGTATCATGTCACTGTTACTTTGTTTTCACACCTTATGCATTTCGGTGCACTTTGGCACAGTAGTAACCTGTGAAGGGTCGGAAGTCATAGGTAAAGTGACAGGGTCAGAGAGGGAAACAGGTTGTCCTAACAACTAGTTAGCGCAGTTCCGGAACCAGAACTTCTGACAGCCCGTGTTATTTCTAACGCTTCACAACACTTTATAAAATTGTTTTAAAACCCTGAACTCTTAACACAACATTGTAAATCAACTATACTTCAATAAAATTTTTTTAAAAAACCCTGAGCTCTTAGATGAAAGTTCCTTTAAAAGCCTTAATTTTCACAAAAACAAGGAGGGAAATGGCACTAGGAGACAGTGTGACTGTCAACATTCAACAGATTGGAGGACCCCACACCTAGGGTTAATTTGGTTAGAATCCAAACCAAACGTCCTTCTGAGTGTGATAAAAATCCATGCAAAGTCTCACGGGGTTCCTCTGTCCAACATCCCCCAAACTGCCACAGCCCACAGCACCAGGAACCTCACTTTGGAAAACACAGGCTCTCGCTCCCCTGCCCAGGTCCTTAGGGCGCCGTCCACACAGCTGCGCTTACCGACAGCACCGCTGGGGGGCGCCTGTGTGCTGGCAGGACTCCGAGCACAATTTCGGGCTGCCCCTGGTCTCTTCTCACCGGGACGAAGGGACCCCCCCCCGGGACCCCCCTCCCCACCGACTTAACTGGCAGAAGTGATCAGGGGCAAGGGCGGTGAGCACAGGAGCAGGAGTAAAGGCGAGAACTCATGAAGTGATTAGCCATGAGGATGCTAAGATGGACCACATTTGCTTGGATATTTTTCCATAGGGAGAGACAGCGTGGAGTCCTGCATGGTGGCCTTTTGCGTGGCCAAGAGACCTGCAGGAAGCGCTGCATTGTTGCTTTGGTAAACGCTTAGGAAACTCCCGAAAGACGCGGCCGGTTCAGTGAGAAGGGCTCGGGACTAAGATTCAGAAGACGTGGATTCAAACCTAGCTTCTCCATGGCTGAAAAAAAGCATTAGCACTCTGAGTCCCGATTTTTCCATCATTTCACTGAAACTGATAGTACTGGTCACTTCTGTGTTCCCTTAAGCTGTTGCCAGAGCTGAGGAAAGAAGAGTGTTTGGAGGATTCTGAACCAAGTCAGGTGCGCACAGGGGGGCTGACCTTGCTCTCCTGCGTCTTCGAGTTTCTCCTTGGTTTTCCCCGGGCTGTTCCACTCTTCTTCCACGGTTGTCCTCCTGGCTCCTGCCTCTATCCGCAAAGAAAAGAAACGTGCCCTGTCAGCCACCTGAAGATAACCAGAGGAGCCCATCCTCGCTGACCTCTCTGGGGTGTCTGCTGCAGTTGACTAGTTCTTCTGCCTTCACTTTTGACTTTGGGTCTTCCTGCACTCCCATGCCCAGCTCCCTCCTGGCTGGCCTTTGACCCTCCTCTGCACCCTAAACACTGGTGTTCTGTTCCAGACCCTTTTTCTCTTCTCACTCTCCAAGTGATGGCATCCACCCCCTCGGGTGCTACTGACTCCTAATCTCTTCAGCCAACACAGGAAGGGACTGAGCCATCTGGGCAATGGGCAAACCAACCCTGGAAAGGGACCAGCTGGAAAAGTGAGAGGAGCTTCCTCCAGACACTTGGGACGATCCCCACAAGTCATTTTGGAGGAGGCAAATATTCCTGCATCTTGACAGCACTGGTCCAGAGGAGACAGGAATAGGAACACAAGACAAACTTCAGTATAGAATATCACTTGCTGCAACTCTGTGAGTAGTTATAATGACTCCCATTTTTCAAGTGGAAAAATAAACTCAGAGAGGTTGAGTAATATGCTCAAGGTCACGGAGCTCATAGAGGCAAGTCAGGGTTTGAACATGGGTCTTCAACAGGTCTAGCGCACTTTCTTCCTCTCCGCAGCCACCCCTCTGAATACGAAGGCTGGAAAGTTAAGTCCATTCTAAAGTGAAGATACTCCTACAGAAATTTTTCTTAAGATGGTGTTTAATTGCACGGATTTTACGATGACAAAGCAGTTTCTCTGTTTTCTATAGTTTTTATGCCTCCTGAGCATAGATAAATAAAACATAATTTACATTTTATTAACCCAAAATCCTAATGAACAGGATGGGTAAAAGACCATCCAGAATGCCATGGCCTTGGACACAGAGCAAAACTTCCCTACTCACAACTCAGCCAACTTGTGATTTTAAGTCAATTCTATAATAATTTTATCATTTTAATAATTTTATCATTTTAAAAATGATAATTTCCCAAACAGTTAATCTTCAACCTGCTAATTGGCAGATTACTGACAGACTCTTGTCTGTAGTGACATGCCGTAATATTCACAAATTTGGGGGGTCACTGAGACTACACAATGTATAGTATATTTTGAGAATGACAATTGCTTGTGTGTTGTGAATTTCAAGTATCATGCTTGTCACAAATAGCAAAGATTTTGTAAGAATGGAATGGGGTTTTCTTGTTCGGTGCCTTTTCAGACCTGTCTGCTACTTTTTTCTGTTCCTCTTTGTTAATGGATTTGCTTTCTTGATGGAAGAGAAGAAAAAGGTGGAGTTGAAGGTAGTATGCAAGTAACTGTTCTAGAAATATTGTCAGTCTTGTACGTGCCTGCCCTCCAAGAGCAAACACACACAAACATGTACACCCATAGTCCTGTACACATTCACACAATACATGTTTCATCTGGATGTTAATTTTCACATATCTTTGTCAATTTAAATATGTTTAAGGAAAATCCTACCATTCATAGGACACTTTCTGGGAGAAAAAAAACTTTGAAACGTGAGGAAAGAAGCATTTCTTGAGCACCTACTAAGCCACTGGGGCTCTGCCTCTTACTGTCACCGCAGAGCTCCATCTCACTGAAACCCACACCTCCAGCCAGGTAGGTGTCATAATCCTGTTTACAGAAGACAAAAGTGAAGTTCAAAATAAAAGGTGCATCACAGGTCTTAGATAACTCACTGCAAAGTGACAGAGTCATTCAAACCAGATCTGTCTTGCCTCAGAGGCTATGAATTTTGGAGTGGGGGGAAGACGAAGGATAAATTTCACAACAGTCCTGATTCTTCGTCTACAGCAGTCCTCATCCCTTTGCTCTGATCTACTCCTAGCAGCTGAAGAACAATTACTCAATGACAAAGGAATAAAAACCTCAAAGAGAATTATGTCAACCTCAATCACTGTGCAGGTCCTAAAAAAGGCAAATTGATACCCCTCCCTTCTGTGGGGAAGCAGCCTTTCTTTTAACACAATCACGGGGCAGAGCCATGCATTATCAGTGAGCGTGGCTTTGCTTTGCCAAAAGACAGCACAGGTGAGTTCTGAAAGGAAAAATAATTCACAAAAGGCAAAGTGACAATGCATGTGAGAATGGAAAGGGTCAAGGGGTCACAATCTCTCAGTCACTGTAAAATTACTTTTCGATGCTGTGGAAATGTCACCATCTTATGTTAATTTCTCCAGAATGCATAAAATTGATGCTCCAGAGTTACAGAACATTCCTGACTTCCTGCTTTCCCTTCAAGTGCATCGTTCAATAATTAAAATCTATTATATTCCTAAAGCAAAACACTTGGAAACACCTCAGCAGACACTGGGGAGGAGAGAGATGAAATTTTGATAGCAGGTCTGCTACTAACTTGAGATGAAATCAGCTTAATGCTAATTATTTTTCACATTCAGTTTCTATATTTACCAAATGGCCTAACTTTTGGAGTGCCAACTGAATTAACCATTAACTTTCCCCAGCTATCCACACTCAACCAACCCTTCAAGCCCTATTTCAAATCCCATTAGTTGTTCAAATCCCCTTACTACAGCCCACAAGGATCACTCCCTTCTCTACCTCTATTTGTACTTTTGCTCATACAATTAGTATTTAATATACATATTAAATGTATTAAGTGTGTACCATATCACATGTGCCAGACAATAGATGGGAATTGAAAACAGAATGATTACTAATAATAGATCAATTCACTGAATGTTTACTAAGGGCAGATATTGTTCTAGGTGCTTTTGTGTACATGAAATTATTTAGCCCTTGCAAATCTGACCAATTATACAGATGAAGTAAACTGAGTTACTTAATAACTCGCTCAGGGTTACTCAGATCATAAGTGATAGAACCAGAATTTGGACCCAGACAGCCTGGCTCTATAGTCCTGACAATTAATCACTACTCTACGGCTGCCTCTCCAGGCCCACATTCCAGGAGATCACAGTTGAATGAAAGACACACATAGAATCAGAAGATGACATAAAAGTGTGATATGACTGAACACACCAAGGAAGAGGGACCAACACAAACTGGGAGAGTCTAGTAGGAATGTGTCAGGAAGGTACAGGAGGGCAGTACCTTCCAGGCATTTTTAACAGTTTAGTAATTGACACTACACTACACTACACTACAAATTTCTCCCAGGCTGAGTAGGGTTGTATAATATCCTAAAAAATAATCTTGCCTGGGCTTATAAAGAGTGCTGTGCCGGGCTTCCCTGGTAGTGCAGTGGTTGAGAGTCCGCCTGCCAATGCAGGGGACACGGGTTCGTGCCCCGGTCCGGGAAGATCCCACATGCCGCGGAGCGGCTGGGCCCGTGAGCCATGGCCGCTGAGCCTGCGCGTCCGGAGCCTGTGCTCCGCAACGGGAGAGGCCACAACAGTGAGAGGCCCGTGTACCGCAAAAAAAAAAAAAAAAAAAAGAGTGCTGTGCCAGTAAAACAGTTCTCCTGGGCAGAAATGGCCACAGCCGAGGGGATGGGGCGGGGGATAGTGCTGATTTGTATTTGCAGGTTTTCTTTGCCAATTACTATGGAGTAAATACTTCCACCACAGCAGATTTCGAGCTACCAACCAAACGTCACTGAACTCATTTGGGATGAGATGTGTACGTTTGGGTCTCATGAGCCGATCTGCACTGGCACCAGCGCCCCACTGTGTGAAGTTCCTGTAGTGAGTGCCAGAAACTGAGGGAGCGGAGAGCTAGGTGGGTGGGGAAATACCACCCCCTGGGGAGACAGGCCGAGGGCACTCAGGAGGGAGGGAACACGTGCTCATTCTCTAGAAGGCTGCAGCAGCCAGGAGGGTACTCGAAAGTTAAAGCCCCCAAAGTAAACTGGGGGCAAATGAGGATATAAGACCATAGAAACAAGTCAAGGAGGCAAAAGGAAAATAGTAGCACCAGAAAAGAGACTCTAGGTGAACACTAATGCCCAGACAGAAGAGGAAACCCTGAGTTCAGGCAGGCATACCCTTCAGGCAACATCCAACCAGGTCTTGAAGACAAAGCAGAGAATCCAGAGTGCCTTCGCTGTTAGCTCCCCTCCTAACCCATCCAACTCCCTCCCAGCGCCTCCTCTGGGCTCTCAGAGCATCCTATGCTGACCTCCACTACAACCTTTTCCACAACACACTGTAATTACCCATGTACATGTCTCCCACTAGGCTGGGAGCTCCTGAAGGCATACAGCACACGATGTTGGCAAACCAGTGCGCCAAATGTGGCCCGCCCACCACTTGCTTTTAAAGGGTATGCAGGGACTTCCCTGGTGGCACAGTGGTTAAGAATCCACCTGTAAACGCAGGGGACACGGGTTCGAGCCCTGGTCCGGGAAGATCCCACATGCCGTGCAGCAACGAAGCTCGGGTGCCACAACTACTGAGCCTGCGCTCTAGACCCCATGAGCCACAACTACTGAGCCTGCGTGCCACAACTAATGAAGCCCACGTGCCTAGAGCCCGTGCTCCGCAACAAGAGAAGCCACCGCAATGAGAAGGCCGTGCACCACAACGAAAAGTAGCCCCCGCTCGCCGCAACTAGAGAAAGCCCGCGCGCAACAATGAAGACACAACGCAGCCAAAAATAAATAAATAAATAAAAATTTTAAAATAAATAAATAAATAAAGGGTATGCAAGCCAAGAATGGCTTTTACAACTTTAAATGGTTGGGAAAAGAAAAGTAATATTTTATGATACATGTAAATTATGTTAAATTCAAATTTCAGTATCCATAAACAAAGTTTTATTGAAACACAGCCATGCTCCTTCATTAATGTATTATCTATAGCTGCTTACATACTACCATATGGCCCACAAAACCTAAAATGCTTACTCTCTGGTCCTTTACAGAAAAAGTTTGCCAACTCTCGGCACGTAGACGCCACAAGAAAGGAAACATTGAACAAATGTTTGATTAATAATTATTTGACCCTAGATGCATTCCCAGCCATTCTTAATCTCATAACTATCTAGACTTTCCTGGTTGGAGGACCCCACTCACCCTAGCAACTAGCTTTGTTTTCCAGCTCCTGCAAGCACTTTGCTCCTAGTGAGAACCCAATCAAATCTTCCCAGAATGGTTGGTTCCAATCTGTCTATGTAAGTATTTCCAAGTTTGTAGTTCTATGGAATTTAACTAGAAGTTCCATTTTAAAAAAAAAAGGATTCCACGACTAAATAAGCTTAATAAATGTTGAGCTAAACATGCTTCTTTAGCGCAGAATCCCACAAAGCCTTTACGATGCTGATGTTCCCTGTGAAACTCCAAGGAACATTTACCAAACTCTTTGCTCATGAAATCGTTTTGCTGAGAACTGTTGCTCAGAATCCACTTTGGGAATCTGATTCTAAAGGAAGTAGGGATCTGACAAATATATTTCCATCAAGGCTACATGGAGAGCTCATTGTTCTGACCTAACTTATTTGGCTTAACCATGACCACCACTCCCACTCCTTGGCTGTGGGTAGCATAATCTCCATGGCAGCTTCAGCCTGCATCACACTGGAGGGGGCAGCCATTGCTCCACTCCCAGCATGGCCACTGCCTGAAGATCTCATCACCACTGTCACTTGCAGTGCTAACTCCCCCCACTACTACAAGGCTTTGCTGAGATACCACTTTCTCAGCAAGGCCACCTTATTTAAAACCACAGGGCCTCCCTGGTGGCGCAGTGGTTGAGAGTCCGCCTGCCGATGCAGGGGATACGGGTTCGTGCCCCGGTCTGGGAGGATCCCATATGCCGCGGGGCGGCTGGGCCCGTGAGCCATGGCCGCTGGGCCTGCGCGTCCGGAGCCTGTGCTCCGCAACGGGAGAGGCCACAACAGTGAGAGGCCCGCATACCGCAAAAAAAAAAAAAAAAAAAAAAAACACCACACTCTCGGACTTCCCTGGTGGCTCAGTGGTTAAGGATCCACCTGCCAATGCAGGGGACACAGGTTTGAGCCCTGGTCGGGGAAGATCCCACATGCCGTGGGGCGACTAAGACCGCGAGCCACAACTACTGAGCCCACGTGCCTAGAGCCCGCGAGCCACAACTACTGAGCCTGTGTGTCTGGAGCGTGTGCTCCACAACAAGAGAAGCCACCGCAATGAGAAGCCCGCACACCGCAACAAAGAGTGGCCCCCACTCAATGCAACTAGAGAAAGCCTGTGTGCAAGAAGGAAGGCCCAACGCAGCCAAAAAATAATTAATTAAATTAAAAAAAAAAAAAAGACCACACTCTCCCCCCCCCCAACCCAAGACTCTGGATTTTTCCTTACCTTAACTACCTTTTCCCCCAATACTTATTTCCTTCTAACAAATTATGTAATTTAGTTATTTACTATGTAAGTTCCATGAGGCAGAGACTTCTTATCTGATTTGTCACCAGCATGTCCCAAGCACCTAGGAGTGCCTGGCACATGGCAGGGTCTCAATAACTATTTGTTGAAGGAATGACTGAATGAATAAATGGTTATAGCCACTGATTTCCCCCTCCAGTGTTTTACCCACTGGCTTTTTTTTTTTTGAGGTGTCCACATATCTAATATTTTCTTTAATTTTTATTGGAGTATAGTTGATTTACAATGTTGTGTTAGTTTCAGGTGTACAGCAAAGTGAATCTGTTATACATATATATATATCCACTCTTTTTTAGATTCTTTTCCCATATAGGCCATGACAGAGTATTGAGCAGAGTTCCCTGTGATATACAGTAGGTCCTTATTACTTATCTATTTTATATACAGTAGTGTGTATATGTCAATCCCAATCTCCCAATTTATCCCTCCCCGCCCCACTTTCCCCTGGTAACCATAAGTTTGTTTTCTACATCTGTGCCTCTATTTCTGTTTTGTAAATAAGTCCATTTGTACCATTTTTAGAGACTCTACATATAAGCTATATCATATGATATTTGTCTTTCTCTGTCTGACTCACTTCACTCAGTATGACAATCTCTAAGTCCATCCATGTTGCTGCAAATGGCATTACTTAGTTCTTTTTTATGGCTGAGTAATATTCCACTGTATATATGTACCACATCTTCTTTATCCATTCCTCTGTTGATGGGCATTTAGGTTGCTTCCATGTCCTGGCTATTGTAAACAGTGCTGCAATGAACATTGGTGTGCATGTATCTTTTCGAATGAGAGTTTTCTCCAGATATATGCCCAAGAGTGGGATTGCTGGGTCATATGGTAGTTGTATTTTTAGTTTTTTAAGGAACCTCCATACTATTCTCCATAGTGGCTGTACCAATTTACATTCCCACAACAGTGTAGGAGAGTTCCCTCTTCTCCACACCCTCTCCAGCATGTATTGTTTGTAGATTTTTTGATGATGGCCATTCTGAATGGTGTGTACCCACTGGCTTTGTACCCAGGATCTAAGAGGTAAAGGGAGGGGCCCGATTGTACAATGGTAAGAAAGTTTGCTTTCACTCTGAGATGGGGAAACATTGGAAGGTTTTGACCACAAGAGGGAGATAATGTGACAGCATTCTTAGCCAAGCTGCTGGGAAGTGATTGCAATAATTCAGACTAGAGAGATGGTGGCTTGGAGGAGTGGAGGTGGGGAGGAGTGGTGAGATTCTATTATAACTTAAAGGAGGAGGCAGCTGGATTTGCTGGCAGGGCAGGTGTGGCCTGAGAAGGAAAAAAGGAGTCAAGGATAATGCCAAACTTTCTGATCTGAGCAACTGGAAAGATGGAATTGCCAAAAACTGAAATGGAAAAACTGCAGGTGAAGTAGGTTCGGGGGAAGAGGGGTGGGCTCCCACTGCATTCAGAATAAACCCAAGCACATAACCACAGCCTCCAAGTGCCTGCATGATCTGGCTTCTACCCACCTGTCCACTTCATCTCACGCCAACCACACTCCCCGTCTTTCGCCATGCTCCAGGCACACCCGTCTCCTTCGTTGCCTGGAACAAGCGAAGCTCTGTCCCAGTTGAGGGGCTCTGCGTACGTTGTCCTCTCTGCCTGGAACACAGCCCCACTCTCCATCCCCCACCCCACCTTCTTGCTTTAATCCTTCAGGTCTCAACTTACAAGTGGCCTCCTTAGATGGGAACTCTTACCTGACTTCCCTATCAAGAGTTTATTTCCTCTGCAGCACCTACACATCTACACATCGTATTTCTTTATTTATTTGACCACATTCTGTCTTCTCCACCAGCTTATGAGGTCCAAGGCAGCAAGGACATGACTCTCTTGTTCACTACTGCATACCCAGTACCTGGCACATAATAAGAACTCAATAAATTTTTATCAGCTGGTTGGTTTAAAAATAGTATCTCTGGGCTTCCCTGGTGGTGCAGTGGTGGAAAGTCTGCCTGCTGATGCAGGGGACACGGGTTCGTGCCCTGGTCCGGGAAGATCCCATATGCCGCGGAGCGGCTGGGCCCGTGAGCCATGGCCGCTGAGCCTGCGCATCCGGAGCCTGTGCTCCACAACGGGAGAGGCCACAACGGTGAGAGGCCCGCATACCGCAAAAACAAACAAACAAACAAACAAACAAAAAAATAGTATCCCTATCTGGGGGGAATCCAAGCTAAGCAGGCATTTCTCACTGAGGAAAATAGAGAGAGCAAAATGTTCTGAGATCATTGGAAGAGAAGCACCATTCATTCATCACCTTAGCCACTGTTTACTGAGCACCTACTATGAATGGAATAAGCCTCTTGTACTCAGCAACAGAAACCACATTCATGTTCCCTCTTAATGCTGATGAGCTTTTAATCCGGTATGTATGACCTTGAGGTGCCCTGGGCCTGCTGCTCCCTGCTTTGACCACTTTACATAGGTTCACCCTTGCTTCAGAAGTGCAGCAGCATTTAAATTAACTTGCCCAGTGTTTTAACTCAGAAAGTTTGGGGGGAAGGGGATTCTGATAATAATGCTAATAAATTATCACTTACAAAATGTGGGACACAGATGAGAAAAATAATAACCATCCATACTTCTACTACCCAGGAAACATCAGCAGATCTCTTCCAAGTCTTCGCTTTTTCTTTTTTCCTTTACTGTCAGTGTTGCTCAAAAGGCTCACAAGAGCACATGTCCAGAACTGCTGAGTAAAGTAGGGCATTTGGGGGATTCTAATTAATCAGGCCTGTGCTAGGAGTGGAGGGAATTAAAGTCCTCTACACCCATAACTGGTGGGAATTAATTGGGAATGAACTGAAGATAGATTATTAAAAGCTTCAGGGTTTGGGCCTGTTTCCAGCTCATTTGCTCAAATCAGCTTCTACACCTTGCCTTTGTCTCCCCATCAAGGATGCCAAGGAGGCTGGCAGTACCTTGCAGTATAGCAATTCAGCAAATACTGTCCTAGAATCAGGAGTGTAAATGTAGTTATCTCCCAGAACAACCAAATAGATTCAGTAAGCCATATTAGACCATCTTTCCCAGAAGATGGGAGACTCTGTTTGGAAAAAGAATCATCTCATACAGGACACCTAGTCATACTAGCTACAGTGCTGGACACCTTCCATAACTTACTTAATCTTCACAATAGCCCTGGAGGTAAGAATTAGCTCCACTTTGCAGATGAGGACATTGAGACTCAGCAAGGTAAGTGAATGTCTGGGGTCCCACTTGTCAAGTGGCTTGATCAAGCTAGAATGCAGCTCTCTCTGGCTCCAAGGCCTTGTTGAGCTACACTGATAGACTTAGCCTTGGCTGTGAACTGTGGGGATACAAGGAGGACCTTTCCTGTGTTGGATTTAAAATTGCTCATGAACCCACAGTGCTGAGTACAGACTATCTAAAGGGAACTGGGGAAGACGTCAAATTAATTGAGGTCATCACAGGGTGAGATTCCTACTTAATAGACTAACTAAACACTGGGGACACGGCCTGAATACAGCCAGAATTTCAAACTGTAGCCTTGTCTCTTTCAGGGGATGCATTTGGATACCTAGCTCCCGGCCACCACCTCTGATGAAAGTGAGTTCAGTAATTCACATTCGGGTAAGGAGCTGAGCCACTGAGAGATGGGTGAGGCTCATTTTGGAGACCCAGGTCATGATGTGTTCCACTCTGGACCTCAGTTCCAGAGGGAGAGGTCAGAGCCATGGCATGGGAACAAGATCGACACCACCTCCCAAGCTTGTTTTGCCCCCAAAACAGAAGTGCACTGTGTTCCCTAGAAACACTGCGGGTGGGAGGGAAGTTAGGGCCAAAGAGCCAGGAACTGCATCTGATGACTAAGGGGAGTCTTCCAACTAAAACAATTAAACAAGGACATTGGTGCCTTGGGAAGATTTTCCTATTTCCGGTCTTACTGGGACCTCAGCCTTCCTTCAGCTTGCACACTTTGCCTCCTCTCTGAACACTGAAGTTAGGTATGTTGCTTTTCTTTCAAATACAGGACAGGTGGCCTCAGGGGTACTGAGAACTCCATCCCCTGAAGTATCCAGAAGAGGCTGGATAACCACCTGAAAGGGGAACTGGGGACTTGATTCAGATCTGACACGAGGTGTTCATTCAATCTTTCGTGTTCAAATGCAACAACTATTGAGCTGCACTGGTGTACAAAGTAGGTCTGACCCCTTCATGGAATTGACAGGTCAGTGGAGAAGACAGACATGAAAACAAAGGCAGAAAGAAACATGTAATTACCAATTGTGATAGAGCTATGAGGGAAAGAAGAGGGGCTATGAGGACTAATAACAGGGAGAATAAAGAACTTCAAGGAAGGTTCACTATGTGTTTTTAAACAGTTCACTGCGGCAGTTGGAGGCCCATTTGGAAGCCATCTCATTGGCCTCCGGGAAGAGCGACATGCCTTGAACCAGGTGCTGGTGGTAGAAGAGGGGCACAGTGATCCAACTGGATGCATATTTTGGACATAGAATTGCCAGGACTTGGTGGGACTGGAGAGGTGAGGGCTTGGAGGAGAGGTGAGGAAACAGAGAGGACACCCAAGTTTGGGACCGGACAAGAGCATCTGAAATTGTGAGTTTAGAATAATGTATAGATTCCCAGATGATGGGGCTTCAAAATCCAGATCAATAGGCAAGAGGTGGGGCCAGCCTACCCCTTGGTGAAGCACAGAGCCACCAGGGACTAAAGGCATTGCCGCCTAAAATACCTTTCCCATGTCAGGGCTGAAAGGAGAAGCAAATGGGGTTTTACCCAGGTGCCCCAAACTCCTTTCTGTTCTTCTCCCCTCAGTACCACACCTTCCAGGATCCCAGGACTTTCATGCTGCCTCTAGCTGCTACATTATCTGGGAGAATACAAAGAATTCCTGCAATCAATAAAACAACACAAACAACCCAATAGAAAATGGGCAAGAGATCTGAACAGGCATTTCACAAAAAAAGGATATCCGAGGCTTCCCTGGTGGTGCAGTGGTTGAGAGCCCGCCTGCCGATGCAGGGGTCACGGGTTCGTGCCCCGGTCTGGGAAGATCCCACATGCTGCAGAGCGGCTGGGCCCGTGAGCCATGGCCGCTGAGCCTGCGTGTCCGGAGCCTGTGCTCTGCAACAGGGGAGGCCATAACAGTAAGAAGCCCGCGTACCACAAAAAAAAAAAAAAAAAAAAAAGATATTCAAGTTGCCAACAAACATATGAAAAGGTGCTTCTAATAACTTCATTAGTTATTAGAGAAACACAGACTAAAACCATAATGAGCCTACCCACTAAATGGCAAGGATGAAAAAGACTAACAGTATCGATTTTTGGCAAAGATCCAGAGGAGCAAAATCTCTTATATATTATGAATGGGAATTTAAATTGGTACAACTACTTTGGAAGAAAGTGTTTGGTAGCATCTACTAAAGCTGAATATGTATATAGCCCATAACCCAGCAATCCACTCCTAGGCATTTATCCAATGAAATATATATGTATTTGTATCAGAAGATATGTATGAGAATGTTTTTAGGGGCACTATTCATAATAGCAAAAAACGGGAAAACTCAAGTGTCCATCCATAAGAGAATGGATAAAATAAATTGTGACTTATTCTGACAAAGTAAAGCTGTGTAGAAATGAACGTGGATAAACAAATACTGCATGTAAGAGCATGGGTGAATCTCACAAAATAACATTGAAAAATGAAACCAAATGCAAAATTTTCTATGATTCAACTTACATGAAGTTCAAAAACAAGCAAAACTGGTGATAAAAGTCAGGAGAGTAGAAGCCTTTGGGGAGGGGGTGATGGTGTTTAAGACTGGGTATGAGGGGGTTTCTCTGATGCTGGTAATGTTCTTTTCCTTAATCTGGGTGTCAGCTACACGGGTGAGTCCATTTCATGAAAATCCATCAACCTGTACCTTGTGACCTGTCTACCCTGAAACGTATTTATGTCATACATCAAAAAACAATGTACTCTAAAAACATCTCGGAAGAGTGTTTGCCTATGGCAACCAGGGGCAATACAGCTGCAATAAATAACCAAAAGCATAGTCAAGGTAAACCAAGGTCATAGCCAATCAGTGCCAAGCACCAAGTTAAAAGAATGAGGGTGAAAAAAATAGTAATAAATAGTAAAACCTTTTTATTTTCAAATATTAATTTTCTGAGCCTTGATGTACTGTTAATACAGCATTTGGCTGCCAACTTGTGTTCTGACTATAGGATTTGGCTGGGTTTTGGAGGTTTACAAAGGCATCATTCTATCCTTTTCAAGGTAGGCTTTTGTACCTGTATATATGTACACACCCACTACCCACAAGGATATATACTCTACATAATGTAAGTTTGTGACTATAAAACAAAGAGATGATTCCCATAACCACCCACAAAATGAGTCTGATTATTTTATCATCACACCTGGTCTATGTGTGCATGCTCCTTGCCACTGAATGTCCATTAAAGAAGTCCAAAAATGATCTGAGGAGCTGTCCTGGTCATCAAAAAACTGTGCTGTGTAATGAAAAAGAACACATGCTTTGGAGCCCACCACTTACCTATGTGCCTCTGGACAAGCGATTCAACCTCTTTGACTCAGTTTCTGCTCATATAAAATGGAGAAAATTCTACATAAATTGTGAGACTGGAGTGAGAATGAAATGAAATAATTTACAGGAAAGTGCCTGCCATGTATTAAGCCCTTGACAAATGCTAGAGAGTTGCAGTAACATAGCAGATAGTTAATCTTGCAATTCTACTCATTTTAAAGTAAACACATTAACATTCTCTATTTTCTCCACAACTTAATGAAGACAAAAGTTCAGGTCTTTTGAACTTGCTTCATAGATATTTTCAGAAAATGTTTAAAAACGTGCCAGGCCCTTTCATTTCAGAAAGAAAAGCAGACAAATACAAGGAGGAAAACCATTGGAACCTTAAATTGGAATTCATGGAACAGACACCATTTCAGGTACACACACTTACACTCAAAATAAAATGAACCACCAATTAACGATTCACTGAAAAGAAGGTTAAAAATAAAAGTCATAAAAGTAAATTTACTCAAATTTCATAATTTAATCAAATTTCTTTCAGTAAAACTAAACTACCTACAGTGACAACACATAATTACTGAGAAAGAATAACTTCAATTGCAATTGTCTAAATAAAAGTCCTTAATTTGGGGGTAACGAAATATATAATATGTCCTTTAAAAATTTTTTCCTGACTTACATTTTTTCAACATAATTCCACTAACATTTTGACCACATCTGTGATTAGAAAATGAACTTAGTGAAGAGGAGAAGGGAGCCACAGTGAGTTTCCAGTGGCCACATACTAGCCAAGGCTTGTCAGTGAAAAGTTCCTGGGGCTGAAGAGCCAGCTGCATTGTTCCAAGATGACTATTTCAGTGGTAGAATTTTGCCTAAGCGTTGCCAGTTTCGGTTCCTCAACAAGCCTCATTCAACAGGGTCACCTTTGAATCTGTCAGCTACCTAATACTCTTCCAATAAATGTATTTTATGCTTCAAAAATAAATAAATAAATAAAATGGTAAAAAAGAAGAAAATGAACTTACTTTACTTGAATACTAGGATATTAATTAAATAAAGTGTGGCATATTTGTATAATGGACATTAAAAATGTAACTGTAAGAGCTGCATTTTCAAAGACTATTTGATGATTTGGGAGAATGTCCATAAAATATTTCCAAACGGGGACTTCCCTGGTGGCACAGTGGTTAAGAATCCGCCTGCCAATGCAGGGGACATGGGTTCGAACCCTGGTCCGGGAAGATCCCACATGCCACGGAGCAACTAAGCCCGTGCGCCACTACTGAGACTGTGCTCTAGAGCCCACGAGCCACAACTACTGAAGCCCATGCACCTAGAGCCTGTGCTCCGCAACAAGAGAAGCCACCACAATGAGAAGCCCGCACACCACCACGAAGAGTAGCCCCGGCTCGCAGCAACTGGAGAAAGCCCGCGCACAGGAACGAAGACCCAACGCAGCCAAAAATAAATAAATAAATAAAATTAAATAAATATATATATATATATATTTCCAAACGGATAAAATAGATGTTATAAAATTGTACGTGTACACTGTAATTTCATTTTTGTGATACATACGTATGTTTGCATAGGCATAGAATAAAATTTTGGAAAGATGGCTATTTAATTGTTCCTAAGAGTTATTTTTGAATGGTCAGATTGTGAGGGATAGATGTTTCTTTCTTTAAACTTTTGCCTTTTGCAAATGTTACACCATAAATATTTATTACTTTTATAATAACATAAGAAAATATTCTTCTTTTTAAAAATGACCTGTAATAGATTTTTACTTTTTTGGTGTTTTTTACATCTTGGCAGAGATCTAAGTGTAGGTTTGTAATATCTCCCCTCCCCCATCATTGCTCTCTCCCTTACCACTTCTTTCATTTTGGCCATTCGTGTGAAACATTTAAGAACGTTATCATGAAATCTAAGGATAGCATCTGTTTGCAAGTGATTACATGGATGTATTCAAAATGGTATGCCTTAACCAGCATTTTATCAAATAGACTAAAAAATTGACAGGTCCAAATCTCTCAAGGGGGCTATGTGGTGAACAGTAAACTCAAGTCTACAGTCTGGCCTCCTCCTGGGCGTGTGCCTCTGGACAAGTCATCCTACCACTCATAACCTCTGTTCCTTGCTTGGGCCCTAAGGGAATGCTTCTCCACCTCTAAGGCCCAGAGGACCCTGCAAGGCTGAGAGGGTGTCCAAGGGGTCTCACCAGTAAGGCTGGTGGCGTTTGGTCAAGGAGTTCTGTATTAGTGTGCTGGGGCAGCCATAACCAAGTACCACAGACTGGGAGGCTTAAACAACAGAAATTAATGTTCAAACAGTTTGGCAGGCTAGAAGTCCTAGATCAAGATGTTGGTAGAATTGGTTTCTTCTAAGGCCTCTCTCTTTGGCTTGCAGTTGGCCATCTCCTCCCTGGGTCTTCACATGGTCTTCCCTCTGTGTGTGTATGTCCTAATCTCCTCTTCTTAAAAGTCATATTGGATTGGGGCCCATCCATATAACCTCCTTTTACCTTAATTACTTCTTTAAATGCCTTATCTCCAAATAGAGTCACATTCTAAGGTACTAGGGGCTAGGACTTCAACATTTGAATTCAGCTGGGGGGAGAGGGTGGAGCACAATTCAGCCCATAACAAGTTCCTGTCAAAGAAACGAACATAGTGAGTAGAAAGACTAGCTCCGATAGAAGCACGAGAGTCCAATTAAGGGTATTATACAGAACTACCTGCAAATTTCCTGAAATATAAGTAGAGTTCCATTTTCTTCGCAACCCTTTTACAGCAGGGCACTTCTTAACAAAGGTGCCCTCAGCATGGGGGATCTTTTGTATATTACCTAACAAGCAAACTGTTCAAACTGTCATGCCAGCCAACAGCTCATAGTTCAATTTTAGCAGCACCCCACTTCTATCCATTAGAGATTGTTTACACACTTATTTGAATATTTTACTGCATTTTGCCCTTATTATGTCAAATAAAGGTGTAGACAGTGGGAAAATGACAGACTGGAACTATAGTGATTAGACACATTAAGTCTCATAACCTAACTGCAGTTGACACAAAAATGGGAATTGTCATTTGAGCTTGAATCAGGGACTTTCTCAACTGGGAGTTCACTGAACTTAAGCTGATGTGTGTACATCTGTGACAGAAAAAGAAAAAAAGCTAAAGAACACAGATTAGGTTCTAAAACCAGATGATGCAAGATTGCACCTAGAAGACAAGATGTAACTTGGGAAGTGTGTCTTAGCTCTCGGAGAATGGAGTTCACCTGTAGCATCCAAATACCTTATACAGCCTTCATACATTTAACATTTGTACAGTTTTTCAGGAACTGCCTATAGAAAAGAACTTTCCATAGCAAAGGAAATTTTCTACACAGAAGAGAATTCTCTACAGGAAAGTAGGAAACTACCTAATATAGTTCTTTGCTAACAGTGTTTCAGTAAATTATATTAAACAACTCTGGTGAGCATGATTTATCAAGTACCAAGCCACATCACTGAAGCATACTTTCTGCACAAGTTCTGAGTCACCCCTCCCTCCTCATCCCCAGACATTCATATTCCATGGATTCAGCTTTCATGATTCTTAACTATATCTCTTCCTTTCCACCCCAACTTCCCTAGCTCAGATATTTATCACCTCTTACTTAGAGAGATTCCTAAATGGGTTCCCTAACTCCAGTCTCCTCACCTCTAAGCCTCTCATACTCCACGGCCAGATCATTCATTCGTTCAATCAACAGGTATTTATTGAGCCCCTACCATGTCCCAGACAATACGCTGAGGGCTGGGGATTCTATCTTGAGCAAAGCAGGCACACCCCTGGAGGTGATAGTCTAGTGTAGGAGACAGCCAATTGCTAGAAACAAATAATTACGATAAACTAGAGTCATGGGCCCTTTGGTAGGTAAGAACACATGCTATGAGAGCAGGTAATTGGGAGACCCAAACCAGTGCAGTAAAGTGAAAAAAAAAATTTGCTGTTAAAAAATGATTATTCTTTTTTGGGGAAGATCAGCAAAGTGGGAGATGGTGGGAACAAGGAAGGAGCAGACTTTGATGGGGTAATCAATACTGTGTGGTTAAGATGTTTCTTAGACATCTGAATGAAGATATCAAAAAGATAAGTGGATGTGTGAGCCCGGAATACAGGATCTGGGATGGAGATAGAGAATTGGGGGTTGTCATGATTTAAAAACATGGAATTGAATGAGATCACCTAGGGAAGGGAGGGAAGGGAGGGGAAAGAGACAGGTACTGAGCTTATAGAGATCCAGTATTTGGAGGTCAGAAAGAAGAGGAACAAGCATAATAGATGGAGAGGGAACAGTCATTGAGGTAAGAGGCAAGGCAGGAAAATGCAGAGTCACAGAGCACTAGAAAAGCAAGTGTTTCAGAAGTGAAGTGGAGTCTTTTCAACAAATGGCGCTGGGAAAGTGAAATATCCACATGCCAAAAAAAAAAAAAAAAAGAATTTGGATCCTTATGCTACATATCAAAATTAACTCAAAATGGATCAAAAATGTAGACATAGGGCTTCCCTGGTGGCGCAGTGGTTGAGAGTCCGCCTGCCGATGCAGGGGACGCGGGTTCGTGCCCCGGTCCGGGAAGATCCCACATGCCGCGGAGCGGCTGGGCCCGGGAGCCATGGCCGCTGAGCCTGCACGTCCAGAGCCTGTGCTCCGCAACGGGAGAGGCCACAACAGTGAGAAGCCCGTGTACCACACACACACAAAAAAAGTAGACATAAGGCCTAAAACTATAAAGCTCTCAGAAGAAAATATAGGGGGAAAGCTTCATGACATGGAATTGGCAACGATTTCTTGGCTATGACACCAAAAGCACAGGCAACAAAAGAATAAATAGATAAATTGGACTATATCAAAATTTAAAACTTCTGTGTGTCAAAGGTCACAAGCAGTAGAATGAGGAGACAACCTAAAGAACGGGAGAAAATATCTGCAAATCATATATCTGATAAGGAGTTAATACCTAGAATATATAAGGAACTCTCATTCAACTCAACAACAACTACAAACCCAACAATCCAATTTAAAAATGGATGAAGGACTTGAATAGACATTTCTCCAAGGAAGATATGGAAATGGCCAACAAGCGCATGAAAAGATACTCAACATCACTAATTGTTAGAAAAATTAATATCAAAACCACAGTGAGATACCACCTCACACTCATTAGGACAGCTACTATATAAAAAAAAAACAGAATATAACAAGTGTTGACAAGGATGTGGAGAAATTGGAACTCTTGTACACTGCTGGTTGGGATGTAAAATGATGCAGCCACTAAGGAAAAGAGTTTTGGAGGTTCATAAAAAAATTACATATAGAATTACCATATGATCCAGCAATTCCCCTTCTGGGTATATACTCCAAAGAACTGAAAGCAGGGACTTGAACAGATATTTGTACACCCATGTTCATAGCAGCTTTACTGACAACAGCCAAAGGGTGGAGGCAAATCTACATGTCCATCAACGGGTGGACAGATAAGGAAAATATGCTATATACATACAATGGACTATTTTACAGCCTTAAAAAAGAAGGAAATCCTGGGTTTCCCTGGTGGCGCAGTGGTTGAGAGTCTGCCTGCCGATGCAGGGGACACGGGTTCGTGCCCTGGTCCGGGAGGATCCCACATGCTGCGGAGCGGCTGGGCCTGTGAGCCATGGCTGCTGAGCCTGCGCGTCCGGAGCGTGTGCTCCGCAACGGGAGAGGCCACAATGGTGAGAGGCCCACGTACAGCAAAAAAAAAAAAAAGAAGGAAATCCTGCCACATGCTACCACATGCATGAACCTTGAGGACATTACGTTAAGTGAAATAAGTCAGTCACGAAAAGACAAATACTGTATGATTCCACTTATATGCAGTACTTAAAGTAGTCAAAATCACAGGGACAGAAAGTAGAATGCTGGTTGCCAGGGCTGGAGGGAGAGAGGAATGAGGAGTTGTTGTTTAATGGGTACAGAGAAAAGACTGCTGGAGACTGGCTGCCCAACAACGTGAAGGTGCCTGACACTGCTGAACTGTGCACTTAAACATGGTTAATATGGTAAATTGTGTATCACATGTATTTTACCACAATTTTAATTTTTTTGAAGGATAAAAAAATGAATAAGTAGTTCATTTTACTAACAGGTCGAACAAGATGAGGACAGAACTGCCTGTGGCAAGATGTGGCATTTGGAGGCTTTGATAAAGCTCTTTCAGTACAGTGAGTTATGGAGCCTTATGGAAACATAGGGAGGAGAGAGACCAGGAGGTGAGGGAATCAAGCAAGTGAGGACACATGACTTCTCAAACTTCTTAGCTTCGAACAGAAGCACAGAGATGCGGCCATAGCTGGAGGAGGAGGTGGGGTCAAGGGTGGCAGGGTGAAGATGAGCAAGATTAAAGGCTGTTCATGGGGAACCGTGGTGCCGCCGTTTGGGTTCTCTGGTCTTATGTATTGAAACAAGTGGTTATGGCCTTTTCTTCAACAGAGCACAGCTGTGCAGGGGCAGGGGCAGAGTTAGTGGCTTTAACCTGGCTTTAACCAGGTTGTGGTTTTTTACAGGCAGGGACAATAGAGGAGAGAGAGAGGCAAGAGGCTTATAAGCCTTTGCAAGGGAAGGATTAAATACCAGGCCATAGAATCTATGCTGCACAGAGAGGGAAGTGAGGGTATGAGGAGGGGGATGGGTACAGAAGTAGAGGCTGAACTGTGGTCTGCGACTTGCCAGGGTGGGAGTCCTGTTTAAACAAGTGAGCTGGAGACATAGGAGGGAAGGATCAGAGAGCAGGATGCCAGAAATCCAGATTTAAGAGGTGGGGCAGTTATTGTCCATGACTTTTCGAATAGGAGGCTTAATCAGGTCAAATGAAAGGTCTTTGGAGCCGGAGGTCAAGGAACTAAGAGTCCAGAATATTGAATGAACCACCTACATTGATGCTAAAGTCACCATAAAGAATGATAAGATAGGAGGAGAACAAAGAGCTAGAGTAGGGGGAGGATGTGAAGCAAGGGGGAAACAGCATGTGCAAAGGCCCTGGGGTAAGTGAGAATATGTCACTTTGAGGAACAGAAAGAAGTTCATTAAGGATGGAGAACTGAGTACCATGGGGAAGGTAATGGATAGAATGCAAGGCTATTTTTGTGAAGACTTTGGAACACATGCAAATGAGTTTATTTTTTATCCACAGGGAAGCTATTAAAGGACTTTAAGCAGAGAGAACTACAATCAGATTTGTGTTTTTGAAAGATCGCTCTGATAAATAAACTGGTACATCTGACAATGGAGTATTATTCAGTGCTAAAAAGAAATGAGCAATCAAGCCGTGAAAAGACATGGAGGAACCTTAAAGGCATATTTCTAAGTGAAAGAAGCCAATCTGAAAAGCCTACATCCTGTATGAATCCAACTATGTGACATTCTGGAAAAGGCAAAACTATGGAGACAGGAAAAAGAAAAGATCAGCAGTTACCATGAGTTAGGGGAGAAGAAGGAATGAAGAGGCGGAGCACAGGGGCTTTTTAAGGCAGTGAAACTACTCTGTATGCTGCTGTAACGGTGGATACATGTCATTATAGATTTGTCCAAACCCACAGAACGCACAACGCCAAGAGTGAACCCTAAGGTAAACTATGGACTTGGGCAATAATCTGTCAACATAGGTTCATCAATGGTAACAAACGTACTCCTGGCAGAAGCCAGTGCAGGAGGCCAGCTGTGTGGACGGGGCATATGAGAACTCTGTACTTTATGTTCAATTTTACTGTGAACCTAAAACTGCTAGAAAAAATTAAGTCTATTTTTTTTTAATCACTCTGGAGTGCTGTGTGGAGCATGGATGGGACAGGGTTAACCCTGGAGAAAGGAAGCCCTGACAAGAGACTGTTGTTGCCACCTGCTGAGACAGGGAGCAGAGAAGAGGAGTGAGTTTAGGGACTGGGGGAAGGGCATGGTGAGTTCAGTTGTGGGGTGGGGGGAGGCGTGTGAAATCTGAGTTTCCCGGAGCTGAAAGGAGTCCATGCCTAATACTTTTTCCATCATAAGCACTAAGCACAGAAAAAGCCACGCAGGGTGCACCCCTGCAGTTCTGTAAACACACTCATCATAGCCAAGGCCAGCTCAGACCTGTTTGCATGAGGCCATGTAGCATGGTGGTTGAGCCCATGGACGCCAGAGCCAAATGTCCTGGTTTGAATCTTAGCTCTGCCACTTACCAGCTTGGACAACTTATTTAACCGCTGTGCCTCAGTTTCTTTACCTATAGAATGTTGAGTAATAGCAGTACATACCTCATAAGGTTGCTGTAGATAGAATTAGTGCATATAAAGTAGCAAGGAAAGTGATGAATCATCAACAGCATATGAGCCTTTGCTTTCAATACTATGAATACTCACTACTTTGAATAAATTTTAGCTCATATATTGACTCCATTATTCATCCATTCAATAAGTATTGATAGATTCCCCACTACTGGCACTCAAAGTTAAATCATATCCTAATTCTACTCTCAAGAAACTTAGACACAGAGATTAAGACATGCAAACTTTATATTTTCAACCCCAATCTGAAGAACAACTTGAATTAATAAATGACAGCACGCGTTATCGGAATATATGCATCACCACAAAGAAAACAATTCAAACACTTCTGAAGTCAAAGCGATGTATTTATCTTCCTTCATATATATAATCTTCCTTTTTATATAGCTGTCTTTAAATGATATATTTAACTTAATATATATTTTACGTATGTGTATGTACAAATACATACAAGTATTTCACCTTGCTTTGCTTTTAAAAAGCAAAGTACCCAGAGAAAACCATAATTCAAAAAGACACATGCACCCCAATGTTCACTGCATGCAGCACTATTTACAAAAGCCAGGACACGGAAACAACCTAAAAGTCCATCAACAGAGGAATGGATAAAGAAGATGTGGTACATATATACAATGGTATATTACTCAGCCATAAAAAGGAATGAAATTGGGTTATTTGTAGAGATGTGGATGGACCTAGAGACTGTCATACAGAGTGAAGTAAGTCAGAAAGAGAAAAGCAAATATCGTATATTAATGCATATATATGTGGAATCTAGAAAAATGTTATAGATCTTATTTGAAAAGCAGAAATAGAGACACAGACATAGAGAACAGCAAATGTATGGATACCAAGGGGGAAAGGCAGGGCGGGGGGACGGGGGGAATGAATTGGGAGATTGGGATTGACATATATACACTACTGATACTCTGTATAAAATAGATAACTAATGAGAACCTACTGTATAGCACAGGGAACTCTACTGAATGCTCTGTGGTGGCCTAAATTGGAAGGAAATCCAAAAAAGAGGGGATATATGTATACGTATAGTTGATTCACTTTGCTGTACAGCAGAAACTAACACAACACTGTAAAGCAACTATACTCCAAAAAAAATTAGTAAAAATAAATAAATAAATAATAAATAAAAACAAAAAGCAAAGTATTTGAAGAATGACAAGAGAACCGGGTACTGACAAAACCAACTGTGTACCCAGCCAAATAAGGGATAGTATAGTGTAGTGATTAAGAGCACAGAATCTGGAAGAAGACTTCCTGAGTTTAAATCCCAGCTCTCCCACTTACTAGCTGTGTGAACTTGTGCAAATGAGACCTCTTTGTACCTCAGTTTCCCCTTCTGTAAAATGGGAATATAAGAGCACCTCATGCCTCTTCAATAAGTGGTGCTGGGAAAACTGGACAGCTACATGTAAAAGAATGAAATTAGAACACTTCCTAACACCATACACAAAAATAAACTCAAAATGGATTAGAGACCTAAATGTAAGGCCAGACACTATCAAACTCTCAGAGGAAAACATAGGCAGAACATTCTATGACATAAATCACAGCAAGATCCTTTTTGACCCACCTCCTAGAGAAATGGAAATAAAAACAAAAATGAACAAATGGGACCTAATGAAACTTAAAAGCTTTTGCACAGCAAAGGAAACCATAAACAAGACTAAAAGACAACCCTCAGAATGGGAGAAAGTATGTGCAAATGAAGCAACTGACAAAGGATTAATCTCCAAAATTTACAAGCAGCTCATGCAGCTCAATATCAAAAAAACAAACAACCCAATCCAAAAATGGGCAGAAGACCTAAATAGACATTTCCCCAAAGAAGATATACAGATTGCCAACAAACACATGAAAGAATGCTCAACATCATTAATCATTAGAGAAATGCAAATCAAAACTACAATGAGATATCATCTCACACCAGTCAGAATGGCCATCATCAAAAAATATACAAACAGTAAATGCTGGAGAGAGTGTGGAGAAAAGGGAACCCTTCTGCACTGTTGGTGGGAATGTGAATTGATACAGCCACTATGGAGAAAAAAACTAAAAATAGAACTACTGTACGACCCAGCAATCCCAGTACTGGGCATATACCCTGAGAAAACCATAATTCAACAAGAGTCATGTAGGGCTGCACTAGTGGCACAGTGGTTGAGAGTCCGCCTGCCGATGCAGGGGACACGGGTTCGTGTCCCAGTCTGGGAAGATCCCACATGCCGCGGAGTGGCTAGGCCCGTGAGCCATGGTCACTGAGCCTGCGCGTCCGGAGCCTGTGCTCGCAACGGGAGAGGCCACAACAGTGAGAGGCCTGTGTACCGCCAAAAAAAAAAAAAAAAAGAGTCATGTACCACAATGCTCATTGCAGCTCTATTTACAATAGCCAGGACATGGAAGCAACCTAAGTGTCCATCGACAGATGAATGGATAAAGATGTAGCACATATATACAATGGAATATTACTCAGCCATAAAAAGAAACGAAATTGAGTTGTTTGTAGTGAGGTGGATGGACCTAGAGTCTGTCATACAGAGTGAAGTAAGTCAGAAAGAGAAAGACAAATACCATATGCTAACACATATATATGGAATCTAAAAAAAAAAAAAAAAGGTTCTGAAGAACCTAGGGGCAGGACAGGAATAAAGACGCAGACCTACTAGACAATGGACTTGAGAACATGGGGAGGGGGAAGGGTAAGCTGGGACGAAGTGAGAGAGTGGCATGGACATGTATACACTACCAAATGTAAAATAGCTAGCTAGTGGGAAGCAGCCACATAGCACAGGGAGATCAGCTCAGTGCTTTGTGACCACCTAGAGGGGTGGGATAGGGAGGGTGGGAGGGAGACGCAAGAGGGAGGAGATATGGGGATATATGTATATGTATAGCTGATTCACTTTGTTATAAAGCCGAAACTAACACACCACTGTTAAGCAATTATACTCCAAAAAAGATGTTTAAAATAATAATAATAACACCTCATACAGTTGTTGTATGACTTAAATGAGTTAATAAACGTGAAGCACTCAGAATAGTAAGAACCCCAAAAGTACTAGCTATTATCATGCAGAAATATTCCACGTGCTTATTTATTTGTAAGCCCAAATCAGTGTTCAAGTAATTTTATTAAACTCTGGAATATGCACCACTAACAAAGGGAAATGCTAGATTTTACAAGCAGTGAGTTGGTACAGTCATTTCTCATGAAGTAAGGGCTGTTAGGCCATGTTAACAGCAAGGTGTTGCCAGTCACTAGGCCTCATCTTGAACCTGCCACCAGAGGGCGCCAACAATGGGTTTCTGACAAAGCTGCGCAAAAATGAACACCGAGAAAGGCAGAAAACAGGTCAATTTACACCAGAATGACTTCTGGGTCTACTTCCAGTCCCTCTGAGGCAGGATATTTTCTTTACATTTAAAGGTCCAGTTTCGGCTTGGAGAACTTTCTGGTCTAAATGATTGATATTTGTTTGAGTTTTAAGCCACATAGCCGACACTTTTTCTAAGTCACGTTGTCACCCGACTTGTAGATTTGGTTGCAAGACGCATACTTTCTCGTAGATGGTGAGCTGGGTTCACAAACCACCAACGGTGGGCCCAGCCCACTCCCTAAGGAGTTAGTGGGTTCATGCTGTACCTTTCTTCCCCCAGTGCACAAGGAGATACTCTGATTGAATCACTGTCCATATTATTCCATATTACTCAAGTGTAAGTAAAAATATCTTTAAGCGTGCATCCTACTTGTACCTAATAATGGCATATTCTGGTGAGTCACTTTTTAAATCTACGAGTTCACTGTAACATTGTACTTCCCCATTTATAGCCTGCTTTGTAATAAATTATCTTTTGTAATTTCCCAGTCTCCATTTTTAATAACCCATTTAAAACCTATTTCAAAGAAAATAGATGCATTTTTATATTTAAATTTTATTCATTTGTACATAGGCCAGTATTTTCATCTTTTTGGCAGCTCCATAATAACATTTTAGATCCACTTGTTATCTTTTATTATCCACACAGCATCATTTGCCATTTTTAAAAGTTAACTATTATTCAGTCACATACTGAATTCCTTGTATTCTTCAGGAAATCATTTAAGGAAAATGTAACTGTTGAACACCTGAATGGAAAAGAAACTTGGATATTAGAGTTGCACAAAATGTGTCCTAGTTCACTCTCTGTAAGAGCTCAGATCTTAATGGGTTTTGAGGCCGACATTATCCAGCCCCATTTCCTCTCTGGTGTGTCTCCTGCTTCACTCTTCCCTGCCCTTTCTACCTGGACCTCCACACGAGCCCATGAACGTGCTGGGCAAACCATCATCTTGGAGCTTCTGCACTGTCTGGGGTCTCTTCCTTTTTCGCTCTTTCCCCAGATACCACTTCCTTACCTCAAATAGCACCCCTTCAGTGAGTTCTCTCCTGACCACCCTATATGATATGAAACATCTTCAGCATCCCTCACCCCCCATCCCCTGCTATTTTTTCCTGTGACATCTGTCACTTTTATCATACTGTGTCATTTTCCTTACTTTTATTATTATTTTTTTGCAGTATGCGGGCCTCTCACTGTTGTGGCCTCTCCTGTTGTGGAGCACAGACTCCGGACGTGCAGGCTCAGCGGCCATGGCTCACGGGCCCAGCCGCTCCGCAGCATGTGGGATCTTCCCGGACTGGGGCACGAACCCGCGTCCTCTGCATCGGCAGGCGGACTCTCAACCACTGCGCCACCAGGAAAGCCCATTTTTCTTACTTTTTATGTATTGTCTGTCTCCCCCTCCTGGAATATAAGCTCCACAAGAGCAAGGATTTTTGTTTGCTTTGTCCTTTATAGGACAAAGGGGGCCTAGAACAGTGCCTGCACATAATGGGTGTTCGGTAAATACTTTTTAAGCTAACTGAAAGATATTAATAATATAAAAATATCCTGAGTGATAAAATGTCTCTTTACCATTTATGAGTATCGCATCTATCAACCTATTTGCAGTTTTAGCTAAAACTGAGGTTTCTGCTAATCATTCACTTTGAATGGTGCTTAGATTTTGAAAAAAAGAAAAAACTAGAGCTTCAGCTTCAAATCATTCCCCTTCCAGCATAATCACAAGGTCAGATATTCTGGAAAAATCCCTCATGCAGGGTCGGAGGATCCCACGATGCCTTAAATTTCCATGTGATGTTTTCCCTTTTCATGTGGAGAGTGGAACTGTCAGGCTATGACTCTTCTCCATCATCTCTAAGTCTCCCCACAAGACTCTCCCCAGACACATTGTACTGCACGTCTGCAATGGGGAGGAAGGCAAGGGGAGGCTGCAAAAGTCCTGTTCATCTAAAAATCACATTCATTTTCTCTGTGTGTTTCTATAAAACAATCAAGATAAATCAGTCCCTCAGAGCCCCCAAACAAATAAGAAAGCAGTGACTGTCTTTCACCATGGCCCCCAATTTCTCCCCTGAAGCGAATAATAAAAAGAATCAGATGTCACCAAAAGTATGGACCATAAAAGAAAAAAATTTTTTGATTAATTGGAATTCATTAAAATTAAAAACATTTGCTGTTCAAAAGACAGCATTAAGTGCTTCCCTGGTGGCGCAGTGGTTGAGAGTCCGCCTGCCAATGCAGGGGACACAGGTTTGTGCCCCGGTCCGGGAAGATCCCACATGCCGCAGAGCGGCTGGGCCCGTGAGCCATGGCCACTGAGCCTGCACGTCCGGAGTCTGTGCTCCACAATGGGAGAGGCCACAACAGTGAGAGGCCTGTGTACTGCAAAAAAAAAAAAAAAAAAAAAAAAAAAGCACCATGGCAGACTAAGAAAGAGACCACAGAAGGAAAGGAAAAGCTTTATATTTTAATAATGTTAATGGCACTTTTTCCTGCTTTTTGAACAAAGGGACTGGCATTTGCATTTTGCACTGAGCCTACAAGTTATGTAGCCAGACCTGAAAGAAATAGTATGCAGTAGTAAAGAAGAATGAAGTAATGACACATGCAACAACATAAGTGAACCTCACAACCACTCTGCTTGATAAAACAAGCTGACATCAAGGACCACATATTACATGAGTCTATTTATATAGTATTTCTAGGGGAAAAAAGGCAAAACTATAGAGTCAGACAGCAGATCAGTGGTTATCTGGGGCTGGGGGATGGGAGGAGAGATTGAGTACAAAAGGCTCAAGGGAACTTTCAGGGTAATGGAGGTATCCTAAAACTGGATTGTGATGCTGGTTTAAATGTATAAACAAACTAAAACTCATTGAACTGTACACTTAAGATGGGTAAATTTTATGGTATTCAAATTATATCTCAATAAAGTTGCTTAAAAAAGAATCTGACGTCCTCATTCCTATTTCCCACAAATGACCCACACATCTCGTAAGGTAGCCTGGTCAGGCCGGCAGACTCAGCTGCACAGGACAGGGATATCTCAGTCCAAAGCCAAGGAAACACTATCAGCCCTGAGGCTGAGAACACCTGGGCAACTGAAGATCCCCCCCACCTTCTGCCAAGAGGGGGAACAGTACAGCCGATACCCGGGTAGTACACGGTACTGAATTTTTTTAAGGAATCAAAGAAGAGTGGAACCCTATTGGCTAGCCTGTCTTTATGGAACCTGCATTTTCTGTGATACTGGAATACAAAAGAATCAAGAACAATCTTACTGTGGTAGACAGAATTTTAAGATGGCCCCCATGGATCCCTGCCCCCTCATGGTCATTCCCTATATAATCTCTTTCCTTCAGTGTGGGCGGGATCTGTGACTTACTTCCAGCCAATAGAATATGGCAAAGGTGAAGACACTGCAGATGTAATTAAGGTTCCAAATCAGTTGATTTTGTGTTCATCAAAAGGGAGATTATCAAGGGTGGGCCTGGCTTAATCAGGTGAGAGCTTTTCCCGAGGTCAGGGATTCTCCTTGCTGGCTTAATGAAGTAAGCCAGCATGTCGAGGAAACCCGCAGGCAGGGAGATGCGGGTAAGCTCTAGGATCTGAAGGCAGCCTTCAGCTGAAAGCCAGCAAAAAGCTGGAGCCCTCAGTTACAGGGCCGTAAGGAAATGAATTCTGCCAACAACCTGGAGGAGCTTAGAGGCAGATACCTCTCCAGACGAGAATGAAGTCCAGCCAACACCTTAACTGCAGCCTAATGAGCTCGCCAGCAGAGGACCCAGCTAAACTATACTAACCTCCAGACCCACTGAAACTGGGAGATAATAAATGTATGTTGTTTTTAACAGCTATGTTTATGGTAATTCATTACCGTAAACAAGAAAGAAAGAAAAATATTCATTGCCTATACAAAAGAGGCATCCTTAACTCTGTCCAACCTTAAGACAGATTGTTACATCTTATCAAGGCACTTGAGCTGCTGTGCTCATGGGAGTACACTGTAAGTGCGGCAACTGTGTTCACTGAACTGAATATTAGCATCCATAGTCTGAGAACTACAAGTGACTTTACAGGGGGAATGGGACTGGGTCTGAAATCAATTTTATCCCATGAACATCAGAATGGGTGGTTGCCATAGCTTAAAATGGGAAGGTATGTGAAAGGGCCTACAGCATATCTGGCACACAACGGGTACGCAGTTAAGTGTTACTTTACTCTTTACTCATGTGAAGACTCCTCCTCTCTGCCTAACCCAAAATGTCAGTGTGCATTTTAACAGTGACCTTCTAGAGGCAATAGATCCAGCTTCGTTTTCTTATCTAGGGTAGGAGGACTCCCTAGGAGGCCAGCAAAGGATGTACCTTAAGCCAGTGACTCCCTGAAGCTCTTATTACAGAGCTGTACATGGCCACCCCATTTGCACCATCCAATGGCCTGGCATATGCAGGTGGGCTCACCTATACTGGCCACTCCTACATTAAAGAGCAATAAATGACAAGAGCTGCCAGTTGCAGCTTGGATTTATGACAAAGGATTCTAAATTCTCTTCTGCCACACAGCCTAAGCAGTGAATGACAGCTCCTTGAAGAAGCTATTCTAACAGAGAACCACCAGGGGGCGTCACAGCATCAAAGAAAAAATGAACCGGCTCCTCAAACAGGGATCACTTCAAATTCATTCTCAAACGTCAAGGACCCTTTCCAAGCCCCTCCACAGAGGCAGCCCTCAGGGTGACCTGTGGCCTCCTGGGAGTTCTCTAGACATGGCAGAAAGTTCAGAGACTGGACCAATTGTTATTCAATTCAGTTCAGTTCATCTTTGTTGAATCCCACGGTGCTCCAGGCCCTGGGCCGTGGCTGGGGACACAAAGTGGGATTGAGGCACATCCTTGCTCTTAAGGAACTCGGGACAGTAGGGCAGACCATGGCACAGGGCAAACATGCTTGATCTATAAAGACACAGATGAGTGAGGAGGGGTGAGGGAAAGGGCAGGACTGCCTGTTCCAGAGAGGAGATCCAAATTAAATTCACCCAGAAATGTATGGGCTAAAGTTAACTTCAGAGAACTGTCTTCTAAGAACACTGAGAGCAAAGGATTTTCAAAACTGGCCTTTATAACATCTATTAAGGAATGCGTTTGTCAATTAGAGCTGTCTCCTCTATTCATTAAAGTGGATCCAAAAAAGCTCTGTTTAGAATATTCTGTGAGACCTACTGTATAGCACAGGAAACTACACTCAATATCTTATAATAACCTGTAATGGAAAAGAATCTGAGAAATTATATATATATATATATATATATATATATATATCTGAATCACTGTGCTATACACTTGAAACACATTATAAATTAACTATGCTTCCATTTTTTAAAATAGTTCCTTTTTAACAAAAAAATTTAATTTAAAAAAATCTTTAAAAAAATAATATTCTGCGAGCAATAAGTTTCTTTACTCTATGAACAACAGTATGCCCCTTACTTTGTATTCATATCCCTGATACGTTACAATTACGTGATACATAACCGTGTCCTGCCTTGTGGCATTCCTCTGTATTGTCTTTTTTGGACATACCTAAAAGTAGACAAAACAATACGATGAACCCCCATGTACCCACTGACCAGCCCCAACTACCAGCAATCTACCACCAATTTTGTTCTCTGTACACCTCCATCCAGCTCTCCCCCTCTGGTATCATTTTGAAGCAAACCCCAGACGTCATATCATTTCATCTTACATACTACAATACGTATCTCTAAAACATAAAGGGTCGTTCTCTTTTAATATAAGCACAATACCATCACCATACCTAAACCAAGTGAAGAACAATTCCTTAATATCATCAAATATTCAGTGTCCTCATGTCCCCTAAAAGTCAAATGGTTGTGGTGTTCCTTTTTAGTTTGTTAGCATCAGGGTCCAACTAAAGTCTGTACATGGCACTTGATGGATACTTGCTGAAATCTCTTTTAGTCTATAGGTATCACCTCCATTCTTTATTTTCCATGCAATTAATTTGTTGAGTATTACTTGTTGCCTTTTAGATTGCTTAAATTTCTTATGTTACAGGATCTGAAGCTTGGAGGAGTCTATGAAATGATCTTAGAGAAAAAGATATTTTTCTCTTTCTCATATTAGTCTTATATTAGAAATGTCCGTTTTGGAGCTGAGATAGGGACATTCGTATCCTCACTCCCAGTGTGCCCAACTGAGTATCATGACATCAAAACAATCTCTTCTGATCCAACAAGTCAGATGTTGTCTCCTTCAAAGTCAATCCCGGATCTCAAAGAACCAAAACTACTGAGAGAGTGCCCCAGTGCAGGGAACAATGCACAACAATGGCAGGACGCTTGGGTATATTCATTCCTTTGACATTCACCTGTCCTCTTTCCTTCACAAGACTGTAATCCTCACTGATTAGTATGACATCTAAATCTCTTAGAAAAGACCTAACTACCAAATGATTTCAGGAGAATAAAATACACCAGACCCCAGGCCACCCCCTTGAGCTCTGATAAAATGTAAATATCTAGCCAGTGAAGATGAACGTGGAGAATCCTCTTTTTTTTTTTTTTTTGCAGTACATGGGCCTCTCACTGTTGTGACCTCTCCCGTTGTGGAGCACAGGCTCCGGACGCGCAGGCTCAGCGGCCAGAGCTCACGGGCCCAGCCGCTCCGCGGCATGTGGGATCTTCCCTGACCAGGGCATGAACCCGTGTCCCCTGCATCAGCAGGCGGACTCTCAACCACTGCACCACCAGGGAAGCCCGAGAATCCTCTTTTTCTCTTCATTCATGACATTTGTCAGGATGCTGTTATCTAGTTGACTCCCAGAGATCTCTGAATTTTTCTGACTTTTATGAGGTTGTAAAAATCCTCGCGCGGAAAGAGCCTATGCCCCATGGGTTCAGAACGGCCACACCATGTGTCCCAAAGTCCCACCCAGGAATCACGAGATCTGGATTCCAACGTTGCCACTCACCTCACAGGAGACCCTTTCCCATTTGTCCAGAGCATCCTCAAGCCAGCCTTCCAGACAACCACCACCATTCAATGAGAGACAGTACAAAAGAGGAAACACACTTGCTGTCCCAGGGCTAGAAGATTTCTACAAGGTCTAAGAATCCTCACCACTCTTTAGGACTTTCTTTTTAATTCTAAAACCTTCTTTACAAAGTCTTTCTCAGGCCCTCCCAACCCCCTGAGGCTCTTGCAGCACTCAAAGGGTCGCAGGCAACTCACCGCAGGCCCTTCACCCACAAAGAAGTTCAGAAAGCCAGAGATGGCTCTGTCGGGTAAAGGGAGGCCTAAGTGTGAAAGCCAGTCACCACCATTTAAACTGTACTTCCAGTTAAAAGGGGAGCTCTGGGGCTTCCCTGGTGGCGCAGTGGTTGAGAGTCCGCCTGCCAATGCAGGGGACACAAGTTCGTGACCCCGTCCGGGAAGATCCCACATGCCGCGGAGCGGCTGGGCCCGTGAGCCATTGCCGCTGAGCCTGCGCATCCGGAGCCTGTGCTCCGCAACGGGAGAGGCCACAACAGTGAGAGGCCCGCGTACCGCAAAAAAAAAAAAAAAAAAGGGGGGGGGGGAGCTCTGAATTTTTTATTAACTAAAGAATCTAGGTAAGGCAAGATCGCTGAAATCAGCCCAGTCCTGAAGCAAGCCAAGCCTCCCTTATTCCTCACCACAGACTTACTGTAAAAAGAAAATACACAACCCCACCCAGGAGAGGCAGTCAGGCTCCAAGCATGCACTGCAGCACCTCACTAGGTGAAGGGATTTCTACTGAAACAAAGAAAAGGCATCATGGCACTCACTCCTTAGAGTGTCACAATACTGTTCCCTTTCCTACTATGTGTCTCCACCTCACCAGTTCTCTTCCACTGCTTCTGCTTCTTCACCAAATCCAGTCAACTCCTCCCCATGTTTCAAGATCTAGTAAGTTCCATCATAAATAGTGTTACCTGTCTTAGCTCTCCTTGCCTCTCCACACCTGGAGTGAACGCTCCAGGTGTGGAGCTCCCTCATCTGAGTTCCCTTAGCAGTTTGTTCCTATTTCTAAGGTATCTCCCAATGTGCTGTACTATAGTTATTTGTTTATTCACCTGCATCCTAGGCAGACCATGAACTCCCCAGGGACAGGGACCTTATTTATCTCTGCAGCCTCCTGGTTTATCCCAGGGTCTGGCAAAAGGGAGGTACTCAACAAATGTCAGCTGAATTAAAATGAAACTGAATTACAGTCATTCTTATCACTTCAACTTTATGAAATAGATATTTCCTAAAGGAGCTTCAAGGTTTTATAAATATTAGAGATAGCTTTTCTCAAAGGCCCCATCTAAGCTAAGATACAAATTTATTCTCAAGTTCCCCCATGATACTCTTTTTTTTTTCTTTTTTACTTACTTATTTATTTGGTTGTGCCGGGTCTTAACTGTGGCAGGCGGGCTCCTTAATTGTGGCACATGGGCTTCTTAGTTGCAGGAGACAAACTTTTAGTCGCGGCACACATGTGGGATCTAGTTCCCTGACCGGGGATCGAACCCGGGCCCCCTGCATTGGGAGCGTGGAGTCTCAACCACTGTGCCACCAGGAAGTACCCCCCACCATGATACTCTTGAGTGTAAAGTATAACTCACTTGGCCACCATTTTTCATTTCACTGGGATGTGTTCCTCACTGAGAAGAAGAAATCCATTGACAATATCTTGAAAGATGATTGTACAACAGGATCTGACCCATGCACAAAGTGGACATTAGGGGAACTAAGAAACAACTTCAGATGGAAAAAATTCTCTGTTCCACCAGAGAATGAATGGATGGTCTGTCAGAGGACGGGGATGGAATGTTGGAGAAGATGATCACCTAGGCTCTAGCCAACCCTCAGACTTCAGAACTACAGGAAATCCAAGACACTGGTCAACTGGCAAAGGCACCATAATGTCTCCTTGGTAAACAGTGTTTCCCATGCACTGGGACAGCAAAGAAAGAAAAAACTTCTGCCCTTTGTTAATTACAACGACCTTGCCTTGATGGTATTAGGAGATAAATGCCTGCCTCGTGAAATAAAACATTGCTGACTGGGAGCTGTTAAAAGCAGACACAGTGGTCTGAGGGTGTGAGGGACCCCCGGGGTGGACTAAATCAGCATTTGCTGGAGCCTCCTAAGCCCATATCTCTTTGTATAAACATAAAAATACAATGCCTTCCCCTTTTCAAAGATCCTCCTGTAGCCATGCCCTGAGTGTGGGCCCCCTTTTGGGGCCCAGGTAAGAATCACCGTGTTCCCTACTGCAGTCACCTCTCCCCCTACCCTTCCACTCTCCAGTCAATCTAAGAATGAAATGGAAAGGATGAGACAATGACCCCAGGATATTCAGTAGCTGAGCAAAGTGGAAGCTGCCCCAGGGTGGTCCAGATAGTCACAGTGTGTAAGGCTGAGTCTCTGAAACTTGCCTTAAGATTAATGTGCACTCTCTTTTTTTTTTTTTTTTTTTCCCCCCCCGGTACGCGGGCCTCTCACTGCTGTGGCCTCTCCCGTTGTGGAGCACAGGCTCCGGACGCACAGGCTCAGCGGCCATGGCTCACGGGCCCAGCCGCTCCGCGGCATGTGGGATCTTCCCGGACCGGGGCACAAACCCGTGTCCCCTGCATCGGCAGGTGGACTCTCAACCACTGCGCCACCAGGGAAGCCCAATGTGCACTTTCTATTAACTATTTTAAAATAGTCTATGGGCCCCATCACTGCCTCTTTGGTACCCCAGTTGGGAAGGACTATTTTGGTGAGTCTTTTTATAGTCACTTTGCCACTGAGAAGCATTTCATCCTTGCCCTCTGGTCCTCAAACGTTCCAAGTCACCAATAATAATAGGTAAGATGCAGTAAGTCCTACTATGACCAAGCCCTAGTCTAGGTACCCTACAGGTATTATTTCACTTAACCTTCACAGTAACAATATGATATAGGTTACTATTATTATCCTTATTTTAGAGATGAGGAAGTTGAAACAGGGGAGGTTCAGTAACTTGCCCAGAGTCACTAGTAGACTGTGGAGCTGGGATTCAGGCAATCCAGTTACAAAATGTGTGCTTTCCAACACTATACTCTGTTACCTCTCATCGAGCAAAACAAAGCAGCAACAGAGGAAGGAAAGGTGAAAACAGCACATGAGTTTCCTCTTTTGTTTTGTCTCAATGGTCCATAGGCTGGGATTGTAATTTCTGGTGCACAAGAGTCCACAAAGAAAGATAATCCCTTCCTCTAGTCTCTACAAAGAAAGAATATTTCTGGGAGGAGGAAACAGTATTTAAAGTCACACCACTGCCAAGCCCCTACGTTTGGGAGAGTAAGGGGTTTGTATGAGGACTGAAGGAAATCAGGTTTGCGCAAGGAACTTCAGCAGCATCGTGTTCTAGAGCCGAGCTGGGAGTCCTGCCAACTGAGTGCATTTACTCTCTTTGATGTCTGCCTCCACATCTCCTCCGCCACCTGCCTGGCTCAGACAGGTGCAGAGATGAGTGAAGCCTGCTCACCTGTCTTCCTGTCCCCTCCAGCCTGTGCTCCTCACACCAGCAGCAGAAGCCAGAGAGATATGCAAATCTCAAATGCAAATAAGACACATCATTGACCTTCTTAAAACCTCAGTGGCTCCCCCTTGCCCTCAGTGTGAAGTCCCAGCTCTGGCCCACCTACGTCCCCAGCTCCAGCCCCCTCACACTTCAGCTCCAGCCCTGAAGGACTTGCAGTTCCCTGAGAGAAGGATGGTGACTCCCCGCTGTGGCTGGTCTCCCCACTGTACTGTCAGACCCTTGAGGGCATGTCCCAGTTGTCTCTGAGTCCCCAAGGCCAAGCATAGCCCTGACCCAGCATAGAGTATCAATATAGGTATGAGGCTGGTCCAGGCAGGCAGGGGGATCTCCTCAGGGCTCAGGTAGGGCCTGGGGCACCATTCCTCTGCCAGTCAGATCTTGGAGCTGACAACCAGAAACTCAGTAGCCATACAGGGCAAGGCCTGCAGGCAGGTAGGATAGTCAGAGCCCAAGTCCAGACAACAAGACACTGCTTAGGACAGCACAGGTGGAGACCCCTTGAGCTAAGGACAGAAAGATCAGAGGTACCAACCAAGACGATCACTTAGGCTGCAAACAAAAGGGACAAAGAGGGAAGGTTGGGCTTTCAATAATGAAGAAAAACAGAAACAACATCAGAAACAAAGACAGAACTGCTCTCAGCCATAGCAAAATCCCCAAATGCCCTGTTTGCGGACAATGCCACAAGCTACCCCAGCCAGTTTGCAAGGTTATAAGCCATAATTAGGGCTGGCAAATAGATACTGCCTACAACTCAGGATTCCTGAAAAAAAAAAAAAAAAAAACGAAAGAAATTGTGCCTTGGGGTAAAAAAGGAAGACGCTTGCCCATGAGCTGCAGGAAGTCTGTTATTTGTAGGGTCAGCCTCTCAGACTGTCAATTCCCGGCGCAGCAACGTAGACATAAAGCAGCCCAAGATTCCATCCTTATAAGAGTTGCCTAGAATATCTAAAAATAAGCCGAACGGGTGGACTTGCATCTCATGAATTTTCCTGAGGGTTTCACTCTGACCCTTTTCAATGCTGACAAACCGCTGTTGCCCGAGAGCTTTAACTGAGCTGTTGATGGACAACTGCATAATTTGGAAGCCAAGAACTTCCTACAGCTGCTATTAGCGGCTGGCCTATCTGGTTTCCGGTAATAAGTTCATCAAATTCACTGTACATGTAAGACCAAAACTCTGAAGCTATAAAAAGAATTTAGCGTTGGTCTCTGGAATGAGCCTTTCAACATTCCCTGCAGGACTCCCTATGCCACCGCTGCCCCTCCCCCAGGAAGTGCCCAGTCAGCACCTAGGGCTCCGCTGGGAGTATGAAGAGCTGTGCAAGGCCAGCGCCTCCCCAGGGTACACAGGTCCATCCCCTGTTGTCTACTCAAGGACACGGCTCCTGCCATTGCCCCCTCTCCTGCACTCTCAGTGTCCCTCCCTTTACTGGATCATTCTCATCAGCACACAAATCTGTTATTTCTTCCATCATAAAAGAAAACCCTCTCTCACTTGACTACACGCTCTTCCACATACTGTTCCATTCTCTCCTCCCTTTTATAATAAAACTCTTCAAAGGACGTGTCTATAATTATCACCTCTTCTCCTCTCTTCCCAGCCTCTCTTGAACCTGCCCCAGCTGGACTTTCACCCCACCACTCTTCTGGCGCTGCTCTTATCAAGCTCAGCAATGGCTCTGTGTTCCCAAATCAATGGTCAGCCTCAAGCCTCACCTCACTGGGCCTCCGAAGCCTGTGACACATTTGATCGCTATTCCCTTCTGGAAACATGCACCTCACTGGCTTCCGGACACCACGCTCCTGGTTTTCCTCCCTCCTCACTGGCCATTCCTTCCCAGCCTCCTTTGAGGACTGTCCTCATCCTTCTGACCTCCAACTTTGGGGAGCCCCGGGGCTGAGTTCTTCTCTATTTAGTCTCACTCCCCAGGGGACGTGCCCACATACATGCTAACCATGCCCCGTTCCACACCTCCAGTTGCAGCCTCTCACCTGAACAGCTTCCTGGCAACCTCAGTTAGACGTCTCCCATATTCTCAAGCTTAACACGTCCAGAGCAGGACTGTTTTCCCCTCAACCCCTTCTCCTCCCCATCTTGTTTGTACCCAAGGAGACAGGATACAGCAACTCCATCTTTCCAGTCGCTCCGACCGAAGGTGTTAAGAGTCATCCTTGACTCCGCTCTTTCTTACTCCACCTCCACTCTGCCTTCAAACTACATCAGAGTGCGGTTACTCCTTACCATCCACCACTTCTTCTCTAATTCAAGCCACTGCTCTGTCTGGCCTGTACTACTGCAATAGCTTCAAAGGTTACCCCATTTCCCCACCACACCAGTCTATTCTCTACTCAGGCACCCTGGGTGAAACTGACAGCTCAACTGCTCAATTGCCTGCCCTCCATGGCCTTCCATCTCCCTTATAATCCTCACTGTGGCTTCGCCTGGGTCTATGTGCACTTGCCTCAATTACTTCTCCAACCTCACTCCCCACTATCCTGCTGGCTCCCCCCGACTCTGGCTGCACTGGCCTCCCGACTGTTTTCTAAACGCCCAAGCATGCTTCCACCTCAGGCCCCCCCAGTTACTCTTTCTTCAGCCTGGAAAGCTACTCTCCTCTAATATCCACACGACTCTCTCAATTACTCATGCCTCTTTTCTTTTCTTTTTTTTTTTACATCTTTATTGGAGTATAATAGCTTTACAATGGTGTATTAGTTTCTGCTTTATAACAAAGTGAATCAGTTATACATATACATATGTTCCCATATCTCTTCCCTCTTGGGTCTCCCTCCCTCCCACCCTCCCTAAGTCTCCTAGCCAGAGAGGCTTTCCCTGACCACTTCATCCGAAATACTTCCTCCAGGGCTTCCTTGGTGGTGCAGTGGTTGAGAATCCGCCTGCCAATGCAGGGAACACGGGCTCGAGCCCTGGTCCGGGAAGATCCCACAAGCCACGGAGCAACTAAACCCATGCGCCACAACTACTGAGCCTGCGCTCTAGAGCCCACAAGCCACAACTCCTGAGCCCACGTGCCACAACTGCTGGGGCCCGCGTGCCTGGAGCCCGTGCTCCGCATCGGGAGAGGCCACCACAATGAGAGGCCTGTGCACCGCAGCGAGGAGTGGTCCCCGCTCGCTGCAACTAGAGAAAGCCCGCACAGAGCAGCGAAGACCCAACACAGCCAAAGATAAATAAATAAATAAATATTTTTTAAAAAGAAAAAATACCTCCTCCCCTTTGATCTTTCTGCCCTGCTCAGCCTGCCTTACCTATTATTCCTCAACAGTATATATGTATTTGTGTATTTGTTTATTATTTGTCTGCCCCTCCCCCCCACATACACACTATAATGTCAGCTCCATGAGAAAAGAAACCTTGTTTGGTCTCCTGCCACACTCCTGGAGCCTGGAACAGTGCCTGGCATGTAGAAGAGCCTCTAAATCTTCACTGCATGCTGCCATATGTGAAGCACTGATTTGGGTCCTTTACATAAATGAACTCATTTAATCCTCCAAAGGGACTACAAGATAAGCAATATGATTATCATTCCCATTTCACAGAAGAAGGTAAAGCACAGAAAAGTGGTACATCTTGCTCAAAATCACACAGCTAGTTAGATGACAGAACCAGGATTCGAATCCAGACAGTCTGGTCCCAGCACCTGCTCTCTAACCACCACTATGCACCTCCCTTAAGGAGCTCAGTGTGTAGTTTGGAGGAATTTTGAGGCTCCATCCTGCCTAGACTTAACATCCAGCACCTTGGCTCTGACCTTGGCCCCAGCTCTGCTCACAGGGCTCTGCCCTGCTGACAGCTGGGCCCCAATTCTGGTAGCTTCATCTCCATCTTACTCTTTGGTAAAAGAGTCCTAAGTCTCTGTCTTGGCTCACCTGCTCAGAATCCCTGTCCCCAGAACCGGGTCCTGTAAGAGCCCTCCCCAGAGACAAGAAGGCTTCTGGTTCTGCATAGGCCAAGGGGCCTTCAGGTGCTGACCATCCAGCTATTTGGACAGAGCCCACCCCAGGAGCACCATGCAGTCGGCTCACCCCTCAGAACATGGCTGGCAGCCCAGTAGTAAATGCATCCAAAACCAGCCCATGGGGAGAAGCCTGTCCACAAGTCCCTACCAGCTAACCTTACCAGTCACTCCTGTACGGTTCACTAACCATTCCCAAATCATGTGCAATGCGCCAGGCGCTGTGTACAGCACTTCCCACACGTTACCTTATGTGATCCCGTGAGATAGGTAGTATCAAACCCACTTTGTAAATCTATGCCAAGGGTCAGGGTGGGACTGAGCCCAGTCCATCTGACGCCAGTGCCTGTGCTGTCCCTCCTCCTCCTCACTGTGGCCAGGCAGACTCTCTCCCAGCCTGCGGACATGGCTGCTTGCTCTTCGTGCATCTCAAAGGCAACAGCAGGTAGAAAATTCTGAAACGTATTGTCCTGGCTGTCTGAGTGTTACATTCAAATGCATGTGTGCATGCGTGCACGCACAAACACACACACACACACACACACACACTCATTTTCTCCATGTCTCTCTCTCTCTCTCTCTCTCGGAGTCATGAGGCAAGGCCTCAGCCAGTGCATGTCTCTGTTTAAAATTAACAGACATCTGCATTGGGGCATCTCAGGACTATCCCCCTTTACATTTAATAATAACAATCAAGTTATTATCTTTGACACTAATTGCAGGAATTTGAACAGATAATCATAGCTCAAGACATGAACTTCTCCTTTGCTTACTAAAAATCACTGGGGACTTGCCTCTGACTGAGGCCTGAGTCACTCCATACACTGCCAGAGCTGCCAGCAGTGAGCAACAATCACAAGACTATCAGTAAGCATTTCTTGAATACCTATTGCATACGAGGTGGCAAAGTCCAGTAGATAGAGCTCTGAATGGACTACTCAAGGTCCAGGTTTGAGCTCCAGCTCAGTCACTTATTTGTTGTGTTACCTTGGGTAAGTCACTCTGTGTCTCTGAGCCTTGATGAAAAGAGAGATGGAACCAACTGGAGTCTAATGAGATCTCTTCTACATTTGGCATTCTATGGAGAGGCAAAGAGGCTTCAGATCCCACACAGTAGAGGCCAAAGGAAAGTTTTCTTTGAGGGAGTCTGCTGTCCATGGAAAACACCAGAAAGGATTGTTCTATGTGAGAGATGGTTGGCCTTTTGAATGTGAAATGCCTGATATACTAAAATAACTATCAGAATGATGGACAGATGCCTGTATGCACTCATTCATTCATTCAGGATGGGAGTGGCCAAACTGACCTTTACTCAGGTCCTGACTCTGGAAAAAGTTCCCAGCTTTGGAGTCAGCCACCCCTGGGTTGGAGTCGCAGCTCCAACTCTTACAATCAGTGGATCCCTTGGCAAGTTGGTTAACCTCTCTGAACCTCAGTTTCTGCATCTTTAAAATGAAATAATCGTTCCCATCGCCTCCATTTCCCAGTCTCCAGAAGACTGAGAATAGACCTCTTTGAGCACACTCAGATAAAAGGCAGTAAAAGTTTGTCATCACCCCCCCTTAATTCACCAAATAGGTCCTTTATATTCCATACTCATCATCAGTATACTTGGGGCTCCCCATCCATTTAACAAGTTTTTATTGAGTGTCATTTTTTCCTAATTATATATTTATTTTATGTATCTTTTTTTAACATCTTTATTGGAGTATAATTGCTTTACAATGTTGTGCTACTTTCTGCTTTATAACAAAGTGAATCAGCTGTATATATACATATATCCCCATATCTCTTCCCTCTTGCATCTCCCTCCCTCCCATCCTCCCTATCCCACCCCTCTAGGTGGTCACAAAGCACCGAGCTGATCTCCCTGTGCTATGTGGCTGCTTCCCACTAGCTATGGGTTTTACATTTGGTAGTGTATACATGTGCATGCCTCTCTCTCACTTTGTCCCAGCTTACCCTTCCCCCTCCCCATGTCCTCAAGTCCATTCTCTATGTCTGCGTCTTTATTCCTGTCCTGCCGCTAGGTTTATCAGAAACATTTTTTTTTTAGATTCCTTATGTATGTGTTAGCATACAGTATTTGTTTTTCTCTTTCTGACTTACCTCACTCTGTATGACAGACTCTAGGTCCATCCACCTCATTACAAATAGCTCAATTTCATTTCATTTTATGGCTGAGTAATATTCCATGGTATATATGTGCCACACCTTCTTTATCCATTCATCTGTGAATGGATGCTTAGGTTGCTTTTCACGTCCTGGGGCTACTGTAAATAGAGCTGCAATGAACATTGTGGTACATGACTCTTTTTGAATTATGTTTCTCATGGTATATGCCCAACAGTGGGACTGCTGGGTCATATGGTAGTTCTATTTTTAGTTTTTTAAGGAACCTCCATAGTGTCTGTATCAATTTACATTCCCACCAACAGTGCAAGAGGGTTCCCTTTTTCCACACCCTCTCCAGCAGGAGATTTGTTTGTAGATTTTGTAGATGTTGTTTGTAGATTGTTTGTAGATCTTTTGATGATGGCCATTCTGACCTGTGTGAGGTGATACCTCATTGTAGTTTTTTTTTTTTTTTTTTTTTTTTTTTTTTCTTTTTGCGGTATGCGGGCCTCCCACTGTTGTGGCCTCTCCCGTTGCGGAGCACAGGCTCCGGACGCGCAGGCCCAGCAGCCATGGCTCACGGGCCCAGCCGCTCCGCGGCATATGGGATCCTCCCAGACCGGGGCACGAACCCGCATCCCCTGCATCGGCAGGCGGACTCTCAACCACTGCGCCACCAGGGAGGCCCCCTCATTGTAGTTTTGATTTGCATTTTTGAGTGTCATTTTGCTCCAGGTATTATGCTAGGTCTCAGGATCACAAGTGAATAAATAAACATGGCTTCCATCTACACTAAGCTTCAAGTCTAGAGGGGGAGATGGAGACGAACACAGCATCCACAGGGTATTCTCAGCAGCTTGCATCCCAGCACAGAGCAAACAGGTACATGTACTGTATAAATATTATTTGATAAAGTTAAAAAAAGAATTAATTGGCAAGAAAAGGGAAATCCACAGGAACACATAGGAGGGAAACCAAGATCAGATATGGGAGGTCACAAAGGCTTCCTTGGGGAAGAAATGTTTCAGAGAAAGAATATTCCAGGCAGAGGGAAAAACACATGCAAATCCTGGAGAAAAGATACAGAGAACTGAAAGCAGGGCAGTGACTGTTTCTCAGAGGTCACCACAGTACCAAGAAAAGAGACAATATCTGCCTAGGTCCATAGGGACTAGATCTTAAAAGACATTATGGGCTCATTTAAGGAGGACGGATTTTACTGAGGGCAGTAGAAAGCCTTTAAGGGATTTTACAAGGCAGAGATATCATGAGACATTTATTTTAGAGCTATGCTTCTCAAATCCCAGTGTACTTAGGTATGTATCATCTGGGTGCTTTATAAATGCAAATTCTGATTCAGCAGATCTGGGGTGGGGCCTAGGATTCTGCATTTCTAATGAGCTCCCAGGTGATGCTAATGGTGTGGTCCATGGACCACATTTTTGAGCACCAAGGTTTTAGAGTGATCACTCTAACTAGTTTTGATAAATGAATTGGAAGAGAGCAGAACCAAGGAGACAGGGACACCAGCTGGATAAGTGATAGTGAGGAAATGGGCTGAGGAAGTGGCAAATGGAACAGAAATAGATGAGCAGAGATGGAATATTACAGGATTTGTCAGGGGAGAAGAAGCCAAGAATGGTGTTCCTGTTCCTGGCTTAGGCATCTGAGTGAATCAAGGTGGCATTCACCGAGACAGGGGCCCAGAAGGAAAAGCCAAGTTCAGGAGAGAAGATGAATTTATCTTTGTACACACTGTTCTTATGAGGTTCCTCTAAAAATTTTAAGTAGAGATATCAAGTAAGTAGTTGAATATACAGATAGAGAGTTCAGAAGAGAATTCTAGATCACAGACATATAACTGGGAGCCATCAGCAGGTATATATTTTTTTCTCTTCTCTGAAATGCCAAAGAAGCTAGAGCTGCAATTTCCTTCCTTCTGGCAGCTTCTGAAATACTTCCAATATAATGGGGCAGGGAGCAGGTAGCTGGTAGCTCCATGGCACTCCCCTTCTTAAGCTTGTCTACTGCTCCCTCAAGGTTCCCCACAAGCAAACATGGTTGGGACCTGCTAGGGAGAAGAGTGCTCCCTCACAGAGGCTAGGGGACTTTATTTCTACCCACTGAAATCCAAATTCAATCTCCTTCATAGACTATTTGAGAAAAGGAAATAAGAGAAGATTATGAAGGGTGTCTGGCATGATGCCTACTAGCAGAGAGTGGAGAGAGGGAGCTAGGCTGTAGTCGCATGCATTACCATGTCCAGGAGGACTAGCAAGAACTTGGCAGGGCTTAAGTCCCAGAAGGTCAAATAAGCCCCAGAAAGGAGCAGGCACAGGAAACAAGAAAGACAGGAGGAAGCCCCACATATACAGTCAATTAATATTTAACAAAGGACCCAAGAATACTCAATGGGGAAGAAAATGGTCTCTTCAACAAATGGTGTAGGGAAACTGGATAACCACATGCAGAAAAATTAAACAGGATCCTTATCTTACACCACTCAAAAAAGTTAACTTGAAATGAATTAAACACTTAAACATAAGACCTGATACCATAAAATTCCTAAAGGAAAACAGGGGAGAAGCTCCTTGATATTGGTCTAGGCGATGATTTTTTTGGATGTGGGACTGGGACTGACCAAGACTGGGACCTGTTTCAAAGACTGGGGTGACCAAGTAGCTCTGACTGTAGGGTTGGAAAGATGCTATTTCACAACCCCCCCTCAGCTCACTCCACTCCTTCTTTCATCTCTCCACCCTTTCCTTTCAAACCCCAGCTCAAGTCAGCTTTTGCCAGAAGATTTCCCTGGACCCTCTGTTCATGTCTTTGTGTCCCCATTTACCCTGTATGGATGACCAACATATCCTCCATATCAATTTTTTGTGTATAATGGTTTAATGACTACCTCCTTCAATAGACTGTGAGCTCCATATGGCTGTTGCACTGGAGTGATATCAAGATAACATCCAAATGTAACAGTCTAACTCTTCTGCTGAATATAAATAGACTGACTTTCATTTTCAACAATATGACAGACTTGGAAGTCAAGGAAAAAGACTCCTGGCACAGGGATACCAAAAATGCTACTAAAACATTTTAAAACCTCTTTTCATTGACATGTCTGAGCTGGCATGAGAGTTATAGAAAGGCTCAAAGGTTAGGAACAATGAGAAACCATAAATCCAGAGAGATAAGCAAGTACTGAAACTGGCATTCTCCCTGGAGAAATCTGGCAATCTCTGTTGGCTTAGGGACTGATTTTAATTGGCCTCATGAGCATGAGAGGACAGGAAATAAAGTCTGGAACCAAAAAGGGGTGGAATGCTAAAGTAGAGCTCTTACCAAAAAACTGGACCTCCAAAAAAGCACCATCCTCAATTGTATGAACTAGATTTTTTTTTTTTTTTTTTTGCGGTACATGGGCCTCTCACTGTTGTGGCCTCTCCCATTACGGAGCACAGGCTCCGGACGCGCAGGCTCAGTGGCCATGGCTCACGGGCCTAGCCGCCCCAATGCATGTGGGATCTTCCCGGACCGGGGCACGAACCCGTGTCCCCTGCATTGGCAGGCAGATTCTCAACCACTGCGCCACCAGGGAAGCCCTATTCTACATTTTTTGACATTTTTGCAACAAGTTGTATTATTTTTATAACAACAATAATGCCATTTTCAACTCATACTAAAATAGTAAAAGAAGTTGGTACTATCTACTACCAGATGATCTCCTTGGAACCTTCCAGCTATGAAGATTCATTAATGCCATGTATGCCCAAATGATGAGCAAGGATTGTGTGTGTGTGTGTGTGTGTCTGTACGCACGCACATGCACACACGTCAAGTCAGCCCTCAGGAAAGAGGGACTCACTGAAACTTGAGCTCTCAAGTCTCTCCTTTCTAGCAAGTTAGAGGTCAGACTTCACGAAAGGAGGAGGAGAAGTGAATCTGAATGTCTGAAAGCTAAACCTCGGTCAGTCCATGCCTTGTAAAAGTTCCTGGGACGGCATTACTCACAGATTCCAAAAGTGCTGTCATACAAACAGCTTAGACACAGGTGAAGATGATGTGCTCTGGAAAACTGTTAGATGATACCAAAATGACTTTAGTAAAGACAATAATACTAGTGATAAAAAGCCATGTAAGAAGAGTAAATAAAAGTGTTTTGGGTACATAAAGAACATGCAGGGCCTCCCTGGTGGCGCAGTGGTTGAGAGTCCGCCTGCCGATGCAGGGGATACGGGTTCGTGCCCCGGTCTGGGAGGATCCCATATACCGCGGAGCGGCTGGGCCCGTGAGCCATGGCCGCTGGGCCTGCGCATCCGGAGCCTGTGCTCCGCAACGGGAGAGGCCACAACAGTGAGAGGCCCGCATACCGCAAAAAGAAAAAAAAAAAAAAAAAAAGAACATGCAGATATCTGTTAAGTTATTGAATAAATCAGGTCTCGGGAAAACAAAAAAAAAAAACTGTTTTATGAAATGTAAGAGTGGAAAAAGGAATATTTTAAACTAATGCATTTTCTGCCTCTTGAGATTTTTAAATAGGTATAACAAAGTAAAATAAATATTAAAAATACATGTGGGGCTTCCCTGGTGGCGCAGTGGTTGAGAATCTGCCTGCCAATGCAGGGGACACGGGTTCGTGCCCCGGTCCGGGAAGATCCCACATGCCGCGGAGCAACTAGGCCCGTGAGCCACAACTACTGAGCCTGTGCATCTGGAGCCTGTGCTCCGCAACGAGAGGCCGCAACAGTGAGAGGCCGGCGCACTGCGATGAAGAGTGGCCCCCACTCGCCACAACTAGAGAAAGCCCTCGCACAGAAACGAAGACCCAACACAGCCAAAAATAATAAATAATTAAATAAATAAATAAATTTTTTAAAATACATGTGATTTTTTTTCTAGTCCCCTCGAAGTCTGTATGTTCAAGTACGCCATTTTAAAAAAAATTTTTGAGGAATCTTCTCAAAGGGGAAAAAGAGGACTCACCTTGTATTAGGGGTCATTTCATTATGAGACAGCTTGAAAAGCGACGTGGGGTCCAGGCAGTGGTCTGGGGCCCCTACTTACCTGGCACTCTCATCCTCTCTCCCTTTCCCAACCCAGTGGAGCCCAAATCTCAGGACATAACAAAGCGAAAGGCTGGAAGCTGGAGAGGGCTGGAGCAGACAACACACGCCGCCTGTCCTTCTCCCTGGGGAGGCCACAATTAGTATGGCTGTGGAAAAAGTGACAAGGCAGAAAAAGCAAAAACTCTTGCTGGCTGGCTTACAGGCTAGTCATTGCCAAGGCCACACGGTGAGTGAAAATCCCTGTAGAAGAAGAGTTTTCCCCTGAATTGGGCAGGGGTTGGTTCTTAGGGAAGGGACCTCAGAATTCTGAAAAGCCAGGGCAGTGGGTGGCGGGCTGAGAGCTTTTCTCCGTCCCTCCCTCAGCAGTGCAGAGGGGCTGCATGCTGTGTGGGACCCCCTCACCACCCCTGCAGCCTTCAGGTGTGATGAGGCTCGATGTACCTGCCACTGGAGACTTGGAGTGGGTCAGGGCGCTCAGGGCTGATGGGTGCTGATATGTAAATAGGGGACTGGGTTGAACTGACAGGACACATTGAGAATCTTAGATCTAAGATCACAGGATCTTCCCAGAACCCTCCTCCCATCCTCTCTCCCTCCCTCTGGGATGCAGAGGCTCAGAGTGTGCTTGGGAATGACCTAGATATTTATTCAGGGGCAGGGGTGAGAAGGGCCTCTGGGAAATCCCTGCCCTCAGGGTGTGGTCTGGAAGGGAAAGAGAGGTGGAGACATCCCCTGCCCTGCTCCACTAGGAAACTCAAAATATAACCTTGGAGGGATTTGGCCAAGTGGCTACTCTCTATGAAGAAACACACCACACCCATATATTAAAAACAAAGGGACATTTTGATGTCCATTTTGACATGGTTGTCTTGTTTTTGGTTTTTGTCTTTGTCTTTTTTCTTTTTGACATGACTGTTTTGATGTGGCCAACTGTTTTTTAAAAAGTTATTATAAGGGCCTCCCTGGTGGTGCAGTGGTTGAGAGTCCCCCTGCCGATGCAGGGAACACGGGCTCATGCCCCGGTCCAGGAAGATCCCACATGAGCCACGGCCACTGAGCCTGCGCGTCCGGAGCCTATGCTCCACAACGAGAGAGGCCACAACAGTGAGAGGCCCGCATACCGCAAAAAAAAATTTTTTTGAAGTTATTATAATCAATATGCACAACTTAATCAGCTAGCCTCAGCCTTTGTCTCCCACCCAAATCAGAGACGTAGGATTAGGATGTCACTCAGGCAGGTATATAGTGCACTGGACTCGTCAGATTCTTACTCCTCACTCGTGCAAGGGCAGAAGTTCCCTGGCATACCTTCAACATCACTCACTGTGACCAATGAAAAATTATTCCCAATTACCTTTATTCTGATTTTAAAATCTTTAACACAATTAGGCATTACATAATTGGAGCAGTTGGAGGAATAGGTGAAGAATGTAGGAATACACTTCTTATTGAGTATTTCTGAATAGGGTGTTAACTACCTGCCCCTAGAAAGCAGATTGAAACACACACACACGCACACGCACACACACACACGCACCACTGCATAGGCTGAACAGTTTGAGTAAATTACAGACAATATAACATCAAGGGTGACATATGTATGTGGGATCTATGTCCTTACCCCAGAAGTAGGTGATCGAGGGCCCCAGCCCCCTAACACCAAAGGCTTTGTGTTTTCTTGCTTTCTTCCCCTTTGTCTCCAGTATTTCTCTGGTTCTACATCCTCCTCTTTCCTATCTTTCTCACTGCAGTTATTGTTTTATTTCCACAGAAGAATCACCATGACATTGTGAAAAGAGAACTGGACTAGAAATCATATCTGTACATCTACATGTACAGAGTCTACATCTCTGATTGTTTATTTATCTGTAAAGATAATTAATATTTAAATGATTATCATGTCCCAACGCATGTACTAAGTTCCTTGCATAAATTACCTTGTGTAGGTGAGGTCAATACCAATACCGTTTCCATTTCCATTTCCCAGATAAGGAAATGGGCTCAGAGAAGGCAAGTTTCTATAGCCAGGATGTATCAGAGCCAAGGATTAAGATTCCAGAGCCTATTTTCCTGGTACCCACTTGCTGGAAGAATTAATAATGGGCCACCTGAAAGTCTAACTAACTGCAAGTGATCTAGGATAAAGCATGTCATCAATAAAAAATAAAAGTTGATTTAAATCTTTCTTTATTAAAGGCCAGCAATAAGGCCACGTGTCTCACCTACCACAGAAAGCTGTCCTGAAGATCAAAGACAAAGAGACTCTCTAGGGCCTTTCTAAGCTGTAAAGTGCTGTACAGCTGTGAAGCATCCTCCCCCAAGTTCTCCACCCAACAGGAGCAAATACACCACTGGTGGCTCAGAGCTAAACAGGTTACTCAACCCTGCCCTAAGCTGAGACTGGCTTTGCAAGCAATGACTCAAGTAACTGCCAGGAAAGAGAATCAAAGGAAAGTGACTCAGAGGCTTTTCAGCCTTGATAGGGCACTGGGACCAGGGCTGGCCTACCTACGGGGAAGACATTGTGGAAGTGGGGGCAGTTCCTGCAGGTAATGCCAAATCCACAGGGGTCCAGCACTTGCCCATCACACCTCCGTTCTCATCAGTATTGCCTGACACTAACCTAAGCTTTTAGAAGGCCATTTGTGTCTGTTTAAATTAACTTGGAACAGGGAAATACCTTAGAAGATGCTCTGAGTGTTAAAGATTAAGACACCAGTGGTATCACCATCCACCCTCTGGTCTTTAAAAATGATAAAAGCTTTTGTTTTATTTTTATATTAATCAGTCCTTTTAGTTCGGCTAAAAATTTCCAAAAAATGTAATCCCCAATTAAAAGCATCACTGGTAAAGAATCATAATTATCCTGTCATTTTAGAAATTAGCAATAGTGGTTGCTAAGGGGCTGGGCAGGTGAAGCAGAGAGACTGGGCAAATGAAAGCTGCCTAGGATCCAGAGTCTCTTTTGGGGGATCTGTGAAGATCCCAAATCAAGCATTCAGTAATGGCTATAACACAGTGTATCTAAGAATAGTGTTCCTTCTAGGTGGTTTCTATGCACTGACCAGTGGTTTTCAAAGTGTGATCCCTTGACCTGCAGCATCAACAGCATTTGGGAACTTGTTATGAATGCAAATTCTCAGACTGCTTGCCAGACTTACTCATCAGAAACTCTGGAGTTGGGGCCCAGGAGCCTGTGTTCTGGCCAGCCTCCAGGTGACTATGATACATACATTGGTGGTAAGGGAGTCACCTGGGAAATTTGGTTACAGTAATTAACACCCCCAGCCCTATCTCATACCCACAAGCCTGGGCTTCGGAAATTAGCTCTCCACGTGATTAAGATAAACACCAAGATTTGAAAACCACTGATCCTAGCATATGAGAGGACTGAAGTTAGAGGCAAACAGTGACAAAGGGATTAATAGCCCACCCACCAAAGTGGTATGACATTTACTTTAAACTGAAAACATCTTATCAGCAGCAACAGCAAGAAACACTTTCTAAACTTAAGCAGAGCCTCCTGAAAATACAGTTGCGCTTGACCACCACCCCACCCCGAGGGGTCTCCAGATTGCGAAAAGACTAACCCTTAGCACTGGGACATACACAAATTCAGCTGTCCATTAGCATCAAAAAGCCCAATAAAACCTTTCATATTTTCCCACTGAAGGCCTAAACAGCCTCTCTTTTTTTTGTCAAGTCGGTATATAAACCTTTATCTCTAGCTATTCAGCAAGTTACTCATTACTAAGTACTCCCTCAGGTGAATATAATTAAACCTTGTCTTTTCTCCTCTTAAACTACTGTCAGTTAATTTGCAGGCTCCTGACTATAAGTCTAAGCGGGTAGAAGAAAACTTTTCCTCCCAACGGCGGTAACGTTTTCAGGAGTCACAGAGGATTTAGATGAAAACCAAGAAACAGAAAATAAAATTCAGCAAGACAGGGAATTCCCTGGTGGTCCAGTGGTTAGGACTCGGTGCTTTCACTGCCAGGGCTCGGGTTTGGTCCCTGGTCGGGGAACTAAGATCCCATGAGATGTGAGGTGTAGCCAAAAAAAAAAAAAAAAAAAAAAAAAATTCAGCAAGACAATGTTCCAAGACCATCATTTGACAAATATCTGTTGCAGTATGAAACTACCTCTTGTAGGATAGACCTTTTCCAAACGTTAAAACAGCAGGACAAAAAAAAGGCAGGGGGGAATAACAACTGAAAATTGAAAAAGCCCCAATAATTTTAATACACAGATTATTAACCAAAAACCACCTTAATGAATAATGTCAAAGTCTCTCCCCATCCAGGGGAATTTCTGACAAGAGCTAGGAGCCTCAGATAATCTACTGCTGATTATTACACAACAGACAGGTAGCTGTGGAAGGTATTTTGTTTATCTGGCTATTGGTTTATTCTGAGATACCTTTTTATTGAAAATGGATCAACCTGATCCTTACTTACTACCAGTGAGCAGGGCCGCAAAGCTCTAAAATACAAACATACAAAACACCGATGCTTAATATAAGCCAGGTCCCCACTTGGGTTTTGATACCTTACCTTCACAATAGTATCATGAGAGAGGAGTAGGGAACTATCACCATCCGGAGTAAAATGAATCTCAGAGGCTCAAAGCCTTTAATGAAGATGAGGAGAAACAGCTGGCCTTACTGCCCTGATTCTGCGCACTGAGTCTTTCCGCTTAAAGTTTTTTCACTTTAATTACCACCACAATAATATCCAAGGTAACTGTTTCTTCCTTAATACTCTGACATCTCCCTCCCAGGACCAACGCACTTTCCCTTGGTTCCCCTGGGTATAGCTCAGACAAGACAAAGCTTTCAAAGGACGTTACTAAATACTAGTAAAGTAAAGGACTGGAAAATGGGAAATAAACCCATAGCACTTAAGACAAGTAGTATAAAGAAGTAGATAAGAATATAATTCCAGGACTAGACTACCAAGGTTTAAATTCTGGCTGTCATTTACTAGCTGTGTGACCAGTTACTGAACCTCTCTGTGCCTTGATATCTTCATCTGTAAAATGATAATTAAAGGACCCATCCCACCATCTCATAAAATAACATCTGGCACATAGCACACATGTATATATTCAGTTTGGTTTGTAAAGTACAAGTTTTAGTTTGCAGCATATCTCCTTTTCTCCCAGATTCACAAGTTCTGTACTATTCGACCCAATATCTGGAGAAATTCAATCTAGTCCAACAAAGGGCCACCCAGATTCACAGGTAAGGGTAACTCACCTCACTTTTAAAGATGATAAAACTGAGTCTCATCTGCAATTCCAACTATCTAAACCCACCACACTTCAAAGATTCAAGCTCAAATACCATTCTTTTTCTTTTAAGAGCAAAATATAGAAATTGAATAACTTTGTATAAGTATCCTAGGTGACATAAAACTCTGAATGTTATTTTTAATTTGAGATATTCTTTATGAAATAAAATGGAGGGAATGGAAAAAAGGAATTTTCGTACAGTCAAAAAGTTAAAGTTAAAAGTATTTCCAAGGTGTATTCATCAAATCCAGAACAGAAATTAATTCAATGCAAATTCCTAGAAATTAGTTTTCAGGACTTACAAATGTGTGAATTAACTGCAATATAGAACTCTTCTGTCCATATCATCAAAAGCATGAGGAAAAAATATGATAATATTCTTCCATAGACATCTAGATATTTGTAATTCAACTGATATCACACACAATCTAGTACTGAATTGTTTCATCCAATGTAACTATGATAAGATTATATAAAAATGAAAGTTCCTTCCTACACATTAGAAAATATTAAGTCTCCAGATACTTTAATAATGTCTTACACTTGTATAGTACTTATAGTTTACAAACCAATTTTATCTCCATAATTTCCTTTCAGCTTCATGGCATAGGAGATGGCACAACTCTATTTGTACTCATTTTAAAAGAGTTGATAGTACAGGCTTAGAAAATATAGGTCTCCTGGCCTAGGATGCAGACCTTAGCAGGACCCAGATATCCTGACTCCAAATCTGGTTCTCTTTCCATTAACACCACAAGATATCCTATGAATGCAAAAAAAACCTAAATATTTTATGATGATAAATCCCCCCTTGCAAGCATAATGTACATGTATCTTCTTTTAATTTTTGTTTTAAAACGCTGTTTGAGTGAAATGAGAACAAATAAAAGCTAATAGATAAACTCACACTATTTTTTTAAAGGAAATTCTCAAGGGAATAAGGTTACACGTATACTTACCTCTCACGAGTCAAAGTGAGAGCCAATCCCCCTCTCCACTGACCTCATCTTTCTCTTCAGGGGAACTAATATTGCCCACTGTATCTACTGAATCCCTCTTGAACACTCAACAGACAATAGCAATAAGCATCACAACCTTGCTTGGGATGAAGTGGGGATTTATGTATGAGACCAAAAGCCCAGCTGGTGTATTTGGTAACTTTTCTAGTGTGATTTTTTAAATTACATGTACCAACTGAGAACTCTTCCTCCCACTTACACAAAACAGGACTTACTCTATGAAATGGACCTTTGAATATCTCAAACTAAAAATTGAAACGTTTCACAATTCCCTTCAGTTTCAGCTGAAGAGTTTTAGAGGTCTGGTTCAGGCATCATACTCAGTATTTGCACAGCACTTGACAGTTTCAAAGTACTACTGCATGCACTGTGTCTGGTTAGATTTTCCAGCTACCTAGTGAGAAATGTGTTATTATCAACCCTGTGTCAGAGATGATAAAACTGAGGCGCAAGGAGGGTATCCTGCCCAAGACCACAATGAAAGCAGGAGATGGAGACTCAGACCCACCACCGACTCCAAATCTCATGGGCTCTTTTCACTTTTCCCTTGCTGCCTACCCTTAAGATGTCCTCCCCAGCCACACACCCCCAAGTCCCTTCAGAAGAGACTAGCTCAAATACCGGTTTCCTTCTTCACGCATGGATAAGTCTTGGACAAGCTGCAATCTCCTGCCCTTTCCCCACTTCCCCTGGGAGAAAGGTGCACCTCCTTTATCCTTGTCTTCCCAAGACAACAAGGAAGACGTCTCCCCATGGTGCTGACACCAGTACAAAGATAGGGAAAGGGATCCTTAGGGTGTAAACTGCCTTGCCAGCTACTGTTTAAACCCCTGTGAAAGATGATCCTTATGAAATAACCCCTTATTGACATGAGTCAGAAATGAGTCTTAACCTGTGAAAGTTAATGGGCAAGTTTTATGGGCAAGAGGTTATGGGCAAGTTATGGGCAAGAGGACAAGAAAACCGAAATCCTGTTGGGAGACAGAGCCTTCATGCCTCCCCCTGACGGTAAAGAGGGCCCCCATAGGTCTCCACGGAGCAGCTCCCCGCGATCCTTACACAAGAGAAGGAGACTTACCCGCGGCGCCGGGGCTTCCAGACAAATGGGGCCGAGACATACTTGCCGCACGCTTCAGCACCGGGGACAGTTCCAAACTCTCTAACTTCCCGCGCCCTTCCGAGCTCGGCGCGGCCCGCTGTGCCTCCCCGGCTGCGGGCCGGATGGCGGCCTCTCCAAGCCCTGGTCCAAGCCTCCGGGTCTTGGGGAGCGCGACAGGGTCTCTGCGAGCAGCGGGAGCAGCCGGGGGCGCCTCGGGCTGCGGCGGCGAAAAGCCCAGCTGCACCGAGGCGCTGCGGGACCGCGCCAGCGCCGAGGAGACGGAGCCCATCTCGGAGGGCCGGGCTGGGCCCAGCGGAGCGGCCAAGGCTCCCGGCGGGACCCACACCCCTTGCGTGCCAAAGGTTTACTCTCTCCTTGCGCCGGAGCGCCCCCAGCCTCTGCTCCTCCTGTGCCTCCGCGGGGTGCAGCCCCTCCTCGGCGGAGGAGGAGGAGGAGGAGGAGGCTGCAGGGAGGGCTGCGCGCCCACGCCGGGGACTGAGGAAAACCCGGGCGGTGTCCGCGCCTGTCCGATAATCCGGCATGGTGAGGACACTTGGAGGGGTCAGTGCGCAGAGACTGTCCAGAGGTTTTACTGGGGATTGTGGGGGGAAAGGGCGTGGCATTATGTGAGGGATACCGTTTTTTCCTCTACTTTCTGCACTTTGTTCACCTGGGGCCAAAGGACTGGCACGTCCTTCCTGCTCCTTCCGACACATCTGGGCCGCCTCTGTCCCCCGAGAGGATGGAGGCTTTAGCGAGGGCAGAGAAGGAGCCTACCTTCTTCTCAATTACTCTTCTTAGGGCCAATATCACTACTCCTCCAGGCTGTGCCTTCCCGCTGAGCCCAGCTGGGTTCCTGGCTGTCCCTGAGGAAGGCTCGGCGATCCCCTTCCCCAGCGTACCTCCTCCCGCGCCCATCATCCTGGGTGCCTCCCCCTTGTGGGGACCAAGAAGATGCCCACCCTTCCCACGGGGGATGGAGGCCAGAGAGGGCAGCCAAGGTGCAAGGGGAGGCAACTCTGCTAGTACTCCTCAGGAAAGCAGCCCTGGGGGCTCCCATGAAGGGAAGCCAGAGCAGCCAGGGACCCTATCCCCACCCCTTCTCTGACTGCAATAAGAAGGTGGTGACACCTAATGTGGATCCAGAAGCAAGAAGAGCAGCCTGGGATTAAGTTCCAGCTAAAACCCTGTTGCCCAAAGAGGTATCAGGTCTTGCCCAAGGTCACAGCCAGTTAGTTAGTAGCAATGGAGTTGGATCTTGTGTCTGGGACTCCTCTTTCTAAACCCAGTCTCCTATCCTCCCTGCTCCCCATCTTGAAGGTTTCAGGCACTGAACTATGAAGCAAGACAACTGTGAAATACACAGAATATGAGGTTGGAATGTGTGAAGGGAGAGGGACTTTATCAGGGATTCCTCAGCTGGCCTGGGATCCAACCTCCCCTGCTCCCTCAGTGCCCAGCACTGATATGACTCTTGGCACTGTCATCTGTGAAATGGCATACAAATAAGTATGCGGGAAGTAGTACTGTCACGGAGGTGGCTTCCAGATTGACAAACTCCAAGGTGGGAGGAAGAGGAAAAAAGGTTTTAGAATGCTCAACGGGCATTTAAATCAGAGGGTGAACTGAAGTGGGACAGCTGCAGGGCCAACACAGCTCTCTGTGCTTGGCATTGTCTCCTGTGAAGTGGGCAGAAGCTGAAGTCCTAGGCCCTGAGCTAACATTACGTGGAGGCAAATGCACACCACGATCCCCATGCCATGCAAGGACCATCAGGAGTGTCCTCTCACCTCTGCTAACATCAGGAACCCATCTTCTCAGGGCACACAAAAGGAAAGCAACAGTGTCCCTCAACCCATTTGTGTGTATGGCTATATTAACTTCTTTATCATTTTGAAGTGCTTTTTATTCTTTCCTTGCTCACTTGATGGACAAGTAGAAATCCTCTCTCTGGGCAAAGGACCTTTTAGAAAGGGAGCTCCCTGGGCAGACATTTCCTATTCTTGTACCTTGACTCGATTTTCCTGCAAACCTGACATAGGCATCATTAGCAATAATGTAACTGTGGGCATGGGAGGAGGTGAGGAAGGAGGTATTTTGGACCTACTTAGAAGTACACACTCCACTTGACTGTACCCACTGGGAAAATATTTACATAAACATAAGACTTTTGAATGGGATGGTAAAGAGCCGCTACCCTAAACCCTCAGAGTGCCCTCTGACACACTGATTGACCTAAACCTTTCCCCAGGACACACACACACACACACACACACACACACACACACACACACACACACACACACACACACACACACACACACACACACACACACACTCCTCCAGGAGGGAAGCTAAACTCAACTAAGAGTTTGGTTGTTGACACTGCTGCTGATAATCAGATTCTCCCCAGTTCTCCTGTAAGTGGGAAGAGGTGAGCCTGAAACAATCTTCCCTGTTTCCTTTTCTACTTGCATTAAAAAAAAAAAAAAAATTATCGAAAGCTAGAGCTTGGTTAGAGGAAGCTGTTAGAGAATATGCCAGCTGTAGGTGATGTCATTCTCATGCCCTTGCCTTTCCTCTTCCAGGTCACTGACCTCTTCCATCAGGGCAGGAGCGCTCCTATCCAGCCAGACTTCCACCAGTGGGTGGTCAGCAGAGTGTGCGTTGAGGGGCCTTGGAAAGATCTGATTCACCCATGCTACAAGTTGAGTGACTTTGGATCTTGGACATTCTACCACTGACAGTGTTGAATATTACCTGAAACACTGAAGGTGGAGAAATCCCCTGTCCTTTCATGTCCTGGAAAATAGCTTACAACCAAAAAAACCACCCTTTCCCAGATGACTTACATAACACTCAATGATGTCCCTTTGTTTACCTATGACAAGGGTAGACACTGACCCTATAAATTCCCATTCTTTGCCTCATAAATGATTAGCTGAACTGTTTCATCCACACTGATCAACTGGACAAAATGCTTGCTAACCAAACTGTGGGTAAGCTTCTCTCTTTCCTCCAGGCCTCTGAACTTTGGCTCACTCTCAGCCTGAGCCAGCATACAGCCCTTCCTGAGAATTGAATTGGACACTAAAATTTGAATTTCATACAGTTTTCACTTGTCACAAAATACTATTCTTCTCTTGATTTTTTCCCAACCATTAAAAAATGTAAAAATCATTCTTAGCTTTAAGAGTGTACAAAAGCAGGCAGCAGGCTAAATTTGACCTGTGAGCTATAGTTTGCCAACCCCTGCTCTAGATATTCTAATAAAAAAGTTTATTGTGGAAAGGAAGAAAGTCTCCCTGGTGAAGTTTTCGGATCTGTGTGATTGGGAAAGCAAATTTACCATTGCTGAGATGTGTTTGGGGACAAGATATTTCGTTTCTTTTAAAATTTCAAATAACATTTTTAAAGGGCTTGAGATTTTTCTTTTTTTTCAAAAGGAGCAGGGCTCCCATAGGTTGAGAAACATTCCTCACCACAATCACCTCACACCCAATAAGATGGCCACTATCAAAAAAACCCCATAAAAGATTGTATTTTACAATATGTCCTTGTATTGGCAAGGATGTGGAAAAATTGGAACCCTGTGCACTGTTGATAGGAATGTAAAATGGCACAGCTGCTGTGGGAAACAGTATGGCAGTTCCTCAAAAAGTTAAGCACAGAATTATCATGTGATTCAGCAATACCAGTTCTGGATATGTACCCAAAAGAATTGAAAGCAGGGTCTCGAAGAGATTTCCCTGTTCATAGCAGCATTATTCACAAAAGCCAAAAGGTAGAAGCAACCCAAATGTCCATCAATAGATGAATGGATAAAGAAAATGTGGTAAACACATACAGTGGAATATTATTCAGTCTTTAAAAAGAAGGAAATTCTGTCACACGCTATCATGTGATGACTCTTGAGGACATTATGCTAAATGAAACAAGTCAGTCACAAAAGACAAATACTGTATAATTTCACTTTTATGAAGTACCCAGAGTTGTCAAACTGATAGAAAAAGAAAGTAGAATGGTAGTTGACAGGGGCTGAGGGGAAGGAGAGATAGGGAGTTGTTTCATGGGTATAGAGTGTCAGTTTTGCAAGATGAAAAAGTTCTGGAGATGGGTTGCACAGCAATGTGAATATACATAACACCACTGAATCGTACACTTATAAATGAATACAATGGTAAATTTTATGCTATGTGTATTCGACCACAATTTTTTAATCCAATTATCTAAAAGGAAGAAACAAACGAAGAAAGATGCCCCCAGAGTAACAGAGAATCAACCTGTGCCTCCTTCTAGGTGATAAAACTATGAGTATATGAAGACAGCTATTGTGCTCCCACAACCCTTCTCTCTGTCGAGCCAACTGCCCGCTTCATCAGCTCATCCCCATATGACAGGCTGCTCAGACCCTTTGTTCCCCTCCATTGTGTTCGTTTTAATGCTCTCTAGTTGTTGTTGTTGCTGGGGGTTGGGGGTGCTGAATTCCAAGACAGAAGACCATGATCCACGTGTGGTCTAAGCAGGATAGAATGAATACTTTGGAACTGTTTCTTCCTATATAATCCAGCAGACCCTGGACTTCCATCAAAGTGTTCTGAAAATGCCATCTACTAAAACCCCAGGCCCATTTTGGGCAAGCTTCTTTCCCCGTTTGGTACATGGGCCTTTAAACCTAAATGAAGAATTTTTAATATATTTCTATTCTAATTAAGTTCATGCCTTGCCCCAACTGTGTTAAATTAAATTAAACTGAACCACTTCTAAGAAGCAAAGAATTTAAAAAAGTAAAGATAAAAAACCAGTAGATTTCATGGTCTAAGTAAAAAAAGACCAAATCTGAAAGTCACATGAATCTCCCTTCCCAGCTTTTCAACTGTTCTTCACATAATAAATTTCAACAACTGAGCTTTCTTAGATCAAGATTGAGACAAAAATATCACATACATGGCAAATCAGTTTTGTTTAGTGTGCCTGCCTTTGATTGGTAGTGGCTGCCTGCAGCACTGTGTTTAGCAGGAATCTGGAGCCACAGTGAAGGCATAGCAGGGAAGATGCAGGGATAGATTTAAGGTGTCTGTCAAAGACAGAGGTAGGGAGAGAGAGGCAAGTATGCCACTAATTTCCCAGCAAGGCGCCATGGGTTTCACTGTGGTTGAATTTCTGCCAAAGGTCCTGTGATTGAAATCTAGAGGCTGTTAGCAGGGAGTGGTTCAATTGCTCTTGTCATTACCCTGTGGTAGGAAATAAAGCTAGAAAAGGAAACATAATATCTGTAATTCCCTCAGACTTAAAGGACATCTGCACTTACTGGGCTGGTTATTCTGTTTCGTTCCCTCCCATCCAGTTCTGAGCCAGAGTCTAAAACAGAAACAGGAAACATAATTCTAAAGGAAGCCAAAGACAGAGAAGACATCATGATGTTATTTTTAATTATCGATAATATATAAAACATATGTATGTTAAAATATTCTTTCAATTTTATACGAAATTTGTATGTGGGGTGTGTGTGTGTGTGTGCATGAATCTAGCCTCACTAAGATAAAAAGACATATACCTTGTACCATATACCATATACAAGGACATATAAAATCACAGCAGAAATACATAGGAAAAGGACTGACTAGTCTCAATATCATCTGTATTGCCAGCTGTTATATTTAAAGATATTCAGAGTATTTTTATGTTATGAGGCAAACAATGGCCCCTGAGCCAAATGTGGTCTGTCGCCTGTTTTTATACAGCCTGTGAGCTAAGAATGTTTTTTATTTCTTCTAAATTGTTGGGAAAAAATAAAAAGAATTTTTCATGATATGTGACAAGTATATGAAATTCAATTTTCAGGGTTCATAAACAAATTTTAGCACTGGAACAGACCAACACTCATTCCTTTACATGTTATTTCTTGTTGCTTTTGCTCTGCAACCCTCAAGTCGAGTCATTTTGACAAAGACTGAATGGCCCACAAAGCCAAAATATTCACTGTCTGGCCATTTACAGAAAAAGTTCTGAGGGAAAGTGGCCATGATCATGTCCAGGACTTAGTTTCTTTTACAGATTCAGCATTGAAACCTCAATTTTGGATCCAAAAGTAGGTAAGATTTCAAGCAACTTGGGGTTTGTACTTACCCATGTAATTTTATTATAATACATCTTAATCTAAAACAATTTATAAATAATAGATCAGTCTGAATGTTTTGATAAAATATTAAAATACAAATGGTTGTTTTAATTAATATATTAAATATTAAAATTTTATTAATTAAAATATTACATTTAATTTTAAAAATTATCATAACAACCATTTTCTTTTTAAGTAGTAAACAGCAAATAGCCTAACACCTGGCATATACTGGGCATTCAATGAATGTTTGTTGCATTTAATTAAAATAAATCTTCTATTTCAATTCATTAAATAAAGCAGATATTCCAAAGGCTATTATTTTCAGAGCCTGCTCTAGCAAAGGAGTCAGCCACCATCACTCATGTTTTGGCAGAGACTCAAAGTCAGGCAGAGGAGTGGAAAAGCTTTATGGTGGAAAAAAGGGAAGACCTGAGGCATGCCCTTGACTGAAGGCTGTTGGCACAGGAAGCTGCAGGCAGGCTAACTAGAAGTGGAGCACCTTATGTGATTAGTTAGGGGAGCATATTTGGCTTTCTCCAATCGGTCCGAAGTTGAAAGTAGGGGCAAAAATTAGAGAAGCTGTCAGTTATTAATCAAGTCTTGACCATTTTGGGCCAGTTGCTATGGGAGTTGTTTGGTTTTCTGGACTGGTTGCTGTAGATAGAAAATCAGAGTTATATTTTCATATATGGTCTATTTGTATATTAGTCTGTCAAATGCAAAAGACTAAAATTCACTTCAATCCCACAAACATTTACACAACCACCATCTACATGGCAGGAACTGCATCGAATGCTAGGAATAAAAAGATGAAGAGGACGTGGCCACGGCCCTACACTGAGGGGGAGGGCCTATAAAAGAACCTATTAGGAGAACAGTCCATCCCCTTATCTCTTGCAGACATGAATTAAAGCTTTTCTTAAATGAACTATTGACCTAGAACCCTCCAAAAGAAATTTCACTGCCTTCACAGTAATGCAAGACCCTTAGAGTTAGGAAATAAATGTTTTTCATATCTGTCTAGGTGTCAAGACAATATTCTCAAAGCTTACCCAGCAAAATGAGAAATCCATGAAATTTCTTTACTTAACATTTTTTTAAATTTAAGTTCTGTCATTTTTTCAAATGAAGTCTTTGATTCACTGTTGCTTCCACTCTCACAAACCAGAAAAGTGAAAACTCTATAAAAATTGGACTAAGCTAAGGTGTACCAGCTTCCCAAAACCAGTCTGTTGATTTTTTAGAAACATATTCTTGAATATTGAATGGTACCAGCCAATCAGCAACTGTTATACCCCTCTGTCCCAATCCCAGTTTTCTACCTAGAGCCCTGCTTCTCCCTCCTCACTGTACTTAGGGCTGCTCCCTTCCTCTGTTCTTCTGGGATCTTACAAGTCCTGCTGGGTTCACTGAGGCTTATCAGTGGCATCCATCACTTCTGCCTCATTTTATTGGCCAGAGCAAGTCACACAGCCAATACCTCCACCTCTTCCTCTTCCAGCCCCCTTTCTCCCACCAGTGCCTCCCACTGATCAAACACAATGGGAAGCCAGAAGACAGGAGCCTGTTGATGAAGCCTCCCAAACTAGGGTTGCCAGGTTTAATAATAACAGTAATATAATAATATACAATGGAATATTAGCCATTAAAAATAATGAAATCATGCCATCTGCAGCAACATGGATGGACCTGGAGATTATCATACTAAGTGAAGAAGTAAGTCAGACAGAGAGAGACAAATAGCATATGATATCACTTATATGCGGAATCAAAAAAAAAAGATACAAATTAACTCATTTACAAAACAGAAACAGACTCACAGACTCAGAGAAAGGAACTTATGGTTACCAGGGGGGAAGGGGAAGGGGGAGGGATAGACTGGAACTTTGGGATTGACATGCACACACTGCTGTATTTAAAACAGATAACCTCAGGAATTCCCTGGAGGTCCCGTGGTTAGGACTCTTGTGCTTCCACTGCAGGGAGCCTGGGTTTGATCCCTGGTCCGGGAACTAAGATACCGCAAGCCTCGTGGCGTGGCCAAAAAAAAGTAAAATAGATAACCAACAAGGACCTACTGTATAGCACAGGGAACTCTGCTCAATATTCTGTAATAACCTAAATGGGAAAAGAATTTGAAAAAGAACAGATACATGTATATGTATAACGGAATCACTTTGCTACACACCTGAAACTAACACAACATTGCTAATCAACTATACTCCAATATAAAATAAAAATAAATAAAAAATACAGGAGCCCAGATATATTTAAATTTCCGATAAACAACAAATACCTTTCTGGTATAAGTATGTCCCAAATATTGCATGAGAGACACTTATACTAAAAACCTGTTTGTTTACTAAAGTTCAAATTCAAATTAAACTGGGCCTCCTGTATTTCATCTACATCCCAGGGCACAGAGCAGGATAAAGAAGAGTAGAGCTTCCAGTAGTGGTAGCAAGTCCAGCCGCTTTGGCCACTGTGTGGGTCACTGCAGCTTCATCACTCACCCTGACTGGTCCAAGGATAGGAACTTCATCATGTCCAATGCTGGGACTACGAGATCCTTTACTGGGACGTGGTTGGAGGCTGTAAGCTGCTGAGGAATCACTATGAGAGCTGAGACCGGGAGTGGGCCACCTACACCTGCGTACTGGGCTTCCATGTCTATGGCATGTGGCCAGATGGCTCCGATGGAACCGACATCACTCCCTGTGCTGCTCCCACAACGAGCGCACGGTGACTGTGTCCGACGACTTCTGCCAAGCGGACCTCTTCCTGTACCTGTGCGTCAAGGTGCCGAGCCTCGTGGACTGGGGTCACGGCAGCAACGTGACCAGCGTCCGGTTCACGCACAACGACTCGCACCTCGCCTCGCTGGGCGGCAAGGACACCAGCAGCTTCCAGGGAGGAATGCTGGGCGCTGGTGACTTGGGGCCGGCGCCCACTACGCCCTCTCGAACCCCCTCCTAGTCCCCTGCTTCCTCTCTCGACATCTGACAGCTGCCTAATGGAACCCACTAGCCCTGCAGCCTGGCCCCATCTCACCCAAATCCCCCAGGACCTGGCCGACCATGTCTTTGCATTTACCTGGAGAGGGCGAACGGCACCCCTGCGCACACTGTATAGACTCGCTGGCTGAGCCGGGCAGCCCCAGCCTGGGCCCTGATTCCCAGTATCTGCTTAAGGGCAACAAACTAAAAGCAAAGTTTAAAAAAAAAAAAAAAAAAAAAAGAGTGGAGGTGGATGGCCGGGGTGGGGAGAGAGGGGATCACAAAATAAGACTCTTCAGAACAGCGCGCATGTGTCTTTTGTTAATAACCCTATTCTACCGGTTTCCCCTTCTCCTTGTTGGTTCTGAGTTTCTCAGGTCAGCTTTTGTTTCTATCAGTACTAACTAGAGAAAAATACCAGTCATGTCCATGAGAAAGAAATGCCACCCCACCTGCTGATGACAGAAATCTCCACAAGCTAGGCCTCTCCTCCAGCTGCAGAAAAGCAGCAAGGACTCTGCCACAAACTTGCCCTTGCAGGTGGTTTTTCTACCAAAGAAGTCGTCTAAGACACCCCAACTATGAAAGTAAATTTTCACCTCTTAAAGTCTGTCATTTTACTTTCACCTCTTAAAGTCTGATCTCCTTTCTTAATAATGTATTGCCCGTGTAATGATATTTAAATTGATATTTTGTTTTCTGGAAGGTTCTGGAAGGTACAAATAAATATTTGGAAATTTTCTTTAAGCTGGGAAAAGACTGACGGCACTTTCCTTTCCTCCCACATGCACAAGCTAAAATCAAACCTATGACTCTGGCTAGATTTTTTTACTTAAAGAGTTTTAACGTCTGTATCAAGATTAGAATTAATAATAGTATCTGTCTCATTGTGAAAGTTAAATGCGCTAATGCCTGGGAAGTAGTTAACGATTACACATAATAAACTCACTTATTTCAGACTGGCTGTTGAACTCGCAAACTAAGTTTGTGCACCTGTGCATTAGAACAGAAACTCAGAAAGTGGAACAAACAAAACTAGGAGGGACATTACACATGGCCAGTGTGGGGCAGGCCCAGTGCCCAGCCCTGGGAGAGAGAGAAGCCAGGTGGAGGAGCCTAGTCCCCGGGGCCTGTCTAGGCTTCATCAAGGGCATGAGTGGGCCCCAGCAGGAAGGCAAAAATGGTGACCGGGAGGCTATAAGAAGCTGATACATAACAAGGACAAGCCGGCAGGCCACATCTGACAACAGGAAGTTGGGCCTCTTCTCCTCTAAAATAATTTATATGATTACAAGTTATGTTATAAACTAAAATTAATTTTTAACATTCTGCAATGTCTTTGCATCTGTTAGCTTGTATTATTCTTATTTTACCATCTTTGGAGCATTTTAAGGAATTTTAAACAAATTTATCTAATGAGTCTTCAGACAATGTGCTTAATAACAATTATTATCATAGACAGCCTTCCTTAAGCACTTTCTATGTGTTGGAGGATATGTTAAACGCAGCACTTGCCTGACTGTTCAGAGCAGGGCTTCCGATGATGTCCTAGATTCAAAGCCCAGCTGCACAATTAATAGCTGTATGATGTTGGGAGATTATCTCACCAATTTTTTAGGTTCTTCATCTGTGAAATGGGTGAAGATAATAAGAAATTTGCCAGCGAAATCTCTATATAAAATGCTGGCCCTAGTACATATCAACACCTATTAGCATGTCATCACTGTATAGTCATGTCATCATTATAACAGCGAGGTCAAGCTTGGATTAATCCCATTTTATGTTCAGAGAGGTTAAGCTACCTGTCCAAGTTTAGGCAGGTTCAAATCTAGGTCTTTCTGACTCAGACCCACGCATGTTCTTAACCACTGTGCTATGTCAAACTCCCACCATTTATCAAATCTGAGCATTTTGAAAATGACAGAATTGTTTTAGATCTGTGTGCATTTACTTTGTCTATTTTTTAACATTTGAAGAAATTTTTTTGCCAGTTTGTCCAAAGGGCTATTTATTCAAAATGGAACTAGGGTCACAACAGACTATGAAGCCATGGCCTGACAAACAAAGGACCAATCACCAGTTCTGCTGTATGAAGGGGGGCTGGGCCCCAGCAACCAGGGGGTGCCCAGTGGCATCCTAACCAGGACAGGAGGTCAAAGCAGGAGAAGCAGCAGTGCCCAACTGAGACCAGGGCATTTACACTTCCTCTGGTCCCCACAGTAACAATTAAATACATGTGTGATTATCCAGCAACTTGGAAACTGTGAGATGGACATGTTAAATGACTTACCCTTTAAGTAAATGCTGCAGCAGGACTTGTACTAGAGCTTAAGGTGTGGGGCATGGAGTGGAAGAAAGGAAAGGGCAGACCACACAACAGAGAACGCCTCAGAGGTGACCAAGGTGGTTGCAGGTGGAGCACTGCATCTACACCCATGAGCTGTGGGGAACTCCTGGAGCTTTGTCTAGGTTGAAAGGATCTCAGCCAAAGTGGAACACACCCGGGTCCAGTTCGAGCATGAGCTGCCTCTGGGGTCTCTCTCCAAGCTAGGGGCTGCTGCCCCAGCCGGCAAATGCAGTTCTTAGAGGAAGGAGGAAGGGAGTGCAAATGAAGGTAAAGTAAGGAGAGAGACAGCTCTGTGGGGACCAGACCCCAGTGTGATGCCTAGCAAGCAGAGCAAACCCAACATGGGCCCAGAGCACGACCTCAATTCTGCAGCTGTCTCAGGCTGCAACTTGGAAACTCCAACTCTGCACTGCAGGTGAAGACAGTGAAAAATCCAACTTCATTTAGCCCATGAACAGAGTAGGGGAAAATACTTGGGTTCTATATCAGCTGGGCATAACAGGAAAACCTGACCAACAGTGGCTTGCTTAACCACAAATGCACTGAATCGAGAGACTGGAGATAAAAGCTTGTCAGGCTTTGCTTTCTCCACCCACCCCTAGCTCTGGGGCACAGGAGCATCCCCTCCTCCCGGCCCAGGTTTCCACGCAGCCCGGGTGGGTGAGCTTAGGGGGAGGGTGCTACGCTGTTGGCGATCAGGCTAAGCCTTCCTGTCCCTGCCTTATCCAAAAGGAAAAGCTCCAGCGTCTTGCGAGCCTGGCGCCTCAAAGTTTCATTGACCCCCTGGGAGTGGCCAGCATTATGCTAGGCCCTGGCAATCCGACTACAGACAAAGCAAGTTTCCTCCCCTCTTAAGGAAAAGTCCCCTTTCACCCCGCGCCTCCTTGTAATTGCAGCTCTGGGTTCCTACTTCCCTACCTAACGAAGTTTCATCCAAGAACAGGCTGTCAGTGGCTGCAGCTACCTCATCTCCCACCACCTTTTAAGAATTTTTCTTTAATTTAAAAAAAATGTAGAGACTTCCCTGGTGGCGCAATGGTTAAGAATCTTCCTGCCAATGCAGTGGATATGGGTCTGCATCGATCTCTAGTCCAGGAAGATCCAACATGCCGTGGAGCAACTTAAGCCCTTGCGCCACAGCTACTGAGCCTGTGCTCTAGAGCCTGGAAGCCACAACTACGGAGCCCGCGTGCCACAACTACTGAAGCCCTTGCGCCTAGAGCCCATGCTCCGCAACAAAGAGAAGCCACTGCAATGAGAAGCCTGCGCACCGCAACGAGGAGTAGCCCCCACTGGCCACAACTAGAGAAAGCCTGCGTGCAGCAACCAAGACCCAACGCAGCCAAAACTAAAATAAATAAACAAATAAACTTTTTTTTTAATGTAGAAAAGTAAAACAAAGCAAAATCACAAAAGTATTGATTTATCTCATCTAAGAAAATATCTGGAGATAGGTAGTTCCAAGATTGTTCAGCTTTTCTGCACTTGTGTTGGCCTTCTCAGGATCACAAGATGGCTGCCAAAACGCCAAGCATTGCATAGTCACATAATAACAATCCAAGCAGGAAGGAAGAGGACTGGTGGGAAAGAGCCTTCTCTTAGTACATAGCTCTTTTTTGTTAGGCAAAAAACTTGTCCCTAGAAATCACCTAGCAAATGTCCCCTCCTACATCTCACTGGCCAGCACCAGGTCATATGCCCAGTTCCCTAAAACACTAGCAAAGAGAAATGAGATCCCATGATTAGCTTAAGCCAATCCTGATTCCTCACCTGGGGCTGGGAATCACCTCCCACACAAAATCGGGCTTCTTTTTTTTTTTTTTTTTTTTCTTTTTGCGGTATGCGGGCCTCTCACTGTTGTGGCCTCCCCCGTTGCGGAGCACAGGCTCCGGATGCGCAGGCCCAGCGGCCATGGCTCACGGGCCCAGCCGCTCCGCGGCATATGGGATCCTCCCAGACCGGGGCACGAACCCGTATCCCCTGCATCGGCAGGCGGACTCTCAACCACTGCGCCACCAGGGAGGCCCTCGGGCTTCTTTTAACAAGACTAGGCCAGCAGCAGTGGGTCCATCTCCTACTCCCAACCTACCCATTACCCCTCCCCAAGAAGTCAGTCCTTGATTTCTCAAATCCATTTGGCCTACTCACAGAAGAAAAGAAGAGAGCTCTTCTTAATGAGTGCGGAGGCACTTTGGGTGAAGGCCAGTTTCTGCTAATTATACCACGGAAGTTCTTGCCACAAACATTACCAATGGCACCCAGGTGGTGTGGCTCTCTGTGGGAAGGCTCTGCTTCCCTCACACCCAAGGACTCAGCACTTTGATACATCTCAAAACACACCAGTTCCTCAGCAAATTTACTGGTCATGGACATTTCACTGAAGAGTCCATAGAAGCAGACACAGAGGAGTGGGGAACCTCAGTGCACAGCCCTTCACCCCAACAATTCTCCCTTGAAACACCCCTCCAGACCTACCTCCCTGGTAACTCACCACCTCCCCTCTGCCCTTCCTTCACACGCCCTCCACAGAAATCTCCCTGAGTAGTCTCTCTTGCCTTCAGCCCACTTTATCCACTCAGCCAAAGGCCCAACAGCCGTTCCTGGGTTTGGAACCAAATATTATTCCTCAAGCAAAGCAATTAAAATTATTCAATATTATAGATGTTGATAAGTAGGATGAGTAGGAGAGCAAGGGATAAAGGGTGGAGATTAAGCCGAGTAATTTCTGATAGACAATATTGCAAAGAGAGCATTTATTGTTATATCTTCCAGCAGGTGTTTGTTTTTTAGGTCACCTAAGAGTAGCTAAGTTCTACAATTAAAATTCCTGGGACTTCCCTGGCGGCGCAGTGGTTGGGAATCGCCTGCCGATGTGAGGGATGCAGTTTCGAGCCCTGGTCCGGGAGGATCCCTCATGCTGTGGAGCAGCTAGGCCCGTGCGCCACAACTACTGGGCCTGAGCTCTAGAGCCCACAAGCTACAACTGCTGAGCCCGAGTGCCACAACTACTGAAGCCCACATGCCTAGAGCCCATGCTCTGCAACAAGAGAAGCCCACGCACCACAACGAAGAGTGGCTCCCACTCGCTGCAACTAGAGAGAGAGCCTGCACGCAGCAACAAAGACCCAACGCAGCCAAAAATAAATAAATATATTAAAAAATAAAAATGAAAAAACTTTCCTGTCTCTGTGAGATGAAAAAATATACCCAAAGCAAGAACAAATCAAAGTCAGTTAGGGTTGTCATACCTTATTTTCATTAGCCCTAATTTCATGTTCAAACTTTTTTTTATACGTGTGTGTGTGTGTGTGTGTGTGTTAAATATAAAGAAAAATTAGCCAAATGGACCCAATTCCCCAAACCTCTCAAGAGCTTGCTATGGTGAAACCAATTTTACAGGCGTCTGTCTTACACAGACAGCCAATTATTGGGATCTCTCTAGAATCCCGATTGTACCTTGGGGCTTGCCATGTTTCCTTTCCCTCTGTTGAGATTCAGGCAGAACAAGCAGGGGATAAAGTATATGAGGTGCTCAAAGAACTATTGACTTTAGTTAGCTGAGAGCTGAGGTTAAGACAGCTCACAAAGAGGGGGCACTTGCTACCTCACTGAAGATAGGAACTGTGGTTGAACAGAATCGCTGGGGCCATTGATTGAGAATTTTTCAAACAGTGAACTTGGCTCAGATGTACCCTTCCTGGTTGCCCTCTAGGAAAGCTGCTCTCACCCTATTTCTATTTCAGTTTCCCTTTGCTGTATGAAACACACACATGCACACATGCAGCAAAACTTAGCAGCTTAAAATTATAACAATTTATCATTTCTCCTAAGTCTTGAAGACTGTGTCTCAGGTCACTCATGCAGCCTATATTCAGCTGGGAACTGGCAGGAACCCCAGTTCTCCTCTACATGGCCTTTCTTTTCATGTGCTATCTCCAACTCTGGCTCCTCCCAGGTGGCCTCTCTCCAACAGGGAAACCTAGACTTCAATAGAGCATGGTAGTTGGGTTCCAAGAGAGAATGTTCCAGAAGACAAACCCCAACACACAACCATGTATCCGGCCTCTGCTTATACCACGCCTGATAATGTCCCATTGGCCAAAAAAGTCACAGGGCCAGTGTGGGAGGAGACTCCACAAGTGGTTCACTGGAGGCCCTGTTGAAACTGTCTACCACAACCTTAAAGCACCAATTTCTGTACTTACCTTTCTTTGAAGCATAATACTCTTTCTAGACAGGACAATTATGAGACCCTATGGGCTAAAGATTCTGAGTCCACAGAAACAGCGCTGTAACAATGAGTACAGAATTGAGTTAAAGAGGATTTTAGAATATGTGTTAAGATTTGGTACTCTGTGCTACCAAAGAAAATCATATTAATAAGGGTCAGTGAAAATATAAATCGAAAGCATTTAATCAGAAAGTTTAAAATTTTTTTTTTTTTTTTGGCTGTGTTGGGTCTTCGTTGCTGTTCACGGGCTTTCTCTAGTTGCAGCGAGCGGGGGCTACTCTTTGTTGCAGTGGCTTCTCTTGTTGTGGAGCACAGGCTCTAGGCACACAGGCTTTAGTAGTTGTGGCTTGCAGGCTCTAGAGCTCAGGCTCAGTACTTGTGGCGCACGGGCTTTGTTGCTCCGCAGCATGTGGGATCTTCCCAGACCAGGGCTCGAACCCGTGTCCCCTGCATTGACAGGCAGATTCTTTTTTTTTTTTTTTTTTGCAGTACGCGGGCCTCTCACTGTCGTGGCCTCTCCCATTGCGGAGCACAGGCTCCGGACGTGCAGGCCCAGTGGCCATGGCTCACGGACCTAGCCACTCCGTGGCATGTGGGATCTTCCTGGACCGGGGCACGAACCCGTGTCCCCTGCATCGGCAGGCGGACTCCCAACCACTGCGCCACCAGGGAAGCCCGACAGGCAGATTCTTAACCACTGCGCCACCAGGGAAGTCCCAGAAAGTTTTAAATTATTGAGTCTGGAAGGTAGTGGGTGTGCCTAATTGAAACTTGTCTTCAGAAATGCTTCTCTGATCTCCTCTTTCCTTAAGTTAGTACTTAATTTGTCCATTTTGTTAATCTTTAAGTGTTTATGAAGCACCTGGCGTCACTACATGTTAAGGCTTTGGGCTGGGCCCTACTCGATCTCCCACCTTCTCCTACCTGGACTCTGGCAGTGGCCCAATAGCTGGTCTCTCCACCCCAACCACATGTATTTGTTTGAAAACACAAATCTAAACCCATTTTGTTTCTGCTTTGATAATCTCTGACACTATTAAAATTTAAACACTCTAAAGTGGATTTCAAGGCCCTTCAGAACTGAACTCTAATCTATTTTCTGTTAAAGTTTAATTTTTCATAAAGGATAAAATCATGACTCAGACAAATATAAAGTAAGCACATGTCAAAGATTTTACTTAGCCATGAATTAATGAGGAACTTATAAGGCATTAAAACCCAATTCAAAGGAGTGTCCACAGAGCAGACACATACACAGGCACTCAGAAATGCTGAAAGGAATTCGTTAACAGATGCAAAACTAGATGCTTCCAGCTGTAGGGTTTGGGGTGTTAAGGAGGCAGGGAATCAACTGCAACTCTGCCAGACAAAATTCGTTTTCATTTCTATAGACAAGAGTCATTTGCATTGCTATCAGAGTTACATAACTTACAATGTGTAAAAAAGGTCAAAGACACTGAAAGGTGCAGACCACTATAGAACCAGATGATATGGACGAGGGCACAAGTCAATGCCCAGCATTCTACTGATATGACACCTCGTAATCTTTTCTTTTCCTTTCCTATTTCAAAGTCTTTGACAATTTTTTTACACTTTCCAGCCTTGGCAGCAGTGCCTCTAGCCCTCCACTCTAAACTGTAGCCATACTGTGTTCCTCATAATTACTCTGGAAAGCCCCAAGCACTTCTGACCACATTCCTGGGCATTTTCTGCATCCTCTGCATGGAGTGCACCCATCTTTATTTGGAGATCTATCCATAATTTTTTTTTAATTCTGCATATACTTCCTTCTATACGAATAATAGGCCAAGCAGTGAGGATTCAGAAGTGAAGAAAACAGGAGGTCCCAGCCTAGACTGGGAATTGTACTTTGGGTGTTGCTGTTTACCTTGAATCATCTGGACTTCAGGAGATACTCTGATGTCTAACCATTGTGTAACTGTGAGGGGTGATGGGGCTTCCCTTGCAGTACACAGACATTTCTGCTGTTGATCATTCTGAGTTAAGAGGAACCCTCAAAGGAGACTGAGGAGGAACATTCAGAGGAGTAGGATCAGGACAGACCAGGACAGGCAACCAGAGGAAGTCAGATGGTGGTCAACAACGCAACCACCGTGGAGAGGTCCAATAAGAATATGATTAAATATGCCCATGTGTTCTAGAAACTGCCCTTTGCAGAGTGTTTCAATGGAAAGATGGAAGCAGAAATCATATTACTCTGGCTATAAAATGAAATTGGGGTACAGAATTTTAGAGATTGGCTGTGGTTTTGTCTTTTGAAGGAATACGGATTCTACTGTGGAGCTAGAAAGTGGAGGATCATGGGAAGGGGAAGTGTAGTGAAGGCTAAGTCATCCCCCAAAGAAAATCAGCTATACTGCGATAGAGAAAAAGCACTGGATATGGAGGCAAAAACTTACATTCAAACCCTGGTGGGCTTCCCTGGTGGCACAGTGGTTGAGAGTCCGCCTGCCAATGCAGGGGACACAGGTTTGTGCCCCGGTCCAGGGGGATCCCACGTGCCGCGGAGCGGCTGGGCCCGTGAGCCATGGCCGCTGAGCCTGCGCGTCCGGAGCCTGTGCTCCGCAACGGGAGAGGCCACAACAGTGAGAGGCCCGCGTACCGCAAACAAACAAACAAACAAAAACCCTGGTTACAAGATTCGGGGCTTGTTTTGCAATCTCTTTAGACCTTAGTAAAATTGGAATAGTAATACCTTGAAATATCTTTCGATGACATAATCTTTATAAAAGAACATAGTACAAAGCTTAATACATCCTATCTGCCCAATGTGTGTTATTTTAAGCCTCAGCGAGAGAGCAACTACTACCCTAGGTAATCAGGTTAATCTTGACAAATACCCATTGCCTTCCTTGAGGTTTTTGTTTTGTTTTGTTTTTTATATCCTGTCTGAGTTGGGTTTCAGAAGTAAAGAGTAAGGGACTTCCCTGGTGGCACAGTGGTTAAGAATCCACCTGCCAATGCAGGGGACACGTGTTCTAGCCCTAGTCCGGGAAAGATCCCACATGCCATGGAGCAACTAAGCCCGTGCACCGCAACTACTGAAGCCCACACACCTAGAGCCCGTGCTCCACAACAAGAGAAGCCACTGCAATGAGAAGTCCGTGCACCTCAACCAAGAGTAGCCCCCACTCGCCACAATTAGAGAAAGCCCGTGCACCTCAACGAAGACCCAACACAGCCAAAAATAAATAAATAAATAAATAAATACTTTTTTTTTTTTTTTAAGTGAAGAGTAAAAGAGCACACTGTCCGAATGCTTTGAACACTTTGTTAATAAGGGTTTGTTTCAGGATCTGTTTCTAAACAAGGACCTGGGAGATGATCCTGCTTTGCTCTGATTTACCTTACTGAAGAGCAAGGCCCAAGAAAGAGATCCCAGAGCAGACCCTAGAAACCAGGTCTCCTGAGAATTGTCCACTGCCCTTTCCACCTTACTAATTAGACCCCAGAAAGATTCTGTGATGGACTCGAATGGGAAACATGAACAGCTTCCTTTTATCACCAAGGAGACAAAGCAACAAAGAACCAAAGCATCTTGCAGTAGAATTGATACAAACCCCATGCCTCCTATGACTAACATTCCACCCACCACCCTCTCCCAAACCCACCACTCCCACTCCCCAGAGGAAGAATTAACTACTTAGAACAGATGAGTTTAGGTTTCTCTTCTGTCCTGAAGAGGGGAAAACAACTTCACTTTCTCTCCTCTAGACAGCATCCTAATTTGTCTCCACTTAGCCACATAGCTCAGGATAAAAGCTTTTGAAATTAATGATGCTTTTCTAAGAGTAATTTCTTCTGCTCTAATCACATGCTAGTTCTTGCTGTTCACGGGGCTCAGCGTTAAGATTGCCTAAAGGAATCAGCAAACTGCCCGAAATGCACTGCTCTCAAGCTCCCAGGTTGCTTAATAAACGATGATGAGTCACCCTAAGCCAGATAGTCACCTCACACATCTCTTAAAATGTGAGCTTTCACATCGATATGCTCCGTAGGATGCAAATCAAAATATGGGGCTGATGACTTCCCTGGTGGCACAGTGGTTAAGAATCCGCCTGCCAATGAAGGGGACAAAATGTTCAAGCCCTGGTCCGGGAAGATCCCACATGCCACGGAGCAACTAAGCCTGTGTGCCACAACGATTGAGCTTGTGCTCTAGGGCCCACAAGCCACAACTACTGAGCCTGTGCTCTAGATCCCGCATGCCGCAACTACTGAAGCTCGCATGCCTACAGCCCATGCTCCACAACAAGAGAAGCCAGCACAATGAGAAGCCCATGCACTGCAACAAAGAGTAGCCCCTGTTCGCTGCAACTAGAGAAAGCCGGCGCAGCAACGAAGACCCAATGCAGCCAAAAATAAATAAATATATATTTTTTAAAGAGAGCATCTGGGGCTTCCCTGGTGGCGCAGTGGTTGGGAGTCTGCCTGAAGATGCAGGGGACACGGGTTCGTGCCCAGGTCTGGGAGGATCCCACATGCCGCAGAGCGGCTGGGCCCGTGAGTCATGGTCGCTGAGCCTGCGCGTCCGGAGCCTGTGCTCCGCAACGGGAGAGGCCACAACAGTGAGAGGCCCGCGTACCGCAAAAAAAAAAAAAAAAAAAAAAAAAAGAGAGCATCTGGGACTTCCCTAGTGGCACAGTGGTTAAGAATCCACCTGCCAGTGCAGGGGACACGGGTTCGAGCCCTGGTCCGGGAAGATCCCACATGCTGCGGAGCAACTAAGCCCGTGCGCCACAACTACTGAGCCTGCGCTCTAGAGCCTGCGAGCCACAACTACTGAAGCCCACGCGCCTAGAGCCCGTGGTCTGCCACAACAAGAGAAGCCACTGCAATGAGAAGCCTGCACACCGCAACGAAGAGTAGCCCCCACTCACCACAACTAGAGAAAGCCTCACGCAGCAACGAAGACCCAATGCAGCCAAAAAAATAAATAAATAAATTGAAAAAGAAAAGTGAGCATTTAAAAAAAATATGGAACTCAGAAAACTAGGGGCTCAGATTTTTTAGAAACCTTCCCTGCTCATTTTTTTTAATGGATAGGAAATTCACAAAACATACAATTAACCATATTATACAGTTCAGTGGTATTTAGTATATTCACAACATTGTGCAACCACCAGCCCTTTCTAGTTTCAAAACGTTTTCATGACCCCATAAAAAACACCCTGTACCCATTAGGTAGTCATTCCCCATTCTCCCCTACCTCATCCCTGATAACCTCTAATCTCTGCAGGTTTTCCCAAATCTATGGATTTGCTTATTCTGGATGTATCATATAAAAGAAGTCACGCAATATGTGCCTTTTGTGCCTGGCTTCTTTTACTTCACATGATGTTTTCAAGGTTCATCCATGCCGTAGCATGTATCAATACTTCTTTCCTTTTCATGGTTGAATAATATTCCATTGTATGGATATACCATTAATTTTCTGTTCATCTACTGATGGGCATTTGGATTGTTTCCACCTTTTGGTTATTATGGATAATGCTCTATGAACATTCTTGTATAAATTTCTGTGAATCCCAACTGTTTTTTGTGGGGTTTTTTTGCGGTACGCGGGCCTCTCACTGTTGTGGCCTCTCCCGTCGCGGAGCACAGGCTCCGGACGTGCAGGCTCAGCGGCCATGGCTCACGGGCCCAGCCGCTCCACGGCATGTGGGCATGTGGGATCCTCCCGGACCGGGGCACGAACCCACGTCCCCTGCATTGGCAGGCAGACTCCCAACCACTGCGTCACCAGGGGAGCCCCTCAACTGTTTCTGATATACTTCTTTGCTCCTTCAGCTCATAGAGATCACTTGACTAGAACAACTTCCAAGAAACCCCCAGTAAGAAGAAATAAGGTATTCTTACGATGAAAGGGATGTTCTTCTTTGTCGTTTTGTTTTCAGTTTGCTGCATGATTTTATTGAAAATGTTTAGCATGGTATTGGAGGAACATTGTATTCCAAACAGACGTAACAGTACCACTATTCCTGGATATTGTTGGCATATAATATAATCTAATATGAATACCTGTAAGTTGGTTGATATAATGTAAGTTTAGGTTCAATGACTTTTGCATGTTCATATTTTCCTGACTCCCTTATTTGATTAGATAAAAGTTGAGTCTCTTTGCATTCAACAGAGTTAGATGTGACCAGAAAATGTGGTCGGTCTCATAGATTCTGGATCATTGAGGAGCAACAGATGGGGAAGCACTGAGATCTGCTGCTTACAATCTTTATCAACTGGGTTGGATTGCAATCCTCAAATCTCCTTAAAAATTTGGCCCGAGTATGCTAAATCTAGCCTAATTAATTCACAAATGTGTATAAAATACTTTAAGACACAAAAGTAATGTTAAGTAATGATAGAACAATAAATTCAAGCCAGGGAAAGACAATACAGATTGTTAAGTCATATATTCTGTCTGAGGATCATTTTTTTTCCAAGTTCATAATTTATTGTACAAATTGAGTACCACATGATAAGTTAACATTAGCTTCCTCAGGCATAGGAACTTAGATGAGGTACATTTAGAACCTGTTTATGTTGCTTTCACAGCTGGAGGCTTTTCTCTTTTTTTTAGCATCTTTACTGGAGTATAATTGCTTTACAATGGTGTGTTAGTTTCTGCTTTATAACAAAGTGAATCAGCTATACATATACATATAAGAGGCTTTTTAAATATTAACTTGAAGGATAAGACCATCAAAAGCAGTGAAATATTTTTTAACACCAGTGAAATGGAATTGGGCATCAGTTTTGTTTTTGTTTTTGTTTTTTGGTACGCGGGCCTCTCACTGTTGTGGCCTCTCCCGTTGCGGAGTACAGGCTCCGGACGTGCAGGCTCAGCGGCCATGGCTCACGGGCCCAGCCGCTCCGCAGCATGTGGGCATGTGGGATCCTCCCGGACCGGGGCACGAACTCGTGTCCCCTGCATCGGCAGGCGGACTCCCAACCACTGCGCCACCAGGGAAGCCCCATCCTTCTGTTTTTTATTGAGTTATAAAGTCAAAAAATTTTTTTAATTCAAAGTATAATTAGTAGTAGCAAAGAAAAGGACAACATAAAAAGAAAATGATATGAGAATACTTCAGTACAGACGATAAAACCACTATTATTGGAACTTTTCTGAGATTTCTTGAACCACTGTAATTTCCCCATATGTGTTACTTTGGCTGCTCCTTCCCTATGATTAGCAGGAAAACCTTTAAAACAAAAAAGGCCTGCGTGTTTATTTAGCCCCTGTACTAAGAGCCCTCGAGTTCAGGCACATCCTTGTGCTACTCCTGCCAGAGAGGATGTAGACCATATAACAGGAAATGTCACAGTGTTATGCAATGGGGTGGGGATGTCATTCTGTGCCCAGACAAGACCCCCATCAGAAAGGATCTCTTCTTGCCACAGAGTGTACAGAGGTAAGGCAGAGAAAGTTCATTGAAGTTGAGAACAGTCACCAGACGAAGCATCAGATGGAGAGAGTACTTCTCAGCAAAGCAAAAAGATAAGAGCTGCTCCCAGAAAAGCAAAAACAGAATGACCTCAGCATTTTGCAAGACAGATGAGAGGAAACAACCCTTAATAGAAATCAATTGATGAAAATCACAGTAAACATGAACTTTTTGCCAACAACTGCAAAAGTAGAGTCAGAAGCCTTGATATGAGAATACCATCTACTGGGATTAATCCCAATAGAATGAGAAAAACATAGGACAAATGGAAGAGGGGTGACAGATTCTGGATACTGAAGACTTGATCTGAACAAGATTATTCTTGTGGTTCATTGGTTGAGAGTTCTGTATTGATTAGCATACTTCCAGCAGCAAAACAACAATAAAATAGAAAATTCCAACCCAAATTAGCTTAAATTATTATAAGGAATGCATTCCTTCCACTAAACTGCAAGACCAGAAGTAGGGTGGTTCTTTCTCCATTTCTTTGACCTCCTCCATGTCTTAGCTTCATTCTCAGACTGGCAAGGAGATAGCTACAGCAGGTGCCAGCCTCACACCCACACATAACAAAGCCCTGAGAAAGAAGAACAAAGCATGTTCACCAGGCCAGAGAAAACCTTTAAACAGAAAGAATCATGTGCTTGAGGTAAGAGGTCATTGGTGTGATATGGAAAACTCCACCCAAGTTACAAGTGACCTCCAGGTCCAAGGGGATAATAACAAGGGGCATTGACAGCATCCACTACATTTCCCAGAACCCACTCCCCAGGCAGGACCCTCAATTTCCACACCTCAACCACAGTCTCTCCTCTGAGATGTTCCTGGTGTCCATTCTAACTAGATTTCACCTAGATTCAATCAGCAACAGGGGAGGCATGGCTTGGGCCAGCCCCCAGCAGTGGTTCTGGAAAGGATAAGACTTGACATGTACTGAGTACCTACTACAGGCCCAGTTCTGTACATATATTGTCTCATGGTGATGCTCAAAACAGCCCTATGTTTTTCACACTGTCCTCCCAATGCTATATATTGTACATATACATACACATACCCATATACTTATATATACACATATACATATACACATACATATATATATGGAAACAGACCTGGAAAGGGTAGTAACTTGCTCCATCTCAAATGTCTAGGAATTGACACAGCCAAGACTTAAACCACGCATGGTTAACTCCAAAACCTCACACCCTTTCCTCCTAACACATGACGAGAAGCCAGTACCTCTTCATTTCTCAGCACATTTCCCTTAGATCAAAAGACCCAAGTTTACATTCTTGGGAACTTCAGAAAGCCCCAGTCCTCCCAGAGCCAAAGGTAAAATAAACCTGATTGTTTGCCAGGATATCTTCTACTAATACTAACGTATTAGTACCTAAACCCTGCCTACAGGTAAACCTCTCCTTAAGACACATCCACTTAACACAAAGCCCTTTTCATGTCAGGCCAGCTATTTTGCTGCTTGGGGTTTATATGAGGAGGGACTGATGTAGAATAAACCAGAGAAGAAACCTATTCATGTTACCTCCCTCCAGGGGAACACTTTCCAAGGCTGGGGATTAAAGGAATTCAGTACTCATTAAGTGGAGAGACTTTGCCTATACAGGACGAGCAAGCTTTAAAGAGTCCAGGTGACATATGTGGCAGTGTTTTCCAGCCTGGGGAGTGTGTTGCACCAAAGGAGTGGATAATTTTAGCAAGTTCACCTGCAGATGATTTCCCCAATGAGTCTCTGGAGAAGACTCCTCCTTCCCTCTCAGGGCAACATGAGCTGGGATTATTTTTTCAGCTCCTACAAGAGACTGGATCCCATATAAAATCCTTTGCCCCGCCCAAGAAGCTCTTAGCAACCATCACCTTGGTCTCATGTTTCACCACTGGGCAATAATTCCATTGACTCATAGGCATTTAATGGGTATCTCCACTGCTCCCAGCCCTGTGAAAAGCAACAAGGATACGAGCAAGGTCTAGTTGCCCTCAAAGAACATTGAGGAATGGAGGATTTGCATTTTTTTGTGAGTATTAAATTAGACAACAAACGTGCAGATGCTGGCATTGTGTCTGGCACATATAGGCGCACGGTCAGTGTTGGTTTATTTTTTCTCAGCATAGTCTTCAAAATACCTTTATGGGGGGCTTCCCTGGTGGCGCAGTGGTTGAGAGTCCGCCTGCCGATGCAGGGGACACGGGTTCGTGCCCCGGTCCGGGAAGATCCCACATGCCGCGGAGCGGCTGGGCCCGTGAGCCACGGCCGCTGGGCCTGCGCGTCTGGAGCCTGTGCTCCACAACGGGAGAGGCCACAACAGTGAGAGGCCCGCGTACCACAAAAAGAAAAAAAAAAAACCTTTATGGGAATTCACTTATTGATTTCTCAGAGCTTCCTCGAATCCAATTTGGAATGAGAGAGAATAAAAGCACATAAATAAGTACAGGAATCCTGTGAGTAGAAAGAGGCAGGCAGTATTAGCTTCATCTGTACTTGAGGAAATCGCAATCAGTTAGGCCATGGAGCAGCACAATGGGGAAGGGCACAGCTGAGGAGCCTGGGTTGACATTCTAACCTTGTCACATCCCAGCCCAGACCTTGGGCATGAACTCTCTGCCTCAGTTTGCTCATGTGTAAAAGAGTTTGTGATGGTCAGTTGCATGTGTCAATTTGGCTAGGCTGTAGTGCCCAGCTATTTAATCAAACACTAATCTAGGTGTTGCTGTGAAGATATTTTGTAGATGTGGTTAACAGCTACAATCAATTGACTTTCAATGAGGGAGACTACTCTCAGTATTGTGGGCAGGTCTCATCCAATTAGGTGAATAGCCTTAGGAGCCAAAACCGAGGTTTCTCAGAGAAAGAAATTCTGTCTCTGGCAACACAGGCTCCTGCCCAAGCCTACTGATCTGCCCTACGGACCTAGGACTTGCCAGTTGTGTAAGCCAATTCCTTGAGATAGACAGGTAGGTAGGTGGCCAGATAGATAGATAGGTAGAAAGATAGATGATGGATAGATAATAGATCTATAGAGAGAGATACGAGATACGAAGAGAGAGATCTCATATTAGTTCAGTTTCTCTGGAGAACCCTGACTGATACAGGGGACAATAATACATCCCCTCTCACTGGGTCATTGTGAGGAGCAGTGTGCTTAGGAGAGTGCCTGACACAAAGCAAAAACCACACTAAATGTCACCTACTCAAGATCACTTGGCTGGTGGCTGTGAGCTAGGACAAGCCCGCAAGGGCAGGATGTTTACGCCACACCCTCTATATCATCTGCCAATGCGGAGAGAGTTGCGCCCATGTGTCCTGCCCCGCAGAACCACTGGAGTGAAAAGGTGAGCACACATTTCCCGAATTCCTGGCCACCTACTCTCTTAGTTGATTTACTAAATGGCTGGGTCCCCCTGCTTGCGTAATGGAGATCCCGACTAGAATGTGCATCTCATTCTTCCCTAAGGGCTTCAGGGTTATTAATGGGATACCCTCAAGAATCCCCTCAAAGCTGAAACCTGGGTTTGGCTTTAAGTCACAGGTGGGGAGTTCACTTTTCTATCAAGTGTCATTGACCCATGAGGAATAATCAAAATCATAAAGGTAAAAAGTAATTTATTAAGAGTTTGCTTTTTTGTAAGAATAGAGATATTTTTAGCATTATCTTTTGGTTTTACCTTGCTTAGCCTAAGAAAAGAGACTGGGAAATGGTAAAGGGGGACGGAGAAGAAAATGGAATTTTGGAATTTGCCAAATTTGCACACAACAGAGCAAGTATTAGAAGGCAGATCCCCACATTTCCTTTAAGTTCCATACTGGGCCCTCTTCCTTTCCGCCTCCTGTTCCATCTAAGCCCCTCCTCCTGGTCCCCCTGCACCCTTTAGCTCCTGCTGCAGATTGTCAGCCTTTTTCAAGGTACCAGGGGCCCAGAGGCAGATGAGGCATTACTACAATTAATCCTGTGCCTGCAGGGAAGAAATGGTACTTTTGAAATAAACTGGGAATGCATATCTCTAAGACACACATGGAGAAGTGCAGGTGCTCAGACACAAGCGATTTCAATCAGCTTCTGGGAGAGAGGGGGTAATTTTATCCAGTATAAGCCAAACATCACCATCCAGTCATGGAGATGGAGTGGCATAGCCAAGAGCTCTGAACCAGGTGTCAATGACCTAAGCACCGGTTCCAGCTCAGCCCCTAAGTCCTGTAGGCAAGTCAATGCCCCTCTCTGGACCTAGGTCTCCTCTTCTATAAGGTGCAGGACTGGGCACAGAGGTGCTGAAGCTCCTTTCCAGCTCATCACACTCTGGATCCTGTGCTCTAAGAGACCACAGCTCTCAGTGCAAGCTTGTGTCATCTCCAAGCACCAGTCACTAGGCCAGCAGGAGGCCAGGCTTCATTGGGTGAGGTCCTCACCTCTCGGAGGGTGGGGGGAGTCATCATTTGCTTTCCCAAATAAAGCAAGGGTGGGAAAGAAAAAACTAGGCGTCCCTGGGGGCTCATTTGTGGTTCCCATCACTATGGAAAATTTCTGAAGCTTCTGTAATCTCCACCTGTGGTGATGTGAACACCCAATCTGGATCTGGGAGAACACCTGGGCCAAATTGCCCCACTGAGCATATCACGTCTTCCCCAGCCTTTTCTCAGCCTCTTGCCGGCACAGCCTGCATCTTCTCTGCCTCAATTTTCTCCACTAATTAAATGTCACACTTCCAGCTGCAATCACTAAGAGATGCTCTCCAGGCACTTCAGCAGAGGGAAAAGTAAGGTCCTTCCCATTTCTTACTACCCTTATGAGATGGTGACCATGAAGATAGCTAAAACCAATGACAAATAACAGGGCTGCTCTGAAGAAGTGTTAATGGGGCCCACGGCCCAAGAAGTTGCAATTAGGAGACAAAAGGAAATACTTAAAAGGAAGTAAATAGACTCCTTCCCAGAGATCAGGGGAAGCATGTGAGCCCATGACCCACATATCTATGATTCACCACACTCCATGGTCATGATTTCTACTCTATTTCTCTATTTTATAGAAAATAGAGTGATCAATTATTTTGCAGGCATTCTGGTTGATGCCACAGTTCTTTTTGGAAAGCTGTGGGGTATAGATTCAAAAGTCAACCAGGATGTTACCAGCTGGTGTCCAATGATGAACGAATAGGGATCCAGAATCGGACCCCATGTCAATACATACAGTTGGCCAAGTTAAAGCATTTCACATCTGTGAGACCCCTGCATCTTCAGAACACCTGTGTAGAATGGGAAAGGCATGAGTTCTTATCTTGGTTTAAAAGATGAGGAAACCAAGACCCAAAGAGGATGGCCTGCCTGAGCTCACTCAGTGAATAAGTGATAGAGCTTCTACACCAGACCATGATTCCTCTCCATGTGGTTTCCACTCTGACAGTTTTCAGGTTCACTCTCATTGAAACAGAACAGAAAAGGAAGAGGCAGCGAGGAGAACAGGAAGCATCATAGCTTTAAAAGATTAGCCACAGTATCCAAAAACCACTAGATTCCCATGGGACAAGAAGTCATGGGAAAATCCGCAGATGTGGGAACATGCCCTCCATTCCCAACGGCTACCAACACAGGACAGATTCCAAACACACCACAGCTGGCAGTGATGGGGTGGCTGTTGACAGGAGGGAAGAACGAGCATGCCTGGGCTTTGCAGATGTGACCTATCACTTATGGTTAACCACCCCTCCTCCCCACTTGGACCTCAGGCCCTTGACTGATTTTCTCTTCCGCTGAAATGAAGACAACCAAAGGTGGAGAGTTGAGTGCTGGAAGGAAACCCAAACATCCAATTCAACTCCTGTTTTATGGATGAGAAAACTGAAGTCCTAAAAAAAAGAGGTGACTTGTCTGAGGTTACACAGCCACTTGGCGACACACTCAGGTTTCCTGATTGCCTTTTCATGCCTCTTTCTGAACTGTTCAGCTGCCCACTTGGCCTACGTGTGACTGAGATAGACCTAGTGACACAGGACTCTTATCAAAGTGCTCAAGGGAAAAAGTCAGGCCCTCAATGTATACAGAGTTTGGAGAGACCGCTCTTACCATTCTCTTAGACACTCCCTTTCCTCCTCAGGACATGCACCCCTGGGGGCATGAGTTAGGATGAGTTCGAGCATAGTCGCTTTCCTAGGACCTTCACTCCTTGCTGATCCTCAGCTTCCTTCTGAAGCCACTTCCTCATACTTATGACTCTTTGTTCCCCTCTGATGAAATTCCAAGACCTCTGAAATCCCTCCCTTCAACCTGTATTGGTATTAGGTTGGCCAAAAAGTTCGTTCGGGTTTTTCCATATTTCACCAGAAAAACCCGAACAAACTTTTTGGCCGACCCAATGTGTAGCCCCTCTCTTCCAAATGCATCAGATAAGCCTGAATTGGTCTGAACCTACAACCTTCAAAAGACTCCCCATCCTCCTTGTAAACCAGAGGTACAAACAGATCCTTTAGAGAAGGGAATACCTTAACCCCACCGTCCGGATGTTGCCAGGGCTCAGTTCTGAGCCAGATCCAATTTTCAGCAGTCCTCTGTATTCCAGCTTCCCACTCCCACCACAAGCAGAACCCATTCCTCTCTCTCCATGTGCTCCAAAAGCTAACCTACTCATCACACTGTATCACAGCTAGGGAGATGTGTCTCCCGGCCAGGCAGTGAGCTTCCGGAGGGCAGGCACAAAGTAGGTGCTCAGTAAATGACTGCATTATTCATGATAAACATGAATATTTTAAAATCTCCCTGTCTCTTTATTTTACTCCCTCTGCTAACCTTAAAGCTAACTGCTCTGCAAGTTCAGCCATTTTCCAAGTAATAAAGCCCACTTTCTCGGGCTCGTCTTAAAAGATAGCTTTACTGACAACTCTCAGTTCAACAAATCACATGCACCCTTGTGCCCAGGCACTGAGCTTTGTGGTAGAAGATTCAAAGAGGACAAAGGGCTCAATTCTTGGGGGAGATGTTGTGGACTAAGTGACAGTTAGCTTGCATTGTTGAAATGGAATTGCTGTGACAGGAAAACCATAAAAATAAGTTGATCCAGGGTCTCTTAAAAATAGTAGTAATGACTACTGCCATTTATTGAGCACTTACGATATGACTGAAAGCTATACTGGATGCTTTACATGTATTACCTTAGTTTTTACAACTCTGAGAGGTAGTTATTTTTCCCAATTCACAAATGAGGGGATTGAAACCAGAGACATTAAGTAGCCGCCTAAACTCACACAACTAATAAATGATTGATTGGGACTAGAGCTGAGGTGAATCTGATTCTAGAGCCCATGTTTTCATCCACAACGTTATATACTTAGAGACAGTTTTTTACAGCACCTCATGTAGAAAATATGAAGGAAAAGATTCCTCCTTTTCAAAAATAAGTGTAAAATAGTATGGATCCAACCCTTTACCTGCCCTTGTGGTGTGATCCCAAAGTAAGTACAGCAGAGTAGAAGACCAGAACCTGATTTGGAATGCAGGATCTGGGGAAAACGAAACACCCTTGGCTTCAGCAACTCGTAGCCTGTTCCACAGTGCCCTCCAGCGGCCAGCTGATGTCACGCATGATTTTTCTTCTTAGGTTCAGGAACGAAATGTTTTAACAGCCTAAGATTCAGTCAGGGTCTACCTTGAATAATAGACGCAGTCTTTTCCAGCCATTCTCTGTTCCAGCCTCATGCCAAATGACCTCACACTCCTGTGACTGGAGCAGACAGAGAGCAGCAGATTTGGGCATCAGGCTGACCTGAGATCAACTGCCAGCTTCACCACTTAGAGATGTCAGTGAGTGGGAAGCACAGGGCACCAGGACCATGCTGGTCACCTAATCACCATTAATCCTTGCTTTCTATATTTCCCTGACTCAGTATTTAGGTATGAATTATTTTTTCTTAATAGGTATAATTTTTATCTTTACAAAAGGAAAAACTCAATCCTGAAACTGACCCAGAACAATAAAATGCACTCTTCCTTATCAGAATCTATATGTCCTTAGTCAAAGAGGTGAGACCTTTATCCATTTATTTTTTTAATGGGCATCACTGTTTTCAACGCTTATCAATAATATATTTTGGGGACTTCCCTGGTGGCGCAGTGGTTAAGAATCCACCCGCCAACGCAAAGCCCTGGTCCAAGAAGATCCCACATGCCGTGAGCCTGCGCTCTAGAGCCCGTGAGCCACAACTACTTAAGCCCGCATACCTAGAGCCTGTGCTCCACAACAAGAGAAGCCACCACAGTAAGAAGCCCGCGCACCGCAGCGAAGAGTAGCCCCTGCTCACCACAACTAGAGAAAGCCCATGCACACAGCAACGAGGACCCAACGCAGCCAGAAATAAAATTTAAAATCTTTTAAAAAGATACAATATGAATTTCTTCCTCTCAGAAACCTCTCCCGCTCTGTATGCTGTACTTTTCCTCACACAATTCCTGTCTCTGCACCATTTCAAAACAGCATTTCAACGTCTGTACTAATTAGGGAATCTCCAGAGAAACAGCCAAGAGTTTATATACGGTAAGATTTCTTGAAGAAGCTGGCTCATGTGGAGGTGCTAGTCCAACATCTAGCAGGTAGACACACTGAAGAATTGTAGGTCACAGGCCATACGCTGGCACAGGTCCCTGTTGCTCAGACAGAGACTACTATTCAGCTGGCAACAGTGATCAATTCAGCAGCTCTCCTTATCACACCTAGTTTTCTACTTGGAAAAGCTGCATAATATTTACAACACGCTTTATCTCCAGCAGGATACTCAGAAGAGCAAGTTTAACATTATCTTTCCTACTTGGAGAGGTGAGATGGGAGAATCACCCCACGGATCCTCCTGCCTGCCTAAAGCCCCTTCCCCCATGTACTGAATGAAACGCTAGATGTCTACCTTCCAAACATTTTCAAGTCCTGCTTGTCATTCTTCCTCCAGAGTACTTCTCTGACTTCACCATAATAGGTTTGAGAACCTTTAGGCCTTGTCAAAAACAGTACAGGGACTAGGAGCTCTAAAGTACCTCTTCCAGCCAGACTGGTCTCACACATGAGGAGACTTTGGTTGGATTACTCTGTGACCCTGGGCCAGTCACTGACTGGGAGCCTCAGTTCCCTCATTTGGGGAGCAAGGATAGCAACAATACCTAGCTCATGGGCGGTAGAGGTCAATGAGAGAACCTATTTCTAGCATTTAGCAGAGTAACTGGCATATAGCTAGAATTCGAATGTCTCCTATTAACCTGAACAACAAACACTGCCCCATGCGCTGCTCCAGTCTCCTTGGTGTGAGCACAGGGTGAGGAAAGGGAGGTAATGGACACAGGTGTTAGAAACCTTCAGGCTTTGGCTCACAGAGAGGCTCCCTAATCCCACTGAACCTCTTTGAGGATTCAGATTCCTTACCTGCCCCAGGAATGGAGAATGGATTATAGACAGGATTCTGGTACCAGGGACCCAGGTGAAGCTGCTGGGCCACGGGGTGCACATAAAAGAAAGGTCTGGAGTTACTGCCCTCAAAATTGTCGTTGTTTCCTGAAGAGTTCATTTCCCAGGCTGAAAAGCAGGTGTTTGCAGTTAGGAAAGGACAGCCGCACTCTGCCCTGTAAAGTGCTGTGAAGGAAGAAAGTCGTCCCAGGTGTTTGTAGTTAGGACAGCCGCAATCTGCCCTGTAAAGTGCTGTGAAGGAAGAAAGTCGTCCTTGTCGCCCATCAGAACTGGGAGCCTGGGTGGAGGTCCCTTACCTTCTCTTCCCGCTCTTCTGGGATGGGGATACGCGGGGGCTGCCCTGCGTGCGTTTCGACCAGGGGAATAGCGCCCAGAGGCCCGGGCCCGCGTCGTGCTGAGCAAGTCTGGCTCCCCAGGCAGGAGAACCGAGGGGAGATGAGGCCTTGGAGGCGCGGGGTACCTAGTGCTGGGCGCCAAAGGCCAGGGGCCGCGCCCCGCGGCTGCACTGGGAGACGCGGCCTAGGCCTCGGCTGCACCGCCCCGCCCTTGTCCGCAGCCTCTCCAGGCCCCGGCTCCGCGTCTCCTAACACCCCCCTCCCCGCAGGCTAGTCTGTTCCCGCGACCTCCACACCCTGCTTCAGTAGCTCTGGTGCGCAGGTTCAGTAGCCGTGGCTCTCAGGCTCTAGAGCGCAGGCTCAGTAGTTGTGGCTCTCGGGCTCTAGAGCGCAGGCTCAGTAGTTGTGGTGCAGGGGCTTAGTTGCTCCGCGGCATGTAGGATCTTCCCGGAGGGCTCGAACCCGTGTTCCCCAGGCGGATTCTTATCCACTGCGCCACCAGGGAAGTCCCCATATTGTATCTTTTTTTTTTTTTTTTCTTTTTGCGGTATGCGGGCCTCTCACGGTTGTGGCCTCTCCCGTTGCGGAGCACAGGCTCCGGATGCGCAGGCCCAGCGGCCATGGCTCACGGGCCCAGCCGCTCCGCGGCATATGGGATCCTCCCAGACCGGGGCACGAACCCGTATCCCCTGCATCGGCAGGCGGACTCTCAACCACTGCGCCACCAGGGAGGCCCCCCATATTGTATCTTAAACATTCTTGGAATTCACAGGCTGAGCTGCTATATACCCCTGGTTTTTCTACACCCTTAAGGTTTACAATATTTTATTTGTCCTTTAGAGTTGTGGTTTAGGAGAATTAAAGGGGTAAGTGCTGGAAGTAGGAATAAGATTTGTAGTCGGTTTTTCTTAATTGCAACATGACTCAGATTTTAGTGAGAATAAACTTATAGGATGTATTGTCTTGTGAGACCTGGAATTCCAGGAGTGAAGCCACTTCCGGTTGACTAGATGGGGATGAGATCCCCTACGGGGTTTGTGTTCCTGTATGTTGTGATTGTCTGTTCACGTCTCTCCAATACTGGGGGTAGCAGTTTTCCCTGTACACCCACTGCTGTGAATGATCTGAGAAGAGTTTGTGATATATTAGCTTTTTTACTGTTTTGGGAGTAAGTGACTTCCAAGCATTTTACATATCCAGAATGTCTACCACCTTTTAAATATTTAAGACATGGAGTACACAGTGCTGTAGAATTGAAAGAGAGGGCTGAATTATGGGGGACGGGGGGGTTGTTTTTTTGTTTTTGTTTTTGGCCACGTCCTGAGGCTTGTGGGATCTTAGTTCTGCAACCAGGGATCAAACCCATGCCCTCGACAGTGAAAGTGCAGAGTCCTAACCACTGGACTGCCACAGAATTCCCTGAATTATGTTCTTAAAAATGGGCTGATTTTAGTAAATATTTAACTTCTCTTTGCCTCAGTTTTGTCTTCTGAATACTAAGCTGAATTAGAGTTTTTGCCATCGGCCAACATCTCCCTGGTTCCCCCACACCCCGCGCCTGTCAATCACCATTCTACTTCTGTGATTCCACTTTTTCCATATATTTACATAAGTGATCATACAGCATTCGCCTTTTTCTGTCCAACTGATTTTTCTTAGCAAAATGACTCAAGGTCCATGTGTTGGCAGGATCCCCTTTGTAAAATGATTAGGCTTTGGTAGCAGTTTGGTAGCAGGGAAGGGAGGAAAAGAGGAGTTGCCTTATGTGGAAGAACCCGTCTATGGCAAGGTCCTTATTGGACCACCTGCATCTTAATGAGATGATACCATGAGAAACTAGATAATGAGATGCTTTATGCCATCCTAAGAAATGTGGTCATTGTTCCTGGTTATCCTGACAGGCAATGATAAGCCATTCAATACTGTAACTGAAGTGAGGATCACAGATTGTTCAGAAAGATTGTTCTGGAAGCAAAATGGATTACAGACCTGTGAAATGTGTGCGAGATGGGTTAAGAAAGTTGTTAGTAGTTATTCATGTAAGAACTTGGGGAGGACTTTTTAGTCCTTTGCATTGGTAACAGAAGAGGTAACAGAAGACTGGGTGGTTGTCCTGTGGTGGATTTGAAGTTGTGGCTGTACAAGTGTAGTGTGTACTGGCTGAATGTAGTGACCAGCTGCAGGAGACAAAATAGCTAACTATTCCATTCTCTTTCTAGGTTTCACAAATGCAGTCTGTATTTTCCATATCCTGTGGTGCTCAGTCAGTATCCTAGCTTCCTCGTCCTTCAGTCCCCATTGCCCACTAGTCTCAACCAAAGACCCATGGTTCCTGTTTTATAACATGGCACAATTCCAACAATATGGTGGCTACTGGGAAGAAACGAAAACAAGACACACAAACAGAAACTGAACCTCAACAGGCTGAAAACTTGAATGAAAAACAAGATGTTAACTCAGAAGGTGACAGCCATGACATAGTAAGGGTGACCAGTATCCCTGTGAATACATTCTCCCCTGAGAATGTGGGTGAAAAGGAAGAGGCAGAGAACATTAGCTATCCTGAGGGAGGTAATGCCTCCCCGAACTGGTTGGCTCAGGTCAACAAAGTAGATGAGGCCACTCAGGGTGCCATGGGTCAGTGCTGTGATGCACAGCCTGAGCCATCATCAGAAAGCAGTGAAGGACCATGGGGGAAGTACAGGGACCTCTTTGAAACTGATGAGGATGATGATTTTTATTCCCCTGTAATTTCCCGTCCCCCTGCCGAACGAAGTAGGTGAGGGCATTCCCCCAGCAAACGCCCTCTGGAGGTGACTCTCATAGCCCCTATGAGGAGTGTCAGTATTCCTCCCCGCCTTCCACCCTGTACAGAGTAGGTTGAGGGCATCCAGTGGGAAATGAGAACGGGAGCAGAGCAGCTGGAGAGCAGGAACCAGGATGAAGGTGAAGGTGAAGGTGAGGTAGAGAACAGTAACTATGAGGGCCGCGCTCCCTCCCCTACCTGGTCGGCCCAGTTTACCAAAGTGGATGAGGGCATCCAGTGCGACATGAGTTGGTATGAAGCACAGGTAGAGAAATCCCCCCAGCAAATGCCCTCCAGAGATGAAGGGACCTCACCAGATTGCAAAACCAAGGGGTCATGGAAAAAGCCAGTCACAAATAGGCAATTAAGTGCAGACAAAGATGAAGTGATGGTGAATGATGAGACTGGGGAGGTGCATAAAGAGAACTTGAAAAGGTGTGCAGAGATTAGAGAGACTGTGAAAGGCAGGAAGCTGAAAGACCTGAGCAGCTTCTCAAATGTTAAGACAGCCTACTTGTTGAAGAAAAGCGCTGCCTTGACCATTGCGCTTCCTGAGGATTCGGAAGACTCTGAGTTGGAAGTTGAAGATGAATTGCATGAGGTAGAATGCCTCCTTGAAGAAGTGAGTCCGCAGGGCCCTCTGACATCTTCCAAAGGAAGGTCTTACCTGAAGGCTGGAAGGATCATCAGGACGCCACCTGCGTGCTCTGTCCCTCCCCAACTTATGGTCTGGCCCACCAGAAATAAGTACAGGTTATTACAAGCTGGTGGATATGAGCACGTCGTCCCTGTGGTTTACCAGCTGAAACGACAAGATGGCTGTGAAAGCACTGGTGTCACCCTCCGAAGAAAACACACTATGCCCGAGCCAGAGGGACTGGAGTCCAGGAGAGCCTCTCACAAACCATTGGAATGTAAGTGACTAGTGGGTTCATCCTATCTGGTTGTCTGTGGCGGTTCCATACTGGGTCCTGGATGCAAAGGCAGCTGTGAATCAATAGCATTTCTCTGTTTTGAAAGTATGTTGTCACTTAAACTGTACTGCTCACATTCATAGCATTTGCAAAGGGAATCCCAAGTTAGAATCCCTGCATTCTAGGAAACTGCAGTGTAATGTGAAACAAAGTTCTCTAGTAGAAGATGACAGAAAGCTGGGTGATAGTGGTAAGGAGTTGGGCTGAGATAGGACATCAGTCTAGCTGGATGGCTGAGAATGGGCAGTCCATGTGGAGGCAGAGAATTTCGACACAGTTTTAGGTTCTGTGGTTTGGAGATAAAGAGGAGCAAGTTTGGAGTGGGAATGGAGACAGTAGCATGAGCTCAAATGGGCAGCCAGGGCAGGACTCCTCTCGAGACCATCGTGCCAGAGACGGGAAGACTGGCAGAGGAATTGGGAAATAGGAGAATGGGGTAAAGTAGTAGTGTTTCTCTTCACTTGTAGATTTTTATCCTGTAGGCAATGGGCTAATCCAGATTGAGTAGAGAAATGAGACAAATGTGCCGTAGGAATTTCAACCAGCAGTATTCTATAGGAGAAATTAGAGTGAGGAGTGCCTATATGGCTGAAAACCAGTTTTATTCAACAAAACAAAGTGGTGACGGTTTTGATTCACATGGCAGTAAAAGATATGTGAGAGGACTAACAGAAATGAATCTTTAAAAAAAGTCTGGAGTCAGAAGTTGGGAAGAGAAGTTGTTTTGCTTTTCCACGTGGGTTATGGTGGGAGGGGCATAAAATGGTGAGATTGAGGGACTGGACTAGCAGCCTCCCCACACCTGGTTGAAGCTTGAGTTTGGACCATCCTATGACTGGTGGGGGCACAGCTGACAGGAGTGGGGAGGGAGGGAGGGCCCAAAAGAGAGCTTTGGGAGATGATTTACCTCTGGGGTGCAAAGAATGAAGCAAAGCAGGTAAGTGAAGAATGGGATGCATAAGAGCCCCAGAGAAGTTTAAATAAGTTCCAGTCTTAGTTCTAAAACCATTAGACTCAAGAAATACTTAAGTCTACCACTTCTACTTAAAGGTTGGGGTATTGTCACATCTTAACTCTTGGCTATTATGACTCCGATTGATGCTCGGTGATTTGGAAGGGATTTTTAAAAATAAGGTGAGTTTATGAGCAAATTTTTTGCCTTTGGTGTGTTTAGTCCTTGTTTAGTCCAGAGCTAAACTTCAAAATAACCTTCTTAAAAGAGGTTGAGGTGGTCCCTTGGAGGTGAGGGGAATGAAGGAAAGGGGCTGGGAAACACTATTTTCATTGTGTGCGTGAAAAATCTTTGTACAAATGTCTTTAAAGGCAGCTGTACCCCTTCTTCAAACACCATCTTACGCTGGATGAAGGTGCTGCTTGCTCTGGTGCGGTGGAGGGTGTGCACAGAGCCCTACCTGTTCCAGATCCACCCTCTGTGGCCCAGAGCTCCTCTCAGGTTACCTGGATAAAACCTCAACACCTCTGATGAGGATGACTGACTGAGGCAAGACCCAAGGGACCACCCTCCAATGCATCCCTTGTCCCCCATGGCATTTCTACATGGAATATCCTTCCTGTTACAGGAATATTACTGTAGCGTATACTCCGCAGGCAGCTACAGCCCTGTGGAAGTCCACTGCCCTTACAGCCAGAAGCCCTGGAGTCAAAGCACTGCTCTGCCTCTTACCCCAGAACACTTAATAACATATGCAAGGCGGCTTCCTCATCTATAGCACAGAGATCATGCCCTGACTTTAGCAGGGCTGTGGGGAGAAGGAATTAAAAGAAGTGACCTTGTTTGTAAACAGCGGTCTATAACTTGCATGTATTGAGGGTGTTACTTGAAACCCATCCACACTCACACTGCATGACTTTGACTTCTTTCCCCAGTGGCATCCAAAGTCCTTTGGTTGGTGCATGGGCCAGAAATTCCCTGGCATACTCACTGCCTGGGACATCTAGTATACAGTCTTCTGGCTTAGTCTTACCTTCCTGAAAAAGGAAAGTGTGTAAGCTGTGCGGCAAAAAAGCACCGGAACTCTCTCCCACCTGTTTGAGAACACAGCACTGCCAATGCAGGCGACATGGGTTCGAGCCCTGGTCCAGGAAGATCCCATATGCAGCAGAGCAACTATGCCCCTGTGCCACAACTACTGAGCCTGCGCTCTAGAGCTCGCGAGCCACAGCTACTGAGCCTGCGTGACAACTACTGAAGCCCGCGTGCCTAGAGCCCGTGCTCCGCAACAAGCCACTGCAATGAGAAGCCTGCGCACCACAACCACGAGTAGCCCCCGCTTGCTGCAACTAGAGAAAGCCCGTGCGCAGCAATGAAGACCCAACACAGCCAAAAATAAAAACAAACAAACAAACAAAAGTACCAACAGGCAAACTACAAACTGGGGAAGTTATTGCAAAATGCATGATTAAGAGTAACCTATTAAGAATTCTTACAGATTAGTAAGAAGAACAGTATCTCAATGGCAATACCCTCATATAAGTAATTCACAAAATACAAATCAGTTCAAAATTAATTTTTAAAAATTTAAACATACCAGGTTTTGCCTATCACAATGCCAAAGAGAGGAGAAAATAGAACATAGCCAATGTCGGTAAGTGTGTGAAGGGTACTATGAAAAACTACAACTATATGTAGGTTGGCACAAACTTTTTGTTGGCAACATGACAATATCTATCCTTTGACCTTACATATTTATGAATTTATTCTAAGAAAAATAAAAATGTATAAAGATTTAGTTAGACTACTGTGGCCAGTAATAAAGAATAGGTTAAGTAAATTATGGTAAGCCCATTTAATAAAATACTATGCACACATTAATGTTGCCAAAATATTTGACATGGAAAGATTCTCCCCATTTAAATTCAAAAAAGAGTCTTATATGGAGGCTACAAAACAGTACATTCAGGAAGAGTAAGTTTTTGTAAAAATAAAATGTGTACTGAGAGTATATTAAGAAAGTCTAAGAGGATATACAGCAAAGTGATTAATATTTTCCTTTTTACTTTATCTGCACTTCTACAATGTGCATATATTACCTGTGTATTTTGCTTCTTTGTTTTTAATAGGAGTTAATGGAACTGGAGTTCAGCAGAAAAATCCTCATTTCAAAGCATCAGAGTTTGAACTGAATTTTGTAAGTAATCATTTCAGGTTTTTTTAATGCACCTGTTCAAAATCAAAGCTCATCATTTTGTTTGGAACAATTTTTGTTTGAGAATCAAATGGTCACCTAAATGAGGAAGCAAATAATCATAAAATGACAGGAAAGCAAGTGACAAAGTAACTACAACCACTGGCTATTGCAGTATAATAAATAAAATGAGAGTTAACAAAAACACCTTTATTTTTGTCTTCAAAGAACAAACTGTTCTTCTTTTTCCAACTTAATCATGATTAACTTACAAAAACAGGCATTTACAATGCATCTTCAAAGCATTTCCCTTTAACGGAAAACTTGGCTTCACAGAATACAAACATTAAAAGGTTAAAATAAAAATTCTATTTTGTTGTCATTATAAGACAAAACAGAATCTAGCATAAGTCAAGGAAATCCATTCATACTTCAGGTCCTTCTCCTCCAGGAACCAGCTGCAAAGGAGGAAAAAGTTTAATATTTAGTTTAGTACTACATAGTCTAAAAACCCCTACTGAGAGCTCCTCATTGATCGCCCGCCTCTTTGCCCCCCCCATATTTCCATTTTCTCCATGTCACTGCTGTTTACAATTCCAACATCATCAATTAATACTTAGTGTCTCAACAATGATTCTTGGCAAAACAAATAATTAAAAAGCACAAGCAGGGCTTCCCTGGTGGCACAGTGGTTGAGAGCCCGCCTGCCGATGCAGGGGACACGGGTTCGTGCCCCGGTCCAGAAAGATCCCACGTGCCGCGGAGCGGCTGGGCCCGTGAGCCATGGCCGCTGAGCCTGCACGTCCGGAGCCTGTGCTCCGCAACGGAAAAGGCCACAACAGTGAGAGGCCCGCGTACCACAAAAAAAAAAAAAAAAAAAGCACAAACTAATCTTAGGCCTAATGTCATCTTCAACAGTTTGGCCATAAAGCCCTGACCACCAGAGCACCCCTTTCCCAACTTAAGCACCACTGGACCGTGAGCATTTAGTCAATCAAGTTAGTTCTGTAATCCCTGCCCCACAAAAATGGCTTAACATCTAAATAAAAATAGCTTTACTGTGTCTTACCATTGTTATGTTATTTCCATTTAGCAAAATTTGATCTAATTTAGTAATTCTTCTTCCTTCTGGTGTGATTTCACTAAACAAATAGATTAAAGGTTAATTATTATATATAAATGAACATGAGGTCAGGCCAACTGTACCAACACTTTTCAGAGACAAAGTGGGTAATGTACATCACCCCTGGGTGATGTAAATTCTTCCCCAAAGGCAACAGAGTGGACTGACTGGCCTAAGATCCACATCCACTGGGCTGATCTTCATCTAAAAAGGTGAAACTTGCCAAGGAGATCAAATATGAAATAAAATGTTTACTATCCTCACTCTTTTTAGTATTATTTACTACTGATTCTTACCCATTATACCAATCTGTAATTAATTCAAATCTGAAAGCAGAGCTACTGGTCATGATTTTTATAATTAATATAACTGAGGCATCATTTACATTTTCTATTATATATAAGTTGTAGAATAATTAATTTAAAGCATTAAATGCTCTTATTATCAGTTCCTTTATTTGACCTGAGCCCTAAGATCCCTGGCTGTTTTTAGTACCTTTTACCTTAAAGCTTTGTCTCTACTAATTTCCTAACAATTTAGTGACAATTACATAAAGGTAATAATCCTCTAATCCAATTTTACCAGCGTCAGTAGGTAAAACTTCTATCTTTAGAGTAGTTCGAATAGGCAGTGTTCTCTGACTCAACAGATCATTTTACTGACTCAACAGTACTAAAACTGCCTTAAATTAAAGAGATTCCCCTGCCCAATTCCTTAATTTTTAACACTACTCACAACTCAGTGACATCTTCCAGTACCATATCTGAAATTTGGTGTTAAGAAAATAAATATACCAAGTTAAATTTACTCTGGCTTCTGCCTTTGTTCAGTTTTAATTATAACATTGAACACAATGGCTCAAATTCAAAATGCTTGTGATTGGTAATTTCATCTTCTTTCAGTACACGCACCTCTTAAAACACTATCACAATTTCCATGAGAATAAATTAATTTTTATTATAATAATCCGTAAGTACTGATTGTCTACAGTTTTTTAAAAAATACTGAAGAAAAAACCATACTACCAACTTTTAAAAGGATACTGACAAAGTCATCAAATCCCAGAAGTGTGCCAACAATCTCCTTATCACTCTTCATCACAATGTGAATCCTTGATCCTATACACTTGTCCACAAGCTCTATGGATTTTTTTTTTAACAAAAAAAGGGGGGGAGAGGAGAGAAAAGATTATTTTGCCCATTCGTTACTTCAACAAATATGTGAGTGCCTATTGGCACTTATTACTTGCATATGGTGAAAGATAAACCAGGAAAAGTATTCACTCTAAAACTTCAGACCTTACACTACATGTCTCTGTTAATCATTCTATTAACAGGAAAGTTTTCCCTGTTCTCCACTTACCCCTCCTTTGTAACAATTTATCATGGCTGTGGCTTAATATTATTTTAGGTTACCTTATTGACATATAAACCCCACCCCCACCCCCCAGACTCTAAGGTCCATGAGAGCAGAGATGGTGGTTGTTTTTACTTATCAGTGTATCCCCAATGGACACTGTCTGGAATACACTGATCATTCAAAAAGAGTTTGTTCCATGACACTTTACAATCACGGCCACATCCACTAAGTCAATCACCCTTCAGATACAAAATATTAAGAAAGAGGCCTGGGCTTCTCTGGTGGCGCAGTGATTGAGAATCTGCCTGCTAATGCAGAGGACACGGGTTCGAGCCCTGGTCTAGGAAGACCCCACATGCCGCGGAGCAACTAGGCCCGTGAGCCACAACTACTGAGCCTGCGTGTCTGGAGCCTGTGCTCCGCAATAAGAGAGGCCGCGATAGTGAGAGGCCCGCACACCGCAATGAAGAGTGGCCCCCGCTTGCCACAACTAGAGAAAGCCCTCGCACAGAAACGAAGACCCAACACAGCCAAAAATTAATTAATTAATTAATTTAAAAAAATTCAGAAAGATATAGCACATTATTTTTTTTAAAAAAAGAAGGCCTAACTATCTTCACCAGAGATCCCTTCTTGTCACTACGTCTCCCCCACCCCCCAAAAGTCTACCCTCTGTAGTCTGACAGCAGCTTGAACTTGCTCTTCAGCAGGCTTAAGCGTTATTTGGTACGGTGTTTATTTGCCCGGTATCCTGCTCCCTACACGGGTTTGTATGCTATCTGAAGGCAACGGCCGTGATTTTAGTTTGTTGAACAGTGCCCAATCACAGTGTCCAGTGCACAGAGGCGCAATAACTGTTGAATGAATGAACGGCAAGAAAAGCTAGTTTCCAGAGTCCTCTTTTAAGGCGCAGTCCAGATTCTGGCGCCTCTCTCAACAACCGGCCAGATAGGCAACAGGGTCTAATTTGGGGATTTTAAATGCCAGGTTGAGGAACAGGACTGCTATCCACTACTGTAAAGGCGAGCTCACAACAAAGAAGGCCGACGACTTATTCACTAAGCGTGAACCTCTTCCGGTGACGGTTTGGTCTGGGGAGTCAAAAGTCCCTGCCTCGAGAAAACCCCACCACGCCGAAGAGACGTGGGCGGCCTGAGGCCGCAGAGACTTGGAGCCTAGAGGAGAGCCGCGGAGAAAGAAAGCAGTTGGTCATATACATTTTTCTAACACTCAGCCAGGGGCTGCGCTGCCCCTCGGGCCCCGACCCTAACCTTCAGCTCCCCGCCCCGGCACCCCAACACGACAACGGTTACCTAGAGGGAGAAGCTGAGACGGGTTGGTGGTAGCGTTAGCCGCCATGGCTACGCCGGAAGTAGTCTGCGTCTCTCGAAGTTGGGAAGGCGAGTTTGAAAGAGCGCGCTTCCGCTTTTTCCGGCAGCCCGGACAGACTCGACCAATCTGAGGCCGAGAGTGCGATCGGGCCAGTCCAACGGGGATCGCTCCCAGTCACTCCTTCCCCGGCAATGAGATCCTGGGAAATATTTCCGTTCCCTGAACGTTCTGCGGTCTCGACAGACACTCACTTTTCTCTCCAAATTTCCAAGAGACTTTAAAGCTATCCCGCCTTGTAAATAAATTATTCCTCTAACCCGGAAGACTTTGCCAAACGGAAACCTTTGAGTCGTCTTATCTTCCCCAAGTTGTATCTCATTTCAACCCAGGATCTTTCTTCAGACCAGTATAAATAAATTTGATTTTCCCGCCACCGATTCATTGTGTTGTAATTTTCGTAAATTTTTGTTGTTATTTTTGTTTCTTTTAAGGAATCTACCGCTTCTTTTAAAAGTTCGGTGGATTGAAAACCCACAGCTAAGGGACTTCCCTGGTGGTCCAGTGGTTACGACTCTGTGCTTCCATGGCTCGGGTATGGGTTCGATCCCTGGTCAGGGAACTAAGATCCCGCCTGCCGCATGGTATGGCCAAAAATACATAAATAAATAAATAAAACCCACAACTAACATTTTAAAACCTTTCTGGGCGAGGGGGAGATTTTAAATATGTGTCCTATTTTCTACTATCGCTCTTAAATCCTGTTATATCTAGGAGTCTACTATAGACTTTTTGTATTCACTATTTCTTCCACAAACACATTGTCCAACAGGCAACCACCAAATGTCACTCTATGTTAATGACATCACATTTAAGAAACCTTGATGCTTTTACACTTCTTTTTTGAAAAGAGAAAGCAAACAAATTTTCTGCCATAGTATATTTTATGTTTGTATCTGAGGAACTTAAAACTAAAGAGCCTAAGCAGGAGAGGCCAGAAAGAACATCCTTCATTCATACAACAAATGGCTGTAAAGCACCCATCATTCATTCATTGAACAAATACTTTAGTTGCACACTGTCTGGCATTTTGCTGACTATAAAACAATGTAAAGAACAGAACTACAATGTCTTCTGTCCTTATAGGAGCCAGAGGATAAATAGGGGAGAAAGACAATTAACAAACATTATGTGGAAGGCATATGAAATTTAATACATAAAGCAAAAAGTCCTCTTTTAGCTTCAAGGATCCTAGAGAAGTAGGTATGATTTAAGGCAAACATCAGCGAGGAGGCTCAGAAGCCCTTACAGGTGAGCCCTTGAGTTCAAAGCCCCCTAGGATTCAGCCTCCTTCTAAATACTAAGCCAATCCTGGCTTTTTTGCATTTCATAAATATTGAGTACCTCATATGTGTCAGGAAACTTACAAATACACTTACTCCTAATCTTTACTTTTTTAATAGAGATAGAGTAGGATAATTAAATAGTTAGTTTATAAATCCCACTAGGGGATTAAAGAGAGAGAGAATTTTAAGGGAGTTTGGGAGACTGTTGTAAACTAATGACCATTCAAGAAAACAATCTAGTTTAAAAGAAAAAAAAAAGAATCCAGTAACATAGCGGAAAATTTACTCTACCTTGAAGGAATACCAGGCGCATTCAAGCCACAAATCCTGATAGTTAAAACACAAGACAGTAGATATGGGGTCTACATCTAGTTACATGAAGTCAGGGAGTTAATGGTTCTTGAAGAGTAGCATTTCTGCATGAAGCCAAAACAGGAATACAGGTGAAAGGGGAAAGAAACTAGGTGAAAGGGGACATTGTACTGAAACCTGAGATGAATTACCATATTTTAGTATATGTCACCACCCTTTCGCTAATATACATATGATTCAAATAGCGCCATTACAGTCTGGGTTAGACCAAATAGGGTCAAAGGAGGAGCTAATGATGTAAGCTTTGACATCTACCCATAAATGAGGAAGGAGCTGGTCTTCTCCCCTCCCCACTTTTTCCTTGATTATAAAAATATAGCCCTCTTTGTTCTCGGAGCTGTGCTCCCCTGCCTGACTACCGGTATCCCTCACAAGCATCCTATGCTAATAAACCCACTCTTTGCCTATCACTCACTTTGCTTCACACTGAATTCTTTCTGTGCTGAGACCAAAGAACATGACCTTCAGTAAGTCCTGACACCATGTAAGCTGCTTCAATGAAAAGACAATGTGTTTGAGTCCCCTCCTAAGTCTGGTATTGTGGGTTCAAGTCCCAATCTGAAGTACGGCTGGGTTCAAGTTGCATCTGAGGAAGACTGTGGTTTCACTTTGATCTGGTATTTGGATAAAGTTCCTCATACTCAGAGAGTTAAATTTGCCCATTGGCCACATAGATAGCTTGGGAAGCTTCACAAAGGAATTGACAGGAATCTAGTCTTGGAGGATGAATAACTGGATAGGCAGAAAGGAGACAAGAGCAGCATTCCAAGTAGAGGGAATATTGTGTGCACTTGGCATGTGCCCTCCTCCAAACATCTCTCGCTGCACTTTAACTTAAATCTTATATACTTCCCCTGAGTTTGTCATAAAACCCTCCCTTTTCTAAATGCTGTCCTTTAATAACCTCAGTCCTTAGTGATTTTACTTTATTGCATTTAGGATGCTCTGTCCCCAAGTTCTAATAAATCCCATTCATCCTTCAAGACCCAGTTCAAATGTGACCACCTTTGTGAAGCTTCTCTGACTTGCAGACTTGGGTTCTCTCATTATCCTGCAACAATGTTAATAGCTCTCAGAATGCTCTCAATGCTCTCCCCTGTGGGCCCTCCTGGGCACAAAAGACTTTCTGTGTCCCCCATTTCTTGTTTGTAGGAAATAGGCTTCATTCAGCCTCCTTGACCTTCCCTGAGTTCCAAAGGGCAGATTCAAACAGTTTCTAATTAGGGAAGGGAGGGGATGCAGAAATAAGGGAGGAGAAATCAAGAAACAATGGTGCAGCCTTGGGGCAGGGTCCTGGTTCTTGCTCAAGGAACATATATAACAATACCTTTGAATTCTGTAGGAACTATGGCCCCCACCCAGGTGGAGGATAGTAGCTTCAGGTTGAGCATAAGATTTCTAGGGCTTCTCTGGTGGCGCAGTGGTTGAGAGTCCGCCTGCCAATGCAGGGGACACGGGTTCATGCCCCGGTCCGGGAAGATCCCACATGCAGCTGGGCCCACCTGCGCGTCTGGAGCCTGTGCTCCGCAATGTGAGAAACCACAGCAGTGAGAGGCCCGTATACCGCAAAAAGAAAAAAAAAAAAGATTCCTAGAGCACCACCCTGTTACCTCACTACCAATCAATCAGCAAGAAGTCACACACCCTGCAGTCCTCACCCCAAATTTTGCCTATAAAATCTCCTTCCCCAAAACCATCAGGGAGTTTGGGGTTTTGGGGGGCATGAGCCACCCATTCTCCTTACTTGGCCATACAATAAATCTTTCTCTCCTCCAAACTCCAATGTTTCAGTCTGTTTGGCCTCACTCTGCATTGGTCACACAAACTTGTGTTCGGTAACATTTTCTTATAATTATCTACCCAGGGGGTAACACACATCCCACCCAACCCCATTCCTGCAAAAGACTGTGGGTTCCTCAAAGTCAAGAATTTTGGGAAGCAGCATGATTAAATCCATTAGTTTTTAAGTTAAATTACTTTAATTCAAACCTCATCTCCACCACAATTCCTTCTAGTTATTTGACCTATTCAAACTTTGCAAGTCCCATGTTACCCATTGGAAAGAACAGAATAATAGTGTCTACTTACAGGATTGTTGTGAAGATTAAATGAGATAATACGTGAAAAGTAGCTAGCAGAGGACTCATTAAATATGAGCTATTATTACTTATTTATCTTTGTTTCCTAATATTTAATATGATGGTTGGTTTAGAGTAGGTGTTACAAAAGCTAGCATTGCTAGGTAGCTAGTTTCACATTTATCTTACTTTTTAAAGACATAAGCCATTTTAAGGCAGCAATTTTGTTACCGGAAAACTGGGTTTGCCTCTTGGTGGGTGTCTAGCTGAAAGACACAACCAAGCCAAAGATCCAGAGAAGGCAGGATTTCTTACTTGCAGCAAGTAAGGATAACACCAGGGATCTTTTCCAAAACAGTGTCTCTCCGAACAGGAAAATTGGGGAAGTTTTAAGCTAAGGTACATGCATATTCATGAGGGGGCTTGAGCAGAAAATTCAGCATAGAATTGGGGCAAAGGTCGACAGAGTCAAAGTTTTTGTTGGTTGAAGGCAGGAGGGTCACAAAAGGTCAACATCAAACCTCAGGTTACAGTTGAGCAAAACAGCTCAAGAAAGTGCTTCAGGCTAACCTTTATCATTGAAACAGAGCTGGGAGTCTTTATGACAGATTTATTATCTTTGCTATTGTTACTTCTCTTGTCTGATAACATTTTTTTGTTCTTTTGTTCCATTAAGATCATTATTACTGAGACCTGTTCAAGGGCAAGCATTGTGGCCAGGTATGGTCTAAGCTCTTTAAGTTGATTCTCATTCTATTTCATTTATATCCATCAAAAACCTCCTTAATCTTCACATGATTCTAAAGACAAAGTAATGCCAAATTTGTTGTGAAGCCCTTTTCTTTTCCTGTTTGTTTGTTTGTTTGTTTTCCTATCTCTATTCTTGTTTTATTTTCACCATACTATAATATGAGTAGGGACCAAATTCAAGGCATTGTTGTTACTTGATAGAGTTTAAAATTCAGAAAATATGCTTTAAGAAAGTCAATACTTTGTATTTCATTACAGAAACCAAATTAACATAAGCAATATTCAATATTATTGATGAAGAGTAAAGAAAGTCTTTTTATACTCTGAAAAAGGAGATACAATTTGTTTAGAGAGTAGAGTTAATGGGGATTGCAGGAAGGGAGTGGTTTTATTTTACTGAGTAGTTTCCTGAGGCAAGACACAAAAAGAAACGATATGCAATTCCAGATGGAGAGTTCATTTTTAATGAATTTGAAAACATGCCACAGCTCTATGTCTCCAGGGTTTTTCTCCCATTAGCTCTTACTTACAGAGCAGATATAAAATAGAATTTATAATTCACCATAAAATATATATATAATTAAAAGAAGCTCTTCAATGTAATGTATATTCAGAAAAGCATTTCTAATTTTTTCCCTGGAGATAAATGTCATCATAAAAATACAAGCAAAAGTTTCCTTTCAAAATAATGTTCAGAACAGAAATGGACTCACAGATTTAGAGATTAGAGAATGAACTTATGGTTACAGGGGGGCGGGGGGGAGGGAAGGGATAGTTAGGGAGTTAATTGAGATGTACACACAACTATATTTAAAAAGGATAACCAACAAGGACCTACTGTATAGCATAGGGAACTCTGCTCAATATTATGTGGCAGCCTGGATGGGAGAGGAGTCTGGGGGAGAATGGATACATGTATATGTATGGCTGAGTCACTTGGCTGTGCACCTGAAACTATCACAACATTGTTCACTGGCTATACTCCAATATAAAATAAAAAGTTTAAAAAAATAAAAACAAAACAAAATAATGTTCAGGAAGTATTCCATTATCTCAAATTGTTATTTCCAATCTTGTTCCTTACAATACTTTTTAAAATAAAGGAGAAATTTCTATTTTCCCCTCAATAGATATTTGTCCTTGTAGACAATATGTTGTTAATGAATTTATTTTATATTAATACAACTCATTAAAAACTAACGTAGGACTTCCCTGGTGGAGCAGTGGTTAAGAATCTGCCAGCCAATGCAGGTGACATGGGTTCGATCCCTGGTCCAGGAAGATCCCACATGCTGTGGAGCAACTAAGCCGATGTGCCACAACTACTGAGCCTGTGCTCTAGAGCACGCGTGCCATGACTACTGAAGCCTGTGCTCCTAGAGCCTGGGCTCCACAAGAGAAGCCAGCACAATGAGAAGCCCACGCACTGAAACGAAGAGTAGCCCCCGCTCGCCACAACTAGAGAAAGCCCTCGTGCAGCAACGAAGACCCAATGCAGCCAAAAATAAATTAATTAATTTAAAAATATTTTTAAAAAACCTACCGTAAAAGTTGTTATTCTAAATTGTTAAATGGACCAGTCTGTATATTTAGAGATGGAAAAAATTCTGGAAATCCACTTGTTTACTTTCTCTTCCAATTTTCCCTGTAACATATCTTCTTTGTTTATAGCATTATTTTAAATGACATAATTTTTAAACATTTAAGCAACATAATGGTTATGAATAAATGATTTAATCTTAGTTGGAGGCCCTAGGATGCAAAATGACACGGGTTTTTATAAAGTTATTACTGGGTCTCCTGCACAATGAATAAACAATTGGCATTCACTGTAGATACAGAGTCCTAAGATGCCCTGCCCTTACACCCTTTTGAAAAGATGTTCAATTTCACTTCAATTTTAGTTAGGCCAATTGTGGAAAATGTCAAGGCAGATGGAACAAAACAGTAACATAGTCTGTATACAGGCAATATTATAGTTTCACATACAGTTTTGAGCCAATGCCAAGACTTTTGTAATACAGAAAAGAAATAGTAGCAACATCTTGAAATTTTTCTACAGTATTTTTCTTAGCATTAAAACAGTTCAACTGAATCATAGAAAGTATATTCTAAGAAGAGTATACTGTGTTTCTCAGCCATACTTAGATTAGAATGAATGTCCTTAAATTTCAAGGCCAGAAGTGGAATCAGCTGCTAAGGTTGTCTAAACTAAGGGATGTGCAACTTGTAATGATAAACTTCACAGCTCGTTATTGTAATAATTGTGAATGCTATTTGAAGCAGGTACCTATCCTCAAACTGCCCTGGATAAGACTTGTTAAATCTATTAGTATTTCCATTATTCACTTTAAATTGACATAAAATGAGATTCAATTTTTTTTAATTGAACTAGTACAATCAGTAAGGAAATAAAAAATCCTGGTGACAACTGACCCCATGTATTTTAGTACTCTGTGCTGACCAGAGTACTAAACCCAGAAAGATAGAATGAAATTTTTTTTAATAGCAGGATTAAAATAATAAATAAATAAATAAATAAAATAGGACTAGAAGGATCATTTTACAGGTCTCCCTGTAAATTTACTTTCAAGGATATTCTGCATCAGGCCTTAAAACACTTCCAAACTCCTATACATAATATTTAAATAAGGGAAAAAACATAGTACGAAGCAAAAGAGAAACTCTGGGTAAGCAGGTAATTTAAAGGTTGAATACACAGATATACAGCCGCACCAATATGTCTCCGTGTTATCAAAATTTAAGAGTAAAGAACAGAGAGACTGTAGGCCAGAGAGGCGAAGGAAAGGAAGCGAAAGAACTGGATACTCCGAAAGTGAAGAAAAAAAAAAAGGAAAGCTGAGGGAAGAGATGGGAAGGGGCGGAGATTTTAAGGGGGAAGAAACAAGGACAGAGGAGGAGGAAGCGGGATGAGATCGCACCTAGAGGGTGTGAGCGGGGGACAGGTGTGCCAAGTGACCCCACCAGGCTCCGCCCTATCCCGGCACCGCGCCCCCTCTCCAGGCCCCGCCAGGCCCCGCCAGGCCCCGCCTCATCAGGTGCCTCCCGATCCTGCCCAGTCCCGCCTTACCGGCGGCTGCCGCCGCGTCAGGTGACAGCCCGGAAGCAGCGGAAGCGGATGAGGGAAGCTCGGCCGCGGCCCGTGGGGGCGGTGCAGAGCTGCAGGAGCCTCGGCCTCCTCCCCGCTCCCTGCACGGCTCTCATGCGGCGCCCTCGCTGACACCTGAAGTCCACTGCTCGCCGTCCTCCTGGGGATCACGGGGTTGCTCGGCTTGCCGCCCTCGGCGGTTGCAGTCATCGTCGTGCGGGCCTGCGGCGGTCGCCCATGGAGAAGAACGGGCGGGGCGGCGATAGCGCCCCCCGGGGGCCCGTACTGCACATCGCGGTGGTCGGCTTTCATCACAAGAAGGGCTGCCAGGTGAGGAAGGGGCCCGTGCCCGCCCCCGGTCGTTCGGGCGTTCGCGCGCCGCCGGCACCCAAGCTGCTCCGTTCTGCTTAGACCTCCCTCTAGTGCCCTCGGCTTCGCCCGTGAACTTGATTCCTCTCTCCAGCTCCTCGCACTCACCCCACCTGAAGCCCACCCCCCACGCTCCCTTTTTTCTCCTGCCCCTGAAAATTGTATCTTGAGCAGCGGAGGAGCTATGTGTCGGTATGCTGGGGTTGGTAGGTATTTAGGTTCTTTGGTGGGGTGGGAGGAAGGAATCGAAGGTCGGCCCACTCTCTTCCCCATCCAGCTCTGCCTCCGCTGACTTTATGGGTGTCCACATATAATGGGATCCTCCAGAAAAATTCAGCACTTGGGCTGCGTTTTCGAGGTAATGAGCTCTGGGACTCCACACGAGTGAAGCACACGCGGCGCCGTGGGGAAATCAACTTCCTTTGTTTACCTGTGGAAGCCCTAGAACCCCTGTTAGGCTGGTGTACTGACTCCACCCCCCCCCCTTCCCATTCGGCCTTGGTTTTGCTGTTTAGTTTTGTCCAGATACTGCCTTTTGGTGAGAGATCGACCTCTCCAGCTGAATTGCAGTGAGAGGAAGTGTATTTACCGAGCTAAGAAACGTGCAAATGTAAAGTCATTTTTAAGCTTCTTCACTGAAATGGTGAACGGGAACAATAGAACATTTGCAGTCTATGTATGGAAGGCAAGGGAACAAAGATAGAAACAGGATTATTTAATGAGAGCAAACGCTGGAAGACAGTGATGTCATAATGTGCTAGTGAACGGTAAATTGAAATTCTTAAAGTATTAAAAATACTGATTGCTACCACTAGGTAATGTAACATTTTGTTTCTTGCATTTCACAGAGAATGTAACATTTTAGAAGACTTTTATTGGCAAAATTTAAGTTCGTTAGAGGATGATAACAGAAAACTGAGGGAGTGAAAAAGTAGTTGTGTTTGTACGTGTTTTAAAGACTGTTTAACTTTTAAATATATCGTATTCCTTGTCCCTCAGGTAAAAATGGCATAGAAAGATACCAAGGAGGAAGTGGCATTATTCAGTATGGTATTTAAAAAAATTCAAAGCAGCAGCAGTAGAATGTAAGTTTTTAAAATGTGGCCCTCACAGCAGAAAATAACACATTGTAAAGTAATTATACTCCAATAAAAATTAATTTAAAAAAATAAATTTTAAAAACTGTGGCCCTATATTTAGAGGTATGAAAATAGATATTTGAGATAATTGTATCATGGCATGTAAACACAGTGTTCATCATCGTTAGATTTTTTTTTTTTTTTTTTTTTTTTTTTTGCGGTACGCGGGCCTCTCACTGTTGTGGCCTCTCCCGTTGCGGAGCACAGGCTCTGGACACGCAGGCCCAGCGGCCATGGCTCACGGGCCGAGCCGCTCCGCGGCATGTGGGATCCTCCCGGACCGGGGCACGAACCCGTGTCCCCTGCACCAGCAGGTGGACTCTCAACCACTGCGCCACCAGGGAAGCCCATCATTAGATTTTTAATACTTTAAAACTTCACATCTTTGATGCTGTCTTTTATAACTTACCTTGAATATGGGCGAAGTAACTGAAACTTGGAGGAAGTAAAACGATCTTACTGAAGTCACGCTGGAGTCAGAATTGCCTGGGCACCATGTGTGTTCATTCGGCTGAGCCCCGTGGCATTTAGGAGTCTTTTACAGTAAAGTAAGAACTGGGGCCCATTTCACAACCAAACTGAATGGAACTTTTAATGACAAAACAGAAGGAAATATTGGTAGGAAATAGAATAAAATCTTTTAATCGTTGCTGTCATCTAAAGTCAAGATTAATTATTATGTGTTCTACGTGTTTTATTGGTAAAAGTAGTATAATTTATGTTTCCAGAAAGGAAAAATGATTTATCTTATGGAAAAAAATGTAATGCTGCTTAGGGATTAAAGAGTACTGAACAACAGATTGTAAGGTGAAGCAGAACTCTGGGGTGAAATTGCACCCTGGGTGTGCCCTTTCTCTGGATTTGTCTGGCTTTTGGTTTCAGCATTGAGATTGATTTTTTTTTTTTTTTGACCGTGCTGCATGGCTTGCAGGATCTTAGTTCCCCAACCAGGGTTTGAACCCAGGCCCTGGCAGTGAAAGTCCTAACCACTGGACCACCAGGGAATTCCCGGTGACTAGTTTTGTAAAATGGACATTGTGCTGGGTGGGAGTCAGAAGACCTGGATGATGTCCTGGCTTCACAGCTCTATGACCTCCAGCAAGTCCAAATTGCTTAATTTTTTCTGTACCTCATTTTCCCCTACCAGATTTCGTCATGAGAATTTTAGACCTGGTAGGGATCCTTAGAGGTCACCTCCTCTACCTCCCTTCAATTTACAGATGAGTAAACTGAAACCCAGAAAGGTTAAGTGACTTAAACATACTTACACAGCTAGTGGTAAAAGCAGATTTTATTCAGAAAAGCAATTGCAACATTGAAAAAGAGGCCTCAGTGTGCAGCTGGACTCGAGTCCGAAAATAACAAGGAAAAGTGAGAAGTTATAGCCAGGAAGCAGAGTGGGGGCCAGTGGATGGAAAATTAGTACCTCAGGGGTAACAGGCGTTTCTAGCTAAACCGGCCTAACAGGATTCTTGCTAAAGTTGGACAATGCGGAGATGAGGCCAGAAGCCCAGAAGTCAAGGCCTAATTGAGAAGAGAGGTCAGAGGAGCCTGACTAAAGTTTGGTTAAGGAGAGCCTCTTTGTCAGCACTAACATTAAAGCCCAGATGTCCCTAGTCTTTATAACTGCATCTCTTTTAGTAGCACTTTAGGTTGTAGGCTTTTAGTTGAGTGGAAAAAATACATGCCTTTTATATATATATTTGTAATCCACAAGGTGCTTCAGGGAGACTAAGGCAATTATTTTTGAATACATACACTTGTTGAGTGCCTGCTCCCCTGGGTTGTTGATAGAATTGAAGAGAATGCGAAGGGTTCTGCCACAATGCAATGAAAGATGATTTGGCTGTGCCTGGTCTTAGTTATGGCGCACGGGATCTTCGTTGCCGGGTGTGGGATCTAGTTCCCTGACCAGGGATCGAACCCGGGCCCCCTGCATTGGGAGCGTGGAGTCTTAACCACTGGACCAGGGAAGTCACAGGGTTATTTTCTTATTGCTGGCTGAAAGCAGCTTTTGAAAATTATACTTACCTCACTTTTGGTTGCCCTACTCTTTCTCCCTTTTTTGTCTTAGTTTTTATAAAATATCAAAGTGTACTAAAAATTCCAGTATATGTCATATGAGTTCTTAAAGGATGTTCTTCACTTCTGCAAATGATTTTGGATGACCTACAACTCTTTTTTAAAAAAATTTTTATTGGAGTATCGTTGATTTACAGTGTTGTGTTAGTTTCAGGTGTACAGCAAAGTGAATCAGTTACACATTTACGTATATCCACTCTTTTTTAGATTCCTTTCCCATATAGGCCATTACAGAGTATTGAGTACAGTTGCCCATGCTATACAGTAGGTCCTCTATTTTTTATATAGTATTGTGCATATGTCAATCCCAGTCTCCCAGTCTATCCACCCCCCACGCCCCCACTGCCCCACGCTTTCCCCCCTGGTAACTAAGTTTGTTTTCTACATCTGTGACTCTATTTCTGTTTTGTAAATAAGTTCATTTGTACCATTTTTTTTAGATTCCACATATAAGCGATATCATATGGTATCTGACTTACTTCACTCAGTATGACAATCTCTAGGTCCATCCATGTTGCGGCAAGTGGGATTATTTCGTTCTTTTTTATGGCTGAGTAATATTCCGTTGTATATATGTGCCACATCTTCTTTATCCATTCATCTGTTGATAGACATTTAGGTTGCTTCCATGTCCTGGCTATTGTACATAGTGCTGCAATGGATATTGTGGTGCATGTATCCAACTCTGCTTTCTTAACCCTTCAAAATGCAAATATATTTGATGTTCTGTAAAGTACATGCATTAAGTCTTAGGCAGAAGGACTGTTCTAGAGACTGCCCTTCTTTGTTAATCAGTAGTGTATCAGGTGTTTCAGACTTTCTAATTATGTAAGATTTCCCTCAGGATGCATTAATCAGCTACCTTCTCCACCGTTAAGATTTTACTTCCAGGTGTAAAGGATTAAAAGTACATGGCTCATTGAATTGTAACTGACTTCGGATTGTTTCAGGTGGTTTGAGGGTGCTTTGTTAGACTGCTCTTCCAAGTACTCAAAATGCAGCAGGTCATGTTGATCATCAGTTCATTCCACATGCTGAGATTATTCATAGAGAAAATTCCCATACTTGGTTGTAATTTGTAATATTTAGATTCAAGTGAGCCGAAGTAAAACCTTTGCTTAAAAAAGTAATTTCTGGGATTTCCCTGCTGGCGCAGTGGTTAAGAATCCGCCTGCCAGTGCAGGGGACACGGGTTTGAGCCCTGGTCGAGGAAGATCCCACATGCCACGGAGCAACTAAACCTGTGTGCCACAACTACTGAGCCTGCACCCCAGTTGTGTGGGGCCACAACTGCTCAGCCCACATGCCACAACTACTGAACCCCATGCTCCTAGAGCCCACAACAAGAGAAGCCACCGCAATGAGAAGTCCGCACACTGCAACGAAGAGTAACCCCCGCTCGCCACAACTAGAGAAAGCCCGCATGCAGCAACAAAGACCCAACGCAGCCAAAAATAAAAAGATAAATAAATAAATTAATTTTTTTAAAAAGCCAATATATTTCTTTAAAAAAAAAAGTAACTCCTTTCAGCAGTGTGCTGGGTTGAGCATGATTATTTAGGGGAATGTACTAAATCTTTGTAGACTCTTCTGTTATAAAGGTGCTCTACAGTGCTGTGATAAAGAGGTCGGTTTACATGGGCAAGATGAAAGCCATCTATGTTGAAGATCCTCAAACTAGGCATGTAGATGTTGATTCCTTCACTTTGTTTCCTATTTTTTCTACCTTTGAGGCCTTCAGATGTATTTTAAATGAAAAATGCCTTCTTTTAAATTAAAATGAACATCTGTTTATCATTTGATTATTTTTTCATTTTTATTTGGGTAATTCATGAGAATGAGTTCTTCTATAGATACCATGTTAATTTCTAGTGGTCATTATTCTAGTTTATTGATCTACTTAACATTTAGAACGTTTTAAGTGAGGTGAAGTACTACCATGACAATTCAAACGGTTTTGAAATATTTATCCATTCCAACTCTTTCCCTGAAATTTTTTAAAATTTAGCACTTAGCAAAGAATTCTTCTTCCTTCTTATTCACCTGCAATTAGACTCATTGACATGAGGTAATTTATGGACATCTTCTATATAGTAGTTTGCTTGTTACAGATTGTGTGTCCCAGAGTTTTGCTTGTTCCTTATTTGCTTTGTGGACGTAAATATATAAACTGTATTTGTCACATTTGCATGTTTGGCAAAATAGTATAATCAATGTATATCAAACTTTTTGGTTCTTTCATAGATAGAGTGGAACTTTTTAAAACACTCAAATTAATAGAGAATAGTTATTTTCCAAAGTGATGTCATTAAAAGTTAGTTATTACTTGAATTTTGACCACTATTCTGATAGAGTTCATGGTTTTGTAAACATAACTAGCAGTTTTAATTCTTGGATAAACTGGTTTTACCAGACTGTACTTCTTTAAAAAGTAGAATTATTAAAGCACTAGAACTCATGTTTACATGAGTAGTTACAACAATGAATAAAGCAACTAGAAGCAGTGAAGAGAACAGTATATTTTCCTTTTGGTCTGAGTGGGCTGATGATGGGGAAATCTCCATGAGTAGCAGGATGTAGCATTGTAAATTCAGGAATGGGTTGAGGAGATTTGAGGGGAAGGTTGGTTTATGTTAGGGTGATAGTGTCAAGCCCTGACCCATTCAGGTTTTGGTGACAGAAGGCTGGCTGACAGAAAGTTTATGCACCTGCTATTGATGGAATCTTGTGGTGACAACGATGAAATATTGGGGAGGTATTGTTTGTGATTCTTGTTGGAATAAGTAAGTCTTTGGAACAGAAAAAACAAATTTTTGGAGAATTAGAGGTTAGGGAAGAATAAAAGTCTAGTGGGCTGATTATGGGAAAATCTAAGGATTTTTTTTTTTTTGAGCTATGCAGAAAAACTCCTGAAAGAAGATTGCATTTTCTGGCCCTCCATAGCACTTTTATATTTGGGTGGAGGTCTTTTGCTGATTTTAGCCATGCTTTTTCTATGCTGAAATGATGAAAATCTCTGACTTTGCAGGGCTGCAACATTAACACTTAATAGCAGTGGAATAGTTTTCTTTTAGGCCTTGGCATTGCAGCTAAACAGGGTGGGAGGTCAACCTGTGTAATGGAAATTTAGAAGTATCAGGAAGCTTCTTTTGTCCTCTTATAATTCTCCCCAGGTAGCTAGAAAGTGCCTAACAGTACATCAGTTTCTTTTTTTTGAATTTTATTTTTTTATACAGCAGGCATAAATTTCTTTCTTTGCCTTAAGTCTTTTTTTTTTTTTTTTTTTTTTGAGGTACGCGGGCTTCTCACTGTTGTGGCCTCTCCTGTTGCGGAGCACGGGCTCCGGACACGCAGGCTCAGCGGCCATGGCCCACCGGCCCAGCCGCTCTGCGGCATTTGGAATCTCCCTGGACCCGGGCACGAACCCGTGTCCCCTAGCATCGGCAGGCGGACTCTCAACCACTGCGCCACCAGGGAAGCCCTAAGTAGCTCTCTTTTTATGTCAACCAACACTCATATAGCAAAATCTATTTTGATCTCAATTAGTAGTAATAATTTACATACTTAACTACAAAAGAAGATAAGAGGAGGGAAAAAGAAGACAATGGCTGATTGCTAACAGGGGAAAGCTGAATAAAGATGCTCTAATCACAAGGAATAAAAGGCAGTTTTTCTTAATGCTAAATGAACTATGTAAGAAACGGTGACTATTTATATATATATATATATTTTTAATGTTTGGCTGCTTTGGGTCTTCGTTGCTGTGCGTGGGCTTCCTCTAGTTGTGGCGAGCAGGGGCTACTCTTTATTGTGGTGCGCAGACTTCTCAGTGTGGTGGCTTCTCGTTGCAGAGCACGGGCTGTAGGTGCGTGGACTTAAGTAGTTGTGGCTCTCGGGCTTACTTGCTCTGCGGCATGTGGGATCTTCCCGGACTGGGGCAAGAACCCGTGTCCCCTGCATCAGCAGGCAGACTCTCAACCGCTGCGCCACCAGGGAAGCCCTGCCTTAAGTCTTTGATCCCCAGTAAAATACATATCATGGGTAGCCTTCTCCTTGTTATCAGTGTGGTGCAGATCCTTTGCTGAGCACAGATTTTGCTAGACAAGGGGAGACTGCAGAAGGGCCCTGGTCTATCATGGATGGGCACTATAAGAGGAAGATGAAGACCTACTTACCATAATTTTGAGAAAGACTGGTCCTATTATATTCTTTGGTTACAGTGCCATCAGAGGGAATTCCCTGGCAGTCCAGTGGTTAGGACTCCCCCCTTCCACTGCAAGGGGCACTATGGTGAACTAAGATCCTGCATGCCATGCAGTGCGGCCAAAAGAAAAAGATGCCACCAGATTAAAAACTCAGTTTCTCCCTAGGATATTTTTAGAAGATGTTATTTAAATTGATATTTTTGACAATTTTTAAAATCATATTTCAGCTGTTTTAAAAAATGACTTCAAAAAAGTAAATTTATTTATTTATTTATGGCTGCATTGGGTCTTCATTGCTGTGCATGGGCTTTCTCTAGTTGCGGCGAACAGGGCTACTCTTCATTGCGGTGCACAGGCTTCTCATTGTGGTGGCTTCTCTCGTGGAGCATGGGCTCTAGGTGCACGAGCTTCAGTAGTTGTGGCACGCGGGCTCAGTAGTTGTGGCTTGCTGGCTTAGTTGCTCCACGGCATGTGGGATCTTCCTGGAGCAGGGCTCGAACCGGTGTCCCCTGCATTGGCAGGCGGATTCTTAACCACTGCACCACCACCAGGGAAGTCCCAAAAAATGACATTTCTTTTCAGAAGTAATATGTACTCACTGTGGTAGAAAAGTGAGAAAATATAGAGAGGGGAAAAAAAAAGAAAACTAGCACTTAAAATCCTATATCCTAGAGAAACCTGCCTTGAATATTCCTGGAGGAATATTTTTTATGAATATTTATAGCTTTTTCCAAAAATGTATCATACTATAAACAAATTTTAGGACCTGCCTTTTTTTATGTAATATTTTACCATTAATATCTTCCATTTTGATAAGTATTGAATTATAGCATTTTAAAAATAGCTAAATAGTATTTTATAGAAATCTTTATTTAACTGGTCTCCTTTTTAGACACTTAGATGGCATTCCAATTTTTTGCTATTTTGAATAGTGCAGCAAAGAACATCCTTGTGACTTTGCACCATTTTTCTAAGTGTGGAGACTAAGTCATCTTTTCTTTTCGTTCTTTTTTTTTTTAAATGGGGATCTTGTTTAAATAGATTTTGTAGCAGCATATACTGAACACAGTTTAAGTTAGCCTGGATGATTCTACCTTCATAACAAATGTCACTCGTTGTACTATGGCATTATCGGTTTATTTTAACATAGAGTGATTTGCACATGCCTCTGACTCAGCTGGGCTTTTGATAGCCAGTCAGAGAGAGGGAAATGATGGAGCAGTTACTTCTCAGTGTTGACCAGAAACATAATGTTGTAGTTTTCAGCTTCCCCTCCCTGCTTTCTCATATGTTGCTTCTTTTCTTCAGTGGACTGGGAAGGCACATCTACTAAATGTGTATGAAATAAAATGACTCAGTCATGGGTTTTGAAAGAAGACCTAAAGACTTGTCCTTAGTATATTATCTAGGGCTGCATGACAGCTGGTTAGGCTGATAGATGCTTTTCTTACTTGTTCCTAGTTGGCAGTGTTCTAGGTAATTAAATTGTCAGAAGTCTGACTTCAGAATAAACTATGTTTGGGTGTCCAGTTAGATTTGAAATATGGCCCTCTGCACTTGTGTTTTCTTCATCCAACTCATCACAGGGTATGCTAGCTATTTATTAATATATGAGGAAATCACTGCAGGGTTGTTAATGAAACCTGTTCCTGCCCCCATGGCTTTCACAGGTGATATTAGTAATTTGTTAGATTCTATTTTGTGGGTGTGGTGCATGCCCAGAAATTGGAATCTTTTTTGCCATATAAAAGTTCAATATTGAAATATTAAAAATAAATTGATGTGTGGGATTTCCCTGGTGGCGCAGTGGTTAAGAATCCATCTGCCAACACGGGACACAGGTTCGAGCCCTGGTCCGGGAAGATCCCACATGCTGCAGAGCGACTAAGCCCGCGAGCCACAACTACTGAAGCCCACTCGCCTAGAGCCCGTGCTCCACAGCAAGAGAAGCCACCACAATGAGAAGACCGCACACCGCAACGAAGAGTAGCCCCCGCTCACCACAACTAGAGAAAGCCTGCGTGCAGCAACGAAGACCCAATGCAGCCAAAAATAAATACATTAAAAATAAATTGATGTGTAAAAGATTGCTAGGGTAGAGTTCATTAAGACAAATTGATTGTTTTGGGCTGTGCCGGGTCTTAGTTGCGGCATGTGAACTCTTAGTTGCAGCATGCGTGTGGGATCTAGTTCCCTGTCCAGGGATTGAACTCGGGCCCCCTGTATTGGGAACCCACTGGACCACCAGGGAAGTCCCTAAAACAAACTGATTTAAATCATTAGTTAGGAAGTTTCTAATTTTTTTTTCCTGCAAGAAAATAATTTTTGTAGCTTTGATAATCATCTTTATATATTCTCGATAGCATAGGGATAAATAATGTTCTATTTATATCATCTCATCCAGAAGACCAGTCTTCATCATTCCACCCTATGTTTTTTATAAATCCTCTTCCTAGCTCTCCTGTGTTAGAGGAACTCTACATACAGTATTCCTAATATCCCTTTGTAATTTCAGCTCTGCCAGCTTTGTAAGAGACTAATGAGGAAGAGTGCCATTTCTTTTCTAGTATTGAATCGTCAAGAAATTTGTGAGGGAAGATATAACTCAGAGAAGATGTGTCTTCTATGTCCAAAGTTTCATTTAAATTGAAAAACATCATGACAGAGCCTTGGTGCCTAAAATGTTTTGACTGTTAAGAAAACAAGTACCCTGTGCTTCTGATAAAGGAGGTAAAATCCCTGAGGTACTTAGGAAGGGAGCGGAGAGGTGGAGCAGTTGCTTCAGAATTTCAGGAAGCCCTCTCCTTCCCTTAGTAAGCCCTGTTGTAGCCATATCTGTGGGGTCCAAGGATGTGTTTAATTTGTGTGCTGTTTAGCATTGTGGCTTTTATGGTTCTCTTGACAGTGGAGTGGATTGTTAGACAGTGAACAAAGGATATTTTTGAAGTACTCAAAGTCCACACCAGGACACTATGTTAATTATTTTGTTTTTGTAGTTTTTCATTGTTGTTTTTTCAGTCTTTTGCTTCTGAAGACAAAGTAGATGGAATCTGATTAGAGCACCCCAGTTTGACTTGTGAACTATGGAAAGGGGTTGTAATTTTTACCATTCCTGGAGGATAAACATACGTCACAGGACTTACCTGGTGGCGCAGTGGTTGGGAGTCCACCTGCCAATGCAGGGGACATGGGTTCAAGCCCTGGTCCAGGAAGATCCCACATGCCTCAGAGCAACTAAGCCCGAGAGCCACAACTACTGAAGTCCACGCACCTAGAGCCCATGCTCTGCAACAAGAGAAGCCACCACACTGAGAAGCCTGCGCACCACAACAAAGAGTAGCCCCTGCTCGCCACAACTAGAGGAAGCCCGCGCACAATAACGAAGACCCAAAGCAGCCAAATATTTAAAAATATATATGTCACCATTTCTTCTTCTTCTTCTTCTTTTTTTTTTTTTTTTTTTTGCAGTACGTGGGCCTCTCACTGTTGCGGCCTCTCCCGTTGAGGAGCACAGGCTCCGGCCGCGCAGGCTCAGCGGCCATGGCTCACGGGCCCAGCCGCTCCGCGGCATGTGGGATCTTCCCAGACCGGGGCACGAGCTAAGATCCCACGTGCCTCGCGGCCAAAAGACCAAAACATAAAACAGAAGCAATATTATAACAAATTCAATAAAGACTTTAAAAATTGTCCACGTCAAAAAAAAATTTTTTTTTAACAGTCATTTAGGGACTTCCCTGGTGGCACAGTGGTTAAGAATTCACCTGCCAGTGCAGGGAACACAGGTTCGATTCCTGGTCTGGGAAGATCCCACATGCTGCGGAGCAACTAAGCCACCACACCTACTGAAGCCCGCGCACAGCAAGGAAGAGTAGCCTCCGCTCACCATAGCTAGAGAAAGCCCGCGCACAGCCAAAAGTAAATTAATTAATTAATTAATTGATTAATTAATTAATTTAAAAAAGCAATCATTTAAAAATAAATACCAATTTACTTAAAAATAAATGATAATATTTTCAACTTATTGTCAAATGGTTTAGAAAGTATTTGTATACACGTGCAACACAAATAAAGCACATATGACCAAAAAATTAGCAGTTTGTGAATATGGATGAAAGTTACAAGATTTTTGAATTCTTTCAAATTTTCTGTAAGTTAGAAATTTTAAAAAAAGATGGAAAAAAATTAACAGGAATATTCCTTTAGCTCCAATCCCCAACTCTTTTCACCTCTCCAGAGATAAAACCTCTATTAAAGGTTTTTTCAACCATGTTTTTTAATCCATTTACAAAGATGTATAATTGTTTGCATAAATGGAATCACAGTATAAGTAGGATTATACTATATTTACTGATACCCTGCTTGCTTTTTAAATTTAACAGTATGTATTAATTTTCTGTTACCACAAACAACACACTTAAAACAACACAAATTTATTAGCGTTCTGGAAGTCAGAAATGGGTTTCACTAGGCTAAAATCAAGGTGTTGGCAGCTCTGCGTTTCTTCAGGATGCTCTAAGGGAGAATCAGTTTTCTTGCCTTTTCCAGCTTCTAGAGGTCGCCTGCATTCCTTAGCTCATGGTCCCTTCCTCCATCTTCAAAGCATCTTGAAGCATAGCATCTTCAAATATCTCTGACTCTGTCTCTTCTGCCCTCTCTTATAAGGACCCTTGTGATTACATTGGGACCGCCTGGATAATCCCCATCTGGAGATAATCTTATGTGCACTGTCCTTTTGCATTGTAAGGTAACATTGACAGATTCTAGGGATTAGGAGATGGACATGTCTGGAGGGCTCTTATTTTACCTACTATATACTATACCATACCTATCTTGCTTTATCAATATATTATAAATCTACGATTCTTTTTTACAGCTGGATAGAACTGATGTAAAATTTATTTGACCAATCTTCTGACGAATATTTAGGTTTCCGATTTTTATGCTTCAATAAGTCATGTTTCTGTGAGTATTTTTGGACTTATCTGTGTGAATATCTGTGTATTCGTGGGATAAATTCCTAAAACTGAAATTGCTGAGTCAATGTATTGTTGATTTGATAATACTGCCAAATAGTCATCCAAACTGCTGTACCATTTTACAGTCCCACAGCCAAGCCCCATACTCTTGTCGACACAAAATATGAATAATCTTTTTCATGTTTCTCAATATATGAGTAAAAACTTTATTATTTCAAATTACATTTCCATGTTTAAATTAGAGATTGAGGGACTTCCCTGGTGGTCCAGTGGGTAAGACTCCGTGCTCCCAGTGCAGGGGGCCTGGGTTTGAGCCCTGATTGGGGAACTAGATCCCACACGCATGCCGCAACTAAGAGTTCACATGCTGCCACTAAGGAGTCCGCATGCCCCAACCAAGATCCCACCTGCTGCAACTAAGACCTGGCACAGCCAAAATAAATAAATAAAATAAATAAATAATAAATAAGAGGTTGAGCGTTGTCATACTACTTTATTTTGGAATTTTCTAGATTAAACTTGTCAAATGAATACAAAAAAAGAAACCACACACAATGTGAGAGTTGTGAGTTAAGTTTTATTTGGGGCAAAATGAGGACTATAGCCCAGGAGACAGCCTCTCAGAAACCCCTGAGGAGCTGCTCTGAAGAAGTAGCAGTAGAGGTTAGTATACCTGTGATTTTTTTTTAATGAAGATTTTGTTTGTTTGTTTGTTTGTTTATTTATGGCTGCACTGGGTTTTCGTTGTGGTGTGCCGGCTCTTCGTTGCAGCGTGTGGGCTCAGTAGTTGTGGCACTTGGGCTTAGTTGCCCCTCGACATGTGGGATCTTAGTTCCCTGACCAGGGATCGAACCTGCATCTCCTGCATTGGAAGGCAGATTCTTTTTTTTTTTTTTTTTTAAGGAAATATCCTAAATCTATTATTATTATTATTTTATTTATTTATTTTACTTTTGGCTGCGTTGGGTCCTCGTTGCTGCCCACGGGCTTTCTCTAGTTGCAGTGAGTGGGCTTCTCATTGCGGTGGCCTCTCTCCCTGCAGAGTCCACGGGGTCTATGTGCACAGGCCTCAGCAGTTGTGGCACACGGGCTCCAGAGCGCAGGCTCAGTAGTTGTGGCGCCAGGCTTAGTTGCTCTGCGGCATGTGGGATCCTCCCAGACCAGGGCTCGAACCCGTGTCCCCTGCATTGGCAGGCAGATTCCTAACCACTGCACCACCAGGGAAGCCCTGATGGCAGATTCTTAACCGCTGTACCACCATGGAAGTCCCAGTATACGTGTGAGTTGGTAAAGGGGGATGTGTGCAATCAAGCACACGTTTTGGCAGAGGGTTGCTGCTGGTCACGAGGAGCAGATGTCTCTGTTAATGATTTTAGTGCTTTTCTAGATATAAGAAGATACGAGAAATTGGGCTCAAATCTTCTGAAAAGATCTAACTATCTGAAGGCCTGTTCTGCCAGTTTTTCCCAGAGCACAGAGTGCCTCATTCCTGATCTCCACCCTGAACTCCTTTCAGGGTGTGTTGAAGGTCAGTGACTGCAGTGGCTAGTGACCTAATCCTTGTAGAGGCAGATTGCAAGTGATAATATTTAGTTGGCAAACTTTTTGGATCCTGAAGAGCAACATACTTCATGATGCATTTGTGAGAATTTGAGTCCATGATGTTTATATTTATTTAAAAGCATGTTTATTCCATACTAAATGCTTTTAAAATAAATACTATACATAAAAATTAGTGGTTTTCCAAAAGAAATTATTTTGTGATAATTACCAAGACTTCTTATGTGTTATATATTGCACTTTAGTGTTTACATAAAATACAATAATTTATTTCTTGTTTCTTTTTTTTCCCCCCCCTGTTAAAGTAAGAATTCTGAGTTGGGGATTTTTTTTAGCTCTGTAACTACCAGCTTCATAGCACCGGCTTTGAATTTATGTCTTTCCCTCTATGGCACACCTTGCCTTCCCTTACACTTTTAAGATTTGCCAATATAAAACTGGTATGATAGAGAAGATACAGAGAAATGTGAAATGTAGCTTGAGATTATTTATGCCCAGCCTTCAGTTAATTGATGATAAGTAACTGATCCTTTCAAACTGAAATGTTGATTGCTTTTGGAGGTGGGCACAGGGAAATTTAAACATTTTCAATATAGAACTAGATCACCTGTTAAAAATAATCATTATTAAATCCCTTTTATAATCGGCTCTCATGTGAGTAGTGGCACCTTGATTACCTTGAGATGTGGGGAAATGAGCCATCATGCCTTTCCACATTAAAGACGGAATCTAAAAGTGATTCTTATCCCTATGTTGTTCCATCTTCAGTGTATTTATTACTAATGCAATGCAAATTCCTGCTTAAATATACTTTGAAAGAAAATTAAACATAAGACACTTAGAACTTACATCAGTATGATAACTCAAGTCCTCAGCATTTAATTCTGCCTTCCTCTCCAAAAGTCTCATTGAAATAACAACAACAAAAAAAAACCCATAAGCAAGGGGAAAATGTTAGTAAACCTAGGGAATGCCAGAAACTGGGGGCTTATACTAGAAACTTTGTTATTTCTACAACACAAACAGTATTAGAGAGACTTCATTGATCAGTTCTCAGTCTTGGGGAAAAAATAACCTGAAGTGGTGGTTAATGCCCATTCACCTCCCTAACAACCCATCGAAACCATAGACTCAAAGCTTCAAGTATTGGGAGCAAGGGAGCCAATTGATGGGAAGCAAATCTAGAACTTGGCTCAACTTCTTAGGCTTCTTTGTTGGATCTCTCCTCCTCAGTTCAGGAGGATATTGGTTTTTCTCAGGGCTCCATGTCTTCAGTTACTGTCTATTTGATAACAGCTCCCAAATGTACATCTCCAATCCAGTCACCACCACCACTACCCCCTACCCTTGTGCACATCAAAGTTAAACTCCTTTAAATAAAAAAGGGGAAAAAGGCCTACAGATTTTTTTTCCTCATTTTTTCTTTCTTTTTTTTTAGGGTTTTTTTCTTAAACTTTATGTATCTATTTATTTATTTATGGCTGCGTTGGGTCTTCATTGCTGCTCACGCACTTTCTCTAGTTGCAGCGAGCAGGGGCTACTCTTCGTTGTGGTGCACGGGCTTCTCATTGCAGTGGCTCCTCTTGTTGCGGAGCACGGGCTCTAGGCGCGCGGGCTTCAGTAGTTGCAGCACGTGGGCTCAGTAGTTGTGGCACCTGGGCTTAGTTCCTCCGTGGCTTTCCTCCCTTTTTCTTTTTCCTCTTATATACCATAGGTTTGCTGAAAATGGCATCAAGAAGTGTGGCTTATCCTTAGTTCTGTCACTCAGAATTTGAAAGCATTTTTGTCTGCCAGGATATAATGCTCCCTTTGATCATCAACCTGTTGGCTAACATTCCTTACCATTTTAGGTTGAATTCTCTTACCCGCCCCTGATTCCAGGAGATGGACATGACAGTCACACTCTACCTGAAGAATGGAAATATTTGCCCTTCCTTGCCTTACCAGATGGCGCACACAACTACCAAGAAGGTATGTAAACGGTGGAGCAATCGGTAGGTGGCTTTTTAAAAAATCTGCCACGAGTCTGAGTACTTTGGTAATGAAAGACCTTTGGCCTATTGTGACTATTCATAAAATATTTAAATGCTTCTTTGGAGATGACTAGTTAGTCATATACTAGAGGATCTGCAGAGAAGTGCCAGGCTTATATTGGTAATGGTTGGTGAACACTGGCCACTCCTTTGCCAAGAGCTCTGGCCAAAGTAAGTAATTAGCCATATTAGGACATCTGCTCCTGGTAGCACTTTCTGCATTTAAACTTCAGACTCCTCTCAGAGACAAACTAAGGAGCTTTACCTGCACCAGCTGCAGATTGATTGGAGCTCTAGCTTCGTCCTCCAGTGCCCACCTGAAAACAGCTGGGATTGCTTCTCCACCTCTGGAGCACTGCCATCACAGTGTTCTGCTTAAAAGTTTGCTTGCATGCGTGGGGAGCATGTTAACACCCTCAAGGAAAGCAATGCTGTGAAGTTAGTACTGAGTCTCCTATCACCGTATAGATGAGTGCTTTGAATGGCTTAATGAAGAAATATACTATACTTTATCATGGTATTAGAGGCTCTACCAAGACACAAGATTAAACTTGGTTTGGCTACTTGTTTTTCTAATATTTACTAATTTTTGTATGAAATGAAGCAAATATTACTCTGCAGTTTAACATAAATTTAATTTTTTAAACTTATTTATTTATTTATTTTTGGCTGCATTGGGTCCTCGTTGTTGTGCGCAGGCTTTCTCTAGTTGCGGAGAGAGGGGGCTACTCTTCATTGCGGTGTGTGGGCTTCTCATTGCCCTGGCTTCTCATTGCAGAGCACGGGCTCTAGGTGCGCGGGCTTCAGTAGTTGTGGCTTACGGGCTCTAGAGTGCAGGCTCAGTAGTCGTAGTGCATGGCTTCAGTTGCCCTACGGCATGTGGGATTTTCCCAGACAAGGACTCGAACACGTGTCCCCTGCATTGGCAGGTGGATTCTTAACCACTGTGCCACCAGGGAAGTCCCTAACATAAAATTAAAATGCTGTACTTTTAACCTCACAAGTCTTCTTTTTTTAACCTTTTTATCATGAAAGCTTTTAAACATACAGAAAAGTTGGAAGAATGGTAAATATTCCACAAACTTTCTTTATATATGTGTACAGTTTTGCCTATACTATTTGAAAGTCAGTTGCAAACATCATGACACTTTAAATACTTCAGCCTGCATCTTGTAAAAATAAGATCATTCCCCGGGATGACTTTCAATTCTTTTACCACAGCTAAGATATTTAACAGTAATTCCATAATACCATCTCATATCTAATCTATGTTCAAATTTCCCCAATTGTCCCAAGAATTTCTTGGATCTATTCAAAATTTATGTGTTCCCTTTGGTTTGTATGATTCTTTTTTTTTTTTTAATAAATTTATTTATTTGTTTCTGGCTGCGTTGGGTCTTCGTTGCTGTGTGCGGGCTTTCTCTAGTTGCGGCGAACGGGGTCTACTCTTCATTGCGGTGCACGGGCTTCTCATTGCGGTGGCTTCTCCTGTTGCAGAGCACAGGCTCTAGGCGCGCGGGCTTCAGTAGTTGTGGCACGTGGGCTCAGTAGTTATGGCTCACGGGCTCTAGAGTGCAGGCTCAGTAGTTGTGGCACACGGGCTTAGTTGTTCCACAGCACGTGGGATCTTCCTGGACCAGGGCTCGAACCCGTGTCCCCTGCATTGGCAGGCAGATTCTTAACCACTGCACCACCAAGGAAGTCCCTAAGGATAAACTTTTTTTTTTTTTTTTCTTGTTTTTGGCCATGCGGCTTATGGGATCTTAGTTCCCCGACCAGGAGTAGAACCCAGGGCCTTAGCAGTGAGAGTGCAGAGTCTTAGCCACTGGACCATCAGAGAATTCCCTGTATGATTCTTTACTTTCTTTTTATCTGGAATAATCCTGTATAATAAAGTATTTTCTGAGAAAAGTGATTGTAGTCTCAATTCGACCTGTTATGCTTCAGCCTCTTGGGCTTTTTGTGATGAGTGCACACTGGAAGGCAGTGAGAGGAATTCTAAGAAACCAGTGGCTGTGATGCTAGAAATAAGTCTGACATGGGTTCCTTGTAACTTCATCATTTTGTTTAAGTGACTGCATTATAATGTCAAAGTTCATTGTTAATACGGGTAGTTCACTTTGGTATTTACCTTTTTCTGTATATCTCTTAGATACTGTGTTTTTTCACTTGCCACCCAGAAATGGAAACGGAGCCACTGTATATGGTATCTCTTGCTATCGACAAATTGAAGCCAAGGTACAGTTAAAATGAATAACACCAAAAAACACTAAAAAATTGTTTAATTGTTGGCCACTTAAGATGTAGAATTTAGGGAAATACATAATCTTTATGTTTCATGTGGTACCTGTGATATTGTTTTAAATTTTTATAAACTATGTAGCTGTTTTCTCTATAGTACCAGTTTATTCACGTGAATGTTTTTCTAAGTTGACATTGGCAACTAATTATATTTATATTGTATAATTTTTTTTTATGTTGGGGGCAGGAGTTTATTAATTAATTTATTTATTTTTGCTGTGTTGGGTCTTCGTTTCTGTGCGAGGGCTATCTCTAGTTGTGGCAAGTGGGGCCCGCTCTTCATCGTGGTGCGCGGGCCTCTCACTGTTGTGGCCTCTCTTGTTGCGGAGCACAGGCTCCAGACGCTCAGGCTCAGTAGTTGTGGCTCACGGGCCTAGCCGCTCCGCGGCATGTGGGATCCTCCCAGACTGGGGCTCGAACCCATGTCCCCTGCATTGGCAGGCAGATTCTCAACCACTGCGCCACCAGGGAAGCCCAATATTGTATAATATTTTGTACATTGTTTTTAGATATTGATAACAAAATTACCCATTTGTCTTCAAAATACTGTATGTCAATTTCATGGTGTCCTTGAGTTTTCTATTTCTAGTGTTTGGTATGTAACTTTAAAAAATGGAATGGTAATGAGTGTTGTATTTTTTTTAAGGAACATTCTAGAAGTAATGGAAAGTACTTATAGTAGCTGCAAACTACTTGCAAGTTATCTTAATTATATATAACTAAGATTTTGATCATTCTTTTTTTTTTGATCATTCTTAAACTTACCTTCCCGCTTAATGCCTAACTTACTATAATATCTCTAATTAATAAATTTAAATAAACCAGGATGGGTAGCTTCCCCTTTCCTGGTTTGCTTCTACACAGCACTGTTCTTTTTGTGGTGGGGATACCCTTTCTGAGTAAAGATCTCTTTCCTCTTATGAAATGATTAATACTCTGAAGTAGTGAGCGCTTTTCAACCTCGGCTTCATGTTGGAATCACCTGGTGAGCTTTAGATACTTGGGATGACTAGGTCCCAACCCCAGAGATTCTCATTTAATGTTCTGGGCATCAGGAGTATTAAAAGTTCCCCAGGTGATTCTAATATGTAGGCAAGACTATGAACCACTGCTCTAAAACAATGGTTTTTAACCAGAACTACATGGAGACTTTGCCAAGAGACTTGACCAACATGCGGGATCTTAGTTCCCTGACCAGGGATCGAACCTGTGCCTCCTGCAGTGGAAGCACAGAGTCCCAACCACTGGACCGCCAGGGAAGCCCCAGAGACTTTTTTTTTTTAATTTAAGTATACTTACCGGGCCTTTCCTTCTACAGACTGAAGTAGAATCTCTGGTAGTAGATCCTAGGCAATTGCAAAGTTTTAAAAGCTTCCTCAGGTGGGTAATTAACTTAGTAAGTCTTTAAAAATTTTCTTTCGACTTTCATAATGAACGTTTCAAACACGTAGATAAATTAAAAGAATTGCACAATAAACACCTGTATACCCACCATCTACATTCAACAGTTGTTAATGTTCTACCACATTTGCTCTGTGTGTGTGTGTGTGTGTGTGTGTGTTTCCCTGAAGCATTTAAAAGTAAACTGCACGAATAAATCCCAGCATACCCAAAGTAGTTAACTACCGTGAAATAACCCTCCATGCACAGGCCCTGGAACATAGGACACACCCAGTAAATGTTTGTGGTTCAAATGAATAACTGAGTTTAAAGATTAAAGAAACCTGCGAATAATTACGCATTTGATTTCTTCATGTACCTTACATCTTATTAGATGAGATGAATTGAGCTGCTGCCCTTTCTTGGAAATCTGTTCCTTTCACTACCTCTTATCCTCTGTAAATTATATAACCACTAGTAAAATTATTCCTCTGATGCTGTTGTCGTTAACAACAGTTCTCATGCTCTACATAGACAGCCTTTAAGTGGCATTTCATACTGCTTGTCTCCGTCACCTCCTGAGTCTCACCCACTCCAGAGTATATTGGGGTTGCCCATTTCTCCAGGTTGTTCTCACCTCATCTGATAACCAGACAGATAAACCAGACATCAGAGAGCCCTAGAGCCTAGGAGAAAGCCTTTCCTTTCCTTTTGAACAAAGCTGAGACCCGACGGATGAATCCAATCAAGGTAAAGAGGTAGAAACAGATTGAGGAAAGGCTCTACTCTTGATGTAATCTAATGATGAATCATCAGTCCTCAGGCAGTTGAAGACACTGAGACCCCATGGTCCTCAGGACAGATCCAAGGAGACGTCAGGCAGTACACTAGAGGGGGAAGAGTCGTTCTTACTGCCCTCACAGCCTTACCTGAGGTTGATTAAGTCCTGTTTCCTACTAGCAGAGCACTGCAGATATCTCATGTAATCATCTTCAGAATCACCGAGGCTTGAGTTACGGCTCAGGGCTGGGCTACAATACAATACAGGTGTGCCAGGATAGACTCCAGTAACGTAGAATAACCAGCTTAACAAAACTGCTGACAATTCTTCCATCTCTGGAGAAACAAGCTGTTAAACTGTCCCTTTCTCACCAGAAACATTAGTCTCCGAAAGGGGTGTCCATTTTAAAACCAGAACCAGGGATGACTGATTTGCATTACGGATGTGGCAATTTACACATAAAGTAATCTCCACCAGACTGTCAGTTCCTTGAGAGTAGAGATTGTCTCTCACTGTTATATTCCCGTTGCCTGCCAGATTCTGGCAGAGTGCTCTGGCTGACACTTATTCATTCAATAAATACCTTCTGAGATTCTCAATAAGTACTTTTAATTAAGTGTAAGATACTTTTTCTGATTGCTGTTTTATATTGAAAAATAATTATTTTTAAATATTTCCATGAAATATATTTAATAATGACTATTTGTTTATAATAGGCGTTGAAAGTACGGCAAGCAGATATCACCAGAGAGACCGTTCAGAAAAGTGTCTGTGTTCTAAGCAAACTGGTAAGAGACCAAATAACCTGTTAATGTTAAACTCTCATGGCAGCTTTTTATTTGATGATAAAGCATTATTAGAATGAGGAGAGATTTATGAAAACAGTGATATATTAAAATTAGTCAGAGGCTTATTGTTGATGCTCTTGCATCTCCTCTTTGCCTTTCAGCAGGTTCACTCTCATTTCCCCTCTGCCCAAAACTAGTTAAGAGGGAGGAAATCTAATAGATCAGTTTTGGGGAAGTAGGTTGATAGGTAAGCAAAATGAGGCATTGATATATTTAATTTATCCAGCTTTGTTTTGTTCTCGAGACTGTGGATAAGTAATATTTTACTAAAATTCAAAGTATCGTAATTACTCAGATTTTATTGATGATACAAAAGGGCATGGCTCTTTGCAGTGAAAAATTGTATCCCTAGCTTGCTCTTTAAAAACTGAAAATGTTTGAGGAAAGGAAATGACATAATGAATTGTACTATAACAACACTTTAAAATTGTGTCTTCTCTGTACAGGTTGATCAGATGCAAGTTTATAATCATTTTAACTTTTTAGTTTTCAAAAGAAAATATATAGCATTTCTTATTTTTCATAACTGTCTCTATTAACTCATTTGTGATGTCCCATTTGTATTATTAATGGGTTAATAACACCTTTACCAGTAACGCCAGATGCCTAGTTCTACATGTAAAATATAGTCCCCCCAATTCTGTTTGTGGGAAAAAAATATCTAGATATCTATCAAATTAATTATCTTAGATCTGTGTGATTACTGAGTACAGATGTTTCTGCAGTTAACCTAATGCAAAACTGAAAATATTTCATTAGCCTAGTCACCAACAAAACTATGGTTTTATTTAATTATTTCTTCTGCAATTGTTCCAATTTCTTATATTCACAGACAATTTAAATGTAGCTTGCTTAATACTAAGCTTTAAAAGAAAAAAACAAAACCTGAGTGAGAATAATTTAGTACTATGGACCTTATTAATACGATTTTGAGGATCAGGGTATTTGTTCCAAGATAGTAATTCTTTGTTTGTTTGTTTTTTGGCTGCGTTGGGTCTTCGTTGCTGCATGTGGGCTTTCTCTAGTTTGCAGTGAGCGGGGCTGCTCTTCCCTGCGGTGCACGGGCTTCTCATTGCAGTGGCTTCTCTTGTTGCGGAGCACAGGCTCTAGGCGCGCGGGCTCAGTAGTTGTGTGCGTGGGCTTAGTTCCTCTGCGGCATGTGGGCTTGAACCCATGTCCCCTGCGTAGCGGGCGGATTCTTAACCACTGCACCACCAGGGAAGTCCCAAGTAATTTTAAATATAGGGCAAGAATAGTCTCCTAGAAAAGGAATGGTTATAAAAGATTTCAATATCAGAAAATTGGTAAATTGCTAATCTGACTCCTGTACACAGTTTCTAGAAGGGTAGCCTGAAAAAATATACATCAGTGAATTATTGTTTTTTAATGCTGGACCAGATGACCAAAGTATAGGAGTGCTGGATATTGAATAAGCACAACATGTTTGTTGAAAGGCTTCCTGAATAATTCTTCAAAGAACAGTAATAATAATAATAAGTGCCATTTATCAAGTGCCTATATGTCAAGTATTCTATACCAGGCACTTTTTAGATATAGTTGTCATTTTAATCCTCATAAGAAGAGAGATCTAAGTATTTATTGTTCTCATTTCACAAATAAAGATATATCTCAGAGAAGAAATGTCTAACTCTCATGAACATGTAACTGCTATATGATAAAATTGGGGTGAAAAGCCAGTTTTATCAGACAGATAAAACAGGCAGGGGGATGGTGAGAGCCAGCTCACACAAAAATGTTTGGTGGTTCTTAGTGCATTTTAGTCTATGTATAAAAATATATTTAGATAGAAATAATGATATATTAACCGGGATATTGGGGGAGAAAACTATTCCAGTATTACTTGTTTTAACTAATTAGAGTATATATTCAGCATTAGTCTCTGCATCCTAAAAAGGACACAGAAACCAGAAAACATCTAGAACAGAACATAAAAGGATGGAAATGGTAGGAAGAAGGTTTTAAATAGAGAAATAGGAATTAAGGAGTAACTTTTTTCAGATATACAAAAGAATATTACGTAGGATATTATAAAGGACACAGACTATTTGTTTTAAGCCTCTATAGAGGGCAAAAAATGGGGAAATGAAATTAAATTTAATCATGAATGTTCAACTGAATATAAGAATTAGTGCTATAAGGATGATTAAATGTTACTACAAGCTAGCAGAACAGTGTACAGGATTATGATATGTTTTAAATTTTATGACAATGATGGCTAGCGTTTAAGTGCTTTCTATATGCCAGATACTCTAGAAAGTGCTTTTACCTGTGTTATTTAATACGAGAAAGCCCCATAAGATGTACTGTCTTTTCATATACCCATGTTCACATCAGTCAGCAGACGTGGAGAGGTTAAGTGCCCAGAGTTACGCTGCTGAGTGACTCGAGCAAGACCCAGGAGGTCTGTGCTCACTCTCAACCCCGGTGCTCTGAGTGGGTCAGGCACTTTGCAGCTGCAGTCCAGGAGTTAGAACAGTGACTTAACAACGTTCAGCTGTGAATAATAAGATACTAAAGTTGTCAGTAACTTTTTCCTTCTCGGTCTTTTCAAGTTAAAAAGTCGTGGGGTGTTTTTTTACTGTTATCAAACTAATGGTAATTTCTCTTTTTCTTTAAGCCTCTCTATGGCTTACTTCAAGCAAAACTTCAGCTCATTACGCATGCATATTTTGAAGAGAAGGATTTTTCCCAAATTTCCATTCTAAAGGTAACTTTATCCCCCCCATAGATGTGTGTGAAGACAGATTCATGAATCAAGTAGATTTTTAATAGTGTGAGCTAATCACTTATTAGCTTAAGAAGGACATTCTTCTTTGAAAATAATATTGAAGGGCCAATGATCATCCCAAAATGTACAGTTCATATTTATTAAACTTAATGAAACCATCTTTTATTAGAAAATAATGATTGACAGTTGACTATAACATAAATGTTTCTGTTAATGGATAATAGCCCTTTCGCTATGGCATTTCTTCTCTACATTTGTTATCTTATTAATACACTGAGCAGTATGTTTATATGTCACATTTCTGGATCCTAACTCCCATACTAAAAAACACAGAAAAGCCACATTCCTACTTTACTGAAGATGGATAATATGTTTTTCTTGAGGCTGCCATGGATGTATAGAACATGGATCTCTCCTGGATTCTAGTGAGAGTAGGACAGTTAGTTATTTAGCAGGGAAGTAGAGGAAATTTATCCTAGGAATCCGTACCACCATGGGAATGAATCAAGCTCTAATATGTAGAGGAAGAGAAGGAAGGATTGCTGGAAACTGGCAAGTTTCAGAGAGACAAAGTTGCCTCAGTTAAAGAACCAATTTTCCCTTGGTCATCCTATTTCTAATTCAGTGTCTAAAATGATAGTAAATTGTTCTAAACTGAATTTGTATTTTACAGGAGCTCTATGAACATATGAATAGTTCCCTGGGAGGAACTTCATTAGAAGGATCCCAGGTATATCTTGGTAAGTTACTTTTTTACAAGTCAGAAGAAATGCCCTCATTTCTTTTTGTTTGGCATGCTGAGTTGCATGTAAAACTTCATGATAAGAATTACGTTTCTATATGGGATCTAAATTCTCCAACATTTGATGCCGCTGCTTCCTTAAATATCTTCTTAGACAGTATTTACATTAAGAAGGGTTGTAACATACTTGTATCAAAATTTACAACTATTATTGTATATGGAAAATTTCTGCTTTTCAGAGTAATAATGGAAGTTTTTTCTTTTCCTTACATTAATGCTGACCAGGTCAATTCCCCGTCATAACACAGAGGGAGAGCAAGAGAGAGAGAGATCTGCTTATTAGCTCTTTTCTATTCTAAGATTTTTCAAGTTGAGGGTTTTATTTTATTTTGACAACCCAGAACATTCGTTCGTGTGTTAGGCACTCAATAAATGTCGTTTTCATGTTTTAAAAAGAATTGTCGATCACATAGTGATTTATGCTTGCTCAATTCCCATTTTAGCATGATGTAGCCAAACCCTGGAACTCCACTTTTGCAATCCTGTGTGTAATGTAAGCTGGTTACAAAGCTCCTATTCTGAGAATATATTTTTCTCTAAATTAATTTATCTTGTCTTATGGCAGATGATCAGAGAAGACTGTGATTCAGAAATTGTAGCCTATGGGGTGTAGTGACCAAAAACCATGTTTAAATGATCGACTGCCACAGTAGTACAAGCTTCATAGTTTCTAAACTTGGGTAATTTGTAAGATGGCTGGAAAATGGGGAGGTGTTAGAGCTGCATGACCACAACACGAGCCACTAGCCACATGTGACTGTTTACAGTTAGATTAGAATTAATAGAAATTAAATAAAATTTAAAAATCAGTTTGTCAGTCACACCATATTTCAAGTGCTCAGTGACCACGTATGGCTACTCTATTGGACAGTGAAGATTTAGAACATTTTCATTATTGCAGAAAGTTCTATCGCAGTGCTGTTTGACTGTTAACAGTATTTGATAAATTCTGATTATGCGTGTGCATAATGAGGTATTACATAAATATTTAAATATTTGCATATTCCTACTTTTACCTGCCTTTCTTTTGAGGAGGTTAAAACTTTCTTTGACAAAAACAGTAGGTGGTAGTCACAGATTAGCTTTTTTTTTTTTTTTTAACGTTATAGGTCTATCTCCTCGAGATCTTGTGCTTCATTTTCGACACAAGGTATGATATGTTATTTAATTTATGATGTACTAAAATTATTTAACTGGGCAAATTCCATGAGCTGCATGGTCTAATGCAGAGTGTGGCATAACCATGTTTTAGTTTTTCTGAGACAGCTGGCATAGTGATACAAAGTTGAAAGTGTTGGTAGGTAGTGCTTATATGATAGAAATTTCTAAAAGTATACAAATAGTGTCGTTTATTTCTGTGCAGGATAGGATACTTTTTTCTATGGTTTTTGTAATTTTGGATATCATAAAATCAGAGTGGGAAAAAACTTCTTTTTTTCACAGGATGTTGAGTATCGTTCCCTGTGCTATAGGACCTTGTTGTTCATCCATTCTCTATATAATAGCTTGCATCTACCAATCCCAGACTCCCAATTCACTCCTCCCCTACACCCCCCACCTCATACACACGTGGCAACCACAAGTCTGTTCTCTATGTCTGTGAGTCTTTCATGGATAAGTTCATTTATGTCATACTTTAGATTCCACATATAAGTGATATCTATGGCATTTGTGTTTCTCTTTCTGACTTAACTTCACTTAGTGTGATAATCTCTAGGTCCATCCATGTTGCTGCAAATGGCATTATTTCATTCTTTTTTATGGCTGAGTAGTATTCCATTGTATATGTACACCACATCTGAAAGAAACGTGTTTTTATCTTGCAGAATATTTTATATGTTGCCCTGAGAGTGAAACATTTTCCAGTAAAATATCTATGCTTATATCTTTTGATCTTTATTCTTAAGGCATCTGTTGACTGGGACATACACACATGGATCATTCACTTAACAGCTGTAATGAGTATCTGCTCTGTGAATGCCCTGGACATCCAGAAGTAAATGAATAGTAACTTACCTTTAAGGAGCTTGCAGATATTTCAAGCAAAAATGGCGCAACTTATTCCAAAAAGTGCAATTTGATAGCAATTTAAGTGGTATACACATTTTTCAAGGACACAGGAATTTCTCAGTATAAGTTCATAATTTTCAATGTAGTGTTTAAAGCTCTAGAATTATTTAACATTATTGATTCAATGATACATGGTTATGTTTGAGGAGAGGCAAAGGCAAATGAAAAATAGGCTTGAGTTTCTTATTTTAATACAGTTTTTTTTTTCTTTCTTCAGGTCCTAATCCTGTTTAAACTAATTCTTCTTGAAAAGAAGGTGAGATTTGAATGTTTGGAATATTTAATATTTATTGACATTTCTTAAATACTATATAAAATTGAAACTAATGATAAAATATAAATTAAGACTTTTTTGCCTATAAAAGTACAGTGGGCTAAAGAACATATTTTTGTCCACTACTATAGAAGTGTAAATTCATGCAGTCTTTTCTGGGGGCAATTTGATAGTATTCAGTTATCAGAATGGTTTTGACTATAGATAACAGAAAGTTCTCTTGATTGATTGATTGATTGATTGCCATGCCATGCTGCATGAGGGATCTTAGTTACCCTACCAGGGATCAAACCCATGCCCCCTAGAGTGGAAGCACATAGTCTTAAACACTGGACCACCAAGGAAGTCCCGAAAACTCAATTTAAATTGACTTAAAAAATAAGGAAATGGGGGCTTCCCTGGTGGCGCAGTGGTTGAGAGTCTGCCTGCCGATGCAGGGGACACGGGTTCGTGCCCCGGGTCCGGGAAGATCCCACATGCCGCGGAGCGGCTGGGCCCGTGAGCCATGGCCGCTGAGCCTGCGCATCCGGAGCCTGTGCTCCGCAACGGGAGAGGCCTCAACAATGAGAGGCCCGTGTACCCCAAAAAAATAAAAAATAAAATAAGGAAATGTATTGGATCGCTTCAGACTTCAGAGTGGATTGACTGAATGGTTTGACAATATATTTAAATACCTAGATTTTTTCCATCTCTTTGTTCTACGGTCCACAGTGCTTGCTTTATCTTGAGCCTAACTTCCCTTGTAGTGTAGGATAACTGACAACAGTAATTGAACTATGTGCTTCCTTAGCTATAACTGGTGGCAGAGATAATACCTCTTCCCAAACCATTTAATAAGGATTCTTCCTGTCAATTCCTTTGGGCCTATGAGGCCATGTGCCTACCCAGAACCAATAATTGTTGCCAAAGAAATGCCTGTACTGATTGGTTTAAACCTGGGTTCCAGACCACTCTTTAGTACAAAGGGATGGGATTGCAATGATTTTAGATCAAAGATTTAGATGAGGGGTTTTAGACTAAGAGTCTGCACACTAGGCCCCAGGGCCAAATCTGGTCTACCACCTATTGTAAATAAAGTTTTATTGGAACATAGTTACAGGCATTCTTTTCCTTATTGTTTGTGGCTGCTTTTGCATTACAGTGGGAGAGTTGAGTAGTTGGGACAGAGACCAAATGGCCCACAAATGAAAAATGCTTACTATCTGACTCTCTATAGAAAACTTTGCTGACCCCTGGTTTAGAGTAATCAGGAGCCATCCCTGGATCTGTGGCCAGTTGTATACACTGTATTACTGTGCTCAGTAAAGTAGGGTGGAATGGATGTTGGAGAGTCAGCCATTCACAATATCCAGTATATTTTGTTTCCATAAAACTGTTTATCCATTTGGCCCAGTAATTGTCCTCTTAGAGGTTTAATTTCCAGAATTAATCTTAGTTGATGCAAAGCTCTATCTAAGAGATTCTTTGAGTCATTTTTAATAATGAATTATCAGTGACTAAGTAAGTATTGATTTATTTTGTATATAATTTCCAAACGACAAAAAAGATTCTGGGTGTTTTTTTTTTTTATTGTTGTAAAGATGTTTCATGGCATGTTAAGTGAAAAAAGTTTGCCCAGCTACATATCAAGCCCATGATTCCAATTTATAATTAAATATATATTAATTGAAAAGAGTAGGAGGAAAGACAGCAACAGTTTGGTGAGAATATCGGCTATATTTTTAAGAAGGAAGTACACTTTTCTGTATTCTAGCTTTCTGGATGAATATGTATTCTTTCTTCAAACAGAAAGAAAGTAAATTTTAAAAAAGTGAATGAAACTAACACGTACTAGTACAGTGTTTCAACCTTTAAAAAAAGTTTATACTTGTAAAATACACATAACATATAATTAACCATCTTAACTGTTTTTAAGTGTACCGTTTCATGGTGTTAAGTATGTTCCTGTTGTACTATTATCATCCATCTTTAAAACTCTTCAGTGTACAAAACTCAAACTCTGTACCCATTAAACACTAACTCCTCGTTCTCCCTTTCTCCCACCTGCTGGCAACCACCATTCTACTTTCTGTCTATGAATTGGGCTACTCTAGGTTCCTCATATAAATGAAATCATAAGTGTTTCTTTTTGTGACTGGCTTATTTCACTTAGCATAGTGTCCTCAAGGTTCATCCATGTACAACAGATGTCCGAATTTCCTCCCTTTTTAAGGATGAATAATATTCCATGTATGTACATACCACATTTTGGCTGTCATGAATAATGCTGCTGTGAACATGGGTCTATGTATGTCTCTTCAAGACCTTGCTTTCAGTTTTTTGGAGTGTATACCCAGAAGTGGTATTGCTGGATCACATGGTAGTTCTATTTTTAATTTTTTGAGGAACTGCCATCTTTTCCACAGTAGCTACATCATTTTACATTCCTACCAACAGTGCATAAGTGTTCCAATTTATCCACATCCTCTCCAATACTTGTTATTTTCAGGTTTTTTGGTAGTAGCCATCCCTAATAGGTATGAGGTGATATCTCCTGGGTTTGATTTGCATTTTCCTAATGATTAGTTATGTTGAGCACCTTTTCATGTGCTTTTTGGCCACTTGCATATCTTCCTTGTAGAAATGTGTATCCAAATCCTTTGCCCGTTTTTAATCAGGTTTGTTTTTTTGTTGTTGAGTTGTAAGTTTCAAACTTTTTATTGCAACCCATAATAAAAAATGTTTTTCATTGCAACCTAGAGCACATGTGGATACATGTATCTGAAACAAAATTTTGCAAAATAATATTTAGCCTAACCACATGTAGTGGCATTTATGATCAAGTAGACTTTATTTAATGTGGCAAATCACAGGTACACACTTTTTATATTGATTTCATAAAGTAAGGACATCTTTTAATGCAGTCTTGGTTTCTCTGTACTTGCAAAGTGCTCAAATAAGCAATGTGTAAGGAGAGCACAGGAGATTGTGGGTGTTATGCTTTACTGGATATCACTTAGTGCCACTAAATGATTTAATTGTTTAAAAAAAGAAAAAACTCTCACCTGAGCAACTATATGCTTGTTTTTTTCCTCTAATTTAATTATCACCAGCATTAGTTTTAGTGCAGTATCTAACTGAACCCTGTTCCAGATTAATTTTTCTCAATTTTTATTCTGAAAAATGTCAAACCTATAGGAAAGTTGATAGAGTAATATATAATGAACACTTTTATACCCTTCATCTGTGTTTATGAGTTGTTAACTCATAAACATTACATTGTTTTATATGTGTTCATTTTTCTCCCTGAATCATAATAATTTAAACTAATTTGTAGACACCATGGTTCTTCACCCCTAACTACTTTAGGACAGCAGTCCCCAACCTTTTTGGCACCAGGGACGAGTTTCATGGAAGATGGTATTTCCATGAATCTGAGGCGGGGCAGGGGGATGGTTCAGGCAGTAATGCGAGCGATGGGGAGAGATGAGGAGCGGCATATGAAGCTTTCCTTGCTCGCTGGCCACTCACTTCCTGCTGTGCAGCCCAATTCCTAACAGGCCCTGGATATATTTCTTAAGAATAAGGGTACATTCCTACATAGACAAAATATTATTTTCACATTCAAGAAATTTAACACTGATATAATAAATGCTATCTAATGTACAGTCCATTTTCATATTTCCCCAGATGTCATAATAATGTCCTATAAGCTGGTTGCTTTTCTTAATCTGGAGACCAAGGATCATTTATTGCATCGTTAGCTTTCTTTAATCTCAAACAGTGCCACCACCTCGCTTTTTTTTTGTTTCTCTTGTTTTTATGACATTGGCCTTTTAATTTTTTTTTTTTTTAAGAATCCAGATTAGTTGCATTATAATATTAGATTTGTCTGATTGTTGCCACTAGTTTCAGATTAAACTTTTTTGGCAAGAATACAGGTGGTGGTGTGTCCTTCTTGGGGCATCACATCAGGAGCCCCGTAACTGTTTGTATTATTATTGGCAATGTGAAATTTGATGATCTGATTCAGGTGGTGGTTGCCAGGTTTCTTTAAATTAGGTACTTGTTTTTTCTCTTTGCAATTAATAGGTAAACTGTGGGTTGATAAATTTGAAGGTATGTGGATATCCTGTTGCCCAACAACCTTTCACAATAGTTTTAACATCCATTAGTAATTTTTACCTGAACCATGATAGATGCTTGGTGATTTTCTGATTCTATCATAAATTCTGTATGTATTAGCTGTTATACTTCTGTAAAGAAGAGTTTTCCCCTCTCTCTTCTTTTCTTTTTTCTTGTTTTAAAGTATCACTGTGGACTCATGGATTTTCTGATTTAATTTTGATTGACTCCATTTCAGGTTCTCTTTTATATTTCTCCAGTGAATAAATTGGTGGGTGCCCTGATGACGGTGTTATCCCTTTTTCCAGGTAAGAGCGTAGCAGTTTCTACTCTTCCTTCTTTTAATTTGTCCTGGACCTTTTTTCAAAAAATTAATTTATTTGTTTATTTTTGGCTGCACTGGATCTTTCTTTGTTGCTGCACGTGAGCTTTCCTTAGTTGCGGCAAGTGGGGGCTACTCTTCATTGCAGTGCGTGGACTTATCATTGCGGTGGCTTCTCTTGTTGCAGAGCACGGCTCTAGGTGTGCGAGCTTCAGAAGTTGTGGCACATGGGCTCAGTAGTTGTGGCGCCGGGCTTAGTTGCTCAGTGGCATGGTGGATCTTTCTGGACCAGGGCTTGAACCCGTGTCCCCTGCATTAGCAGGCGGATTCTTAACCACTGTACCAACAAGGAAGCCCTGTCCTGGACTTTTTTTTTTTTAGTATTAATTTATTTTTATTTTTTTGAATTTTATTTTATTTTTTATACAGCAGGTTCTTATTAGTTATCTATTTTATACATATTAGTATGTATACTTATTTATTTTTGGCTGCATTGGGTCTTCGTTACTATACTTATTTATTTCTGGCTGCATTGGGTCTTCGTTACTACCCACAGGCTTTCTCTAGTTGTGGTGAGCAGAGGTTACTCTTTGCTGTGGTGCGCAGGCATCTCATTCCAGTGGCTTCTCTTATTGTAGACCATGGGCTCTATGCATGCGGGCTTCATAGTTGTGGCACATGGGCTCAATAGTTGTGGCTCGCAGGCTCTGGAGCGCAGGCTCAGTAGTTGTGGCACATGGGCTTAGTTGCCCCACGGCATGTGGGATGTTCCTTGACCAGAGCTCAACCCCATGTCCCCTGCATTGGCAGGCGGATTCTTAACCACTGCTCCACCAGGGAAGTCCCTGGACCTTTGAATGATAAAAATTTTCAAGGAAAAAGTTGTTATGGTTAACATTCTATTTTTCTTTTCTCCAGAAGTTTATTTATTTTTTATTTTTTAAAAAAATATTTATTTACTTATTCGGCTGCACTGGGTCTTAGTTGCAGCACGTTGGATCTTCGTTGCGGCACACGGGATCTTTTAGTTGAGACATGGGGTAATCTTTTTTTTTTCTTTAACTAATTAATTATTTTTAATTTATTTTATTTTTGGCTGTGTTGGGTCTTCGTTGCTGCACACGGGCTTTCTCTACTTGCGGCGAGTGGGGCTACTCTTCATTGTGGTGCATGGGCTTCTCATTGTGGTGGCTTCTCTTGCTGCAGAGCACAGTCTCTAGGTACACAGGCTTCAGTAGTTGTGGCTCACGGGTTCTAGAGCGCAGGCTCAGTAGTTGTGGCGCACAGGCTTAGTTGCTCCATGGCATGTGGAATCTTCCCGGACCAGAGCTCGAACCTGTGTCCCCTGCATTGGCAGGCAGATTCTTAACCACTGCACCACCAGGGAAGCAACATGAGGGAATCTATTAGCTGTGGCATGTGGAATCTAGTTCCCTGACATTTTCACTTTGGCCATAGGTTTCTCTTTTGTCTGAGATTTTCTTTTCTCTCTCGTTTTTTTTTTTAATTTATTTTTTTATACAGCAGGTTATTATTAGACATCAATTAGATATACATCAGTGTATACATGTCAATCCCAATCTCCCAGTTCATCACACCACCACCACCCCACTCCCCACTGCTTTCCCCCCTTGATGTCCATACATTTGTTGTCTACATCTGTGTCTCTATTTCTGCCCAGCAAACTGGTTCATCTGTACCATTTTTCTAGGTTCCACATATATGTGTTAATATACATATTTGTTTTTCTCCTTCTGACTTACTTTACTCTGTATGACAGTCTCTAGATCCACACACGTCTCTACAAATGACCCAGTTTTGTTCCTTTTTATGGCTGAGTAATATTCCATTGTATATATGTACCACATCTTCTTTATCCATTTGTCTGTCGATGGGCATTTAGGTTGCTTCCATGACCTGGCTATTGTAAATAGTGCTGCAGTGAACATTGGGGTGCATGTGTCTTTTTGAATTATGGTTTTCTCTGGATATATGCCCAGGAGTGGGATTGCTGGGTCATATGGTAATTCTATTTTTAATTTTCTAAGGAACCTCCATACTGTTCTCCATAATGGCTGTATCAATTTACATTCCCACCAACAGTGCAAGAGGGTTCCCTTTTCTCCACACCCTCTCCAGCATTTGTTGTTTGTAGTTTTTCTGACGATGCCCATGCTAACTGGTGTGAGGTGATACCTCATAGTACTTTTGATTTGCATTTCTCTAATAGTGATGTTGAGCAGCTTTTCATGTGCTTCTTGGCCATCTGTGTCTTCTTTGGAGAAATGTCTATTTAGGTCTTCTGCCCATTTTTGGATTGGGATGTTTGTATTTTTAATATTGAGCTACATGAGCTATTTATATAATTTGGAGATTAATCCTTTGTCCATTGATTTGTTTGCAAATATTTTCTCCCACTCTGAGGGTTGTCTTTTCGTCTGTTTGTAGTTTCCTTTGCTGTGCAAAAGCTTTGAAGTTTCATTAGGTCCCATTTGTTTATTTTCGTTTTTATTTCCATTACTCTAGGAGGTGGATCAAAAAAAGATCTTGCTGTGATTTATGTCAAAGAGTGTTCTTCCTATGTTTTCCTCTGAGTTTTACAGTGGCCAGTCTTACATTTAGGTCTCTAATCCATTTTGAGTTTATTTTTGTGTATGGTGTTAGGGAGTGTTCTAATTTCATTCTTTTACATGTAGCTGTACAGTTTTCCCGGAACCACTTATTGAAGAGACTGTCTTTTCTCCATTGTATATCCTTGCCTCGTTTGTCATAGATTAGTTGACTGTAGGTGCGTGGCTTTATCTCTGGGCTTTCTATACTGTTCCATTGATCTATATTTCTGTTTATGTGCCAGTACCATATTGTCTTGATTACTGTAGCTTTGTAGTACAGTCTGAAGTCAGGGAGTCTGATTCCTCCAGCTCCGTTTTTTTCCCCTCAAGACTGCTTTGGCTATTGGGGGTCTTGTGTCTCCATACAAATTTTAAGATTTTTTTTTCCAGTTCTGTTAAAAATGCCATTGGTAATTTGATAGGGATTGCATTGAATCTGTAGATTGCTTTGGGTGGTAGAGTCAATTTCACAATGTTGATTCTTCCAATCCAAGAACATGGTATATCTCTCTGTTTGTATCATCTTTAATTTCTTTCATCAGTGTCTTACACTTTTCTGCATACAAGTCTTTTTTCTCCTAGGTAGGTTTATTCCTAGGTATTTTATTCTTTTTGTTGCAATGGTAAATGGGAGTATTTCCATAATTTCTCTTTCAGATTTTTCATCATTAGTGTATAGGAATGCAAGAGATTTCTGTGCATTAATTTTGTATCCTGCAACTTTAACAAATTCATTGATTAGCTCTCTGAGTTTACTGGTGGCATCTTTAGGATTCTCTATGTATAGTATCGTGTCATCTGCAAACAGTGACAGTTTTACTTCTTCTTTTCCAATTTGGATTCCTTTTATTTCTTTTTTTCTCTGATTGCCGTGGCTAGGACTTCTAAAACTATGTTGAATAATAGTGGCGAGAGTGGACATCCTTGTCTTGTTCCTGATCTTAGAGGAAATGTTGTCAGTTTCTCACCATTGAGAGTAATGTTTGCTGTGGGTTTGTCGTATATGGCCTTTATTATGTTGAGGTAGGTTCCCTCTATGCCCACTTTCTGGAGAGTTTTTATCACAAATGGGTGTTGAATTTTGTCAAAAGCTTTTTCTGCATCTATTGAGATGATCATATGGGTTTTATTCTTCAACTTGTTAATGTGGTGTATCACATTGATTGATTTGCATATATTGAAGAATCCTTGCATCCCTGGGGTAAATCCCACTCGATCATTGGGGTGTTGGTCATTTAACATCCTTTTAATTTGTTGTTGGGTTCTGTTTGCTAGTATTTTGTTGAGGATTTCTGCATCTATATTCATCAGTGATATTGGTCTGTAATTTTCTTTTTTTGTAGTATCTTTGTCTGGTTTTTGTATCAGGGTGATGGTGGCCTCGTAGAATGAGTTTGGGAGTGTTCCTTCCTCTGCAGTGTTTTTTTTTTTTTTTTTGCGGTACACGGGCCTCTCACTGTTCTGGCCTCTCCCATTGCAGACCACAGGCTCTGGACGCTTAGGCTCAGGGGCCATGGCTCATGGGCCTAGCCGCTCCGCGGCATGTGGGATCTTCCTAGACTGAGGCATGAACCCGCGTCCCCTGCATCGGCAGGCAGACTCTCAACCACTGCGCCACCAGGGAAGCCCCCTCTGCAGTTTTTTGGAAGAGTTTGAGAAGGATGGGTGTTAGCTCTTCTCTAAATGTTTGATAGAATTCACCTGTGAAGCCATCTGATCCTGGACTTGTGTTAGTTGGAAGTTTTTTTTTTTTTTTTTTTTTTCTGTACGTGGGCCTTTCACTGTTGTGGCCTCTTCTGTTACGGAGCACAGGCTCAGCGGCCATGGCTCACGGGCCCAGCCGCTCCGCAGCATGTGGGATCTTCCCGGACTGGGGAATGAAGCCGTGTCCCCTGCATCGGCTGGTGGACTCTCAACCACTGAGCTACCAGGGAAGCCCAAGTCAGAAGATTTTTAATCACAGTTTCAATTTCATTACTTCTGCTTGGTCTGTTCATATTTTCTATTTCTTCCTGGTTCAGTCTTGGAAGGTTATACCTTTCTAAGAATTTGTCCATTTCTTCCAGGTTGTCCATTTTATTGGCATAGAGTTGCTTGTAGTAGTCTCTTAGGATGCTTTGTATTTCTGCAGTGTCTATTGTAACATCTCCTTTTTCATTTTTGATTTTATTGATTTGAGTCCTCTCCCTGTTTTTCTTGATGAGTCTGGCTAATGGTTTATCAATTTTGTTTATCTTCTCAAAGAACCAACTTTTAGATTTATTGCTCTTTGCCATTGTTTTCTTTGTTTCTATTTCATTTATTTCTGCTCTGGTCTTTATGATTTCTTTCCTTCTGCTAACTTTGGGTTTTGTTTGTTCTTCTTTCTCTAGTTCCTTTAGGTGTAAGTTTAGATTGTTTATTTGAGATGTTTCTTGTTTCTTGAGGTAAGATTGTATAGCTATAAACTTCCCTCTTAGAACTGCTTTTTTTTTTTTTTTTTTTTTTTTTTTTGCGGTACGCGGGCCTCTCACTGTTGTGGCCTCTCCCGTTGCGGAGCACAGGCTCCGGACGCACAGGCTCAGCGGCCATGGCTCACGGGCCCAGCCGCTCCGCGGCATGCGGGATCTTCCCGGACCAGGGCACGAACCCGTGTCCCCTGCATCGGCAGGCGGACTCTCCACCACTGCGCCACCAGGGAAGCCCTAGAACTGCTTTTGCTGCATCCCATGGGTTTTGGATCGTTGTGTTTTCATTGTCATGTGTCTCTAGGTATTTTTTGATTTCCTCTTTGATTTCTTCAGTGATCTCTGGGTTATTTAGTAACGTATAGTTTAGCCTTCATGTGTTTGTGTTTTTTATGTTTGTTTCCCTGTAATTGATTTCTGATCTCATAGCATTGTGGTCAGAAAAGATGCTTGATATGATTTCAGTTTTCTTTACTGAGGCTTGACTTGTGACCCAAGATGTGATCTATCCTGGAGAATGTTCCGTGCGCACTTGAGAAGAAAGTGTAATCTGCTGTTTTTGGATGGAATGTCCTATTAATATCAAATCTATCTGGTCTACTGTGTCATTTAAAGCTTGTGTTTCCTTATTAATTTTCTGTCTGGATGATCTGTTCATTGGTGTAAGTGAGGTGTTAAAGTCCCCCACTATGATTGTGTTACTGTCGATTTCCTCTTTTATAGCTGTTAGCAGTTGCCTTATGTATTGAGGTGCTCCTATGTTGGGTGCATATATATTTATAATTGTTCTATCTTCTTCTTGGATTGATCCCTTGATCTTCATGTAGTGTCCTTCCTTGTCTCTTGTAACATTCTTTATTTTAAAGTTTATTTCATCTGATATGAGTATTGCTACTCCAGCTTTCTTTTGATTTCCATTTGCATGGAATATCTTTTTCCATCCCCTCACTTTCAGTCTGTATGTGTCCCTAAGTCTGAAGTGGGTCTCTTGTAGACATTATATATATGGGTCTTGTTTTTGTATCCATTCAGCGAGGCTTTGTCATTTGGTTGGGGCTTTTAATCCATTCACATTTAAGGTAATTATCGATATGTATGTTCCTATGACCATATTCTTAATTGTTTTGGGTTTGTTTCTGTAAGTCCTTTTCTTCTCTTGTGTTTTCCACTTAGAGAAGTTCCTTTAGCGTTTGTTGTTGAGCTGGTTTGGTGGTGCTGAAATCTCTTAGCTTTTGCTTGTCTGTAAAGCTTTTGATTACTCCATTGAATCTGAATGAGATCCTTGCCAGGTAGAGTAATCTTGGTTGTAGGTTCTTCCCTTTCAACACTTTAAATATGTAGTGCCACTCAATTCTGGCTTGTAGAGTTTCTGTTGAGAAATCAGCTGTTAATCTTACGCAAATTCCCTTGTATGCTATTTGTCGTTTTTCCCTTGTTGCTTTTAATAATTTTTCTTTGCCTTTAATTTTTGTCAACTTGATTACTATGTGTCTCAGTGTGTTTCTCCCTGTGTCTATCCTGCCTAGGACTCTCTGTGCTTCCTGGACTTGGGTGGCTATTTCCTTTCCCATGTTAGGGAAGTTTTCGACTATAATCTCTTCAATTAATTTTTCGGGTCCTTTCTCTCTCTTTTCTCCTTCTGGGACCTGTATTATGCGAATGTTATTGCGTTTAATGTTGTCCCAGAGGTCTCTTAGACTGTCTTCATTTCTTTTCATTCTTTTTTCTTTATTCTCTTCCACAGCAGTGAATTCCACCATTCTGTCTTCCAGGTCATTTATCCGTTCTTCTACCTCAGTTATTCTGCTATTGATTCCTTCTAGTGTAGTTTTCATTTCAGTTATTGTATTGTTCATCTCTGTTTGTTTGCTCCTTAATTCTTCTAGGTCTTTGTTACACATTTCTTGCATCTTCTCAATCTTTGCCTCTATTCTTTTTCTGAGGTCCTGGATCATCTTCACTATCATCATTCTGAATTCTTTTTCTGGAAAGTTGCCTATCTCCACTTCATGTAGTTGTTTTTCTGGGGTTTTATTTTGTTCCTTCATCTGGTACTTAGCCCTCTGCCTTTTCATCTTGTCCTTCTTCCTGTGAATGTAGTTTTTGTTCCACAGGCTGCAGTGTCCTTCCTTGCTTCTTGCTCTTGTTCTTCTTGCTTCTGCTCTCTGTTCTCTTTTTTCTCATTGAAATTTGTACAAACATAGCTTATTAAAATTTTTATAGGAGAGTTCCACTATTTTGATTATATTTTTTTATTTCATTTATTTTTTTATACAGCAGGTTCTTATTAGTTATCTACTTTGTACATATTAGTGTATACATGTCAATCCCAATCTTCCAATTCATCCCACCACCACCCCCACGTCCCACATTCCCCCTTTGGTGTCCATACATTTGTTGTCTACATCTGTGTCTCTATTTCTGACTTGCAAACCAGTTCATCTGTACCATTTTTCTAGATTCCACATATATGCGTTAATATACAATATTTGTATGTCTCTTTCTGACTTACCTCAAGGGAGTTCCACTATTTAAAACAGAATATACAACTCTTGTTCTTCCTTTACCTTATTATAAGCCAAACTATTCACCAATATTGTATGTTTTAGGCATGATTGAACATGGTCTCAGTGATAGTTCTCAATATAGACCCCGAAAGAGTATGTCTGAAGATGTTGGGCTTCAAGAAAGTAATCCCCCTGAAGATGAATTTGTTTCTATGCCTGCTCCTGACATTTCAAATACCAACCTGGAAACTGTCGAGAAAATCATGATGAGGAACTATGGAAGATACGCTGCCATCAAGACTGAAGAACCCTTGTTCCAGGTAGTTGATGACAACAGTGAAGGACAGGAACCCAATGACAACAATCAATATTTGAAACCTCCTTCTCGCCCATCTCCAGAGTCTTCAGAAAGTGACTGGGAGACCTTGGATCCTAGTGTCTTAGAGGACTCCTCCTTGAAAGAAAGAGAACAGGTGGGATCAGAACAGACAAACTCATTTCCAAAGGACTCTTTGCCCTCAGACAGTCCTCCGATTACTGTACAACCTCAAGCTAACACAGGCCAGGTAGTCCTGATACCAGGGCTAATTTCCGGTTTGGAAGAGGACCAGTATGGCATGCCCCTGGCCATCTTCACAAAGGTAAGGTTTAAAATGCTTTATTAAGGCCCTTAAGGATATAACAAAATCCTTTTAGAATTTAACTTTTAGTGTTAAACACATTTTCAGTCTGAAAATTTTTTCTTTGACTGTAAAATACACAGTGCTGTGGCATCTGTGACCATAGTGTAAGGCTATAGAGAATTAATTCAGGGGATTTTGAGGTCACCAACCACTGTATTTGGTCTGTTTTTAATTATTCAGGTTTATCTTTGGTGGGGGAGGAGGCAGTCTTGATTACATTAAATGAATGTATATTAAAATTTGATAATTCCCAAAGCTACAATTTTGTAAGAACAAAATTTTAAGCTTAGATGGCTACCTTAAATATTAGTACCCCTCATAGATATAATATAGTGTTTTGGTTAACTTGCCCTAAAAACTATTTTTTAATCTTTTTATGAAAAAACATTCAAAATATATTTATGATTTAACTTAAACACAACATAGTAAATCTAATTGAATCTTTAAGCCAGTATCTTATGTCCTAGGATATCATTTCTTAATGTCAGGAATATTTTAGGATTCTGGAAGCGACATTTGGGTTTTTTTGATTTTTTCATTCTACTCAGGAGAAACTCCTTATTTTATTGCCGTTCGTGAATTATTTTTCAAAATGGAACAGAAGAAAAAAATGCCATTTTTGTTTTTAAATAAATTTTATTAACTTATTTATTTATTTATGGCTGCATTGGGTTTTCACTAATGTGCGCAGGCTTCCTCTAGTTGCAGCGAGCAGGGGCTGTTCTTTTTTTTTTTTTTTTTTTTTTACAAGCCTTCCTGGCTGAACTAAACCAAATCACTAACCTACAGAACTGTAAGCAAATAAATGGTTGCCATTTTAAGCCACTTATCTGGGTGTGTTTGTTATGCAGCAAAAACTAACTGATACACTAGCTGCTCTCTCTTTTTTTTTTTTAATTTTTAATTTTTTTTATTTTTTGCTTTATAACAAATTTAATCAGTTATACATATACATATGTTCCCATATCCCCTCCCTTTTGCGTCTCCCTCCCACCCTCCCTATCCCACCCCTCCAGGCGGTCACAAAGCACTGAGCTGATCTCCCTGTGCTATGCGGCTGTTTCCCACTAGCTATCTACCTTACGTTTGGTAGTGTATATATGTCCATGCCTCTCTTTCGCTTTGTCACAGCTTACCCTTCCCCCTCCCCATATCCTCAAGTCCATTCTCTAGTAGGTCTGTGTCTTTATTCCTGTCTTACCCCTAGGTTCTTCATGACATTTTTTTTTCTTAAATTCCATATATATGTGTCAGCATAGAGTATTTGTCTTTCTCTTTCTGACTTACTTCACTCTGTATGACAGACTCTAGGTCCATCCACCTCATTACAAATAGCTCAATTTCATTTCTTTTTATGGCTGAGTAATATTCCATTGTATATATGTGCCACATCTTCTTTACCCATTCATCCGATGATGGACACTTAGGTTGTTTCCATCTCCGGGCTATTGTAAATAGGGCTGCTATGAACATTTTGGTACATGTCTCTTTTTGAATTATGGTTTTCTCAGGGTATATGCCCAGTAGTGGGATTGCTGGGTCATATGGTAGTTCTATTTGTAGTTTTTTAAGGAACCTCCATACCGTTCTCCATAGTGGCTGTACCAATTCACATTCCCACCAGCAGTGCAAGAGTGTTCCTTTTTTTCCACACCCTCTCCAGCATTTATTGTTTCTAGATTTTTTGATGATGGCCATTCTGACTGGTGTGAGATGATATCTCATTGTAGTTTTGATTTGCATTTCTCTAATGAGTAAAGATGTTGAGCATCCTTTCATGTGTTTGTTGGCAGTCTGTATATCTTCTGTGGAGAAATGTCTATTTAGGTCTTCTGCCCATTTTTGGATTGGGTTGTTTGTTTTTTTGTTGTTTTTGTTTTTTGTTATTGAGCTGCATGAGCTGCTTCATTGTGGTGCATGAGTTTCTCATTGCAGTGGGTTCTCTTGCTGCGGAGCACAGGCTCTAAGCGTGCGGCCTTCAGTAGTTGTGGCAGACGGGCTTAGTTGTTCCACGCTGTGTGGGATCTTCTCGGACCAGGGATCGAACCAGTGTCCCCTGTATAGGCAAGCGGATTCTTAACCACTGTGCCACCAGGGAAGTCCCCCGTTTCATTTTTTAGTCAAAAAGTATTTATTGCCTTCCTATGTGCTAGGCTCGTATTAGGTTCTAAATTCTTGCAACCATGGTCTTGGAATCTACCATGAAAGACAGATACATCTGTCCAGTAACTAGAGCAATGTTTTATGTTTTCTCGAAGTACCTTCCTTTATGCCTGAAGTAAAAGAAAATGGATAGTATTGACTTGAACATGTATTTCCACTAGATGATAAATTCTTTCTGGGTTTATTCAGTTTTACAAATAAGTACTTGCCCCAAGTTAGTGTTGCTGAATAGTTAACAGAAAATGCTGTCTTTGTTCATTTTGTGACCTGATAGGGGATGCTGAAATTATCTTAATTGATTTCATGATTGAACTAATGCACATTTTCTTAAAACTGGGATTCAGGAGCCTGGGGAGAAAGCTCAGGGCTCTCAAACTACTGAGTATACTCAATGGACACAAATTGTGGGTTTTCTGAATTCATATGTGAGTGTCATGACTGCCTATACTTTTTGGAGCCCTTACTTTGCTGCTTCACCCACCCACTCTAATTTTTATCACTGTGGAGATATCAAGAGGGAGGGATTTTGTTTTTGTCTGCCAGGTTGCCGAATTAAAGCAATGTTAATGTGTTCTGTGTGCTGTTAATAAACTGTTCGGCAGAATATTCTTTTTGTGTCCATTATACAAGTACTGAATATATGATGGGCTTACCACCATCATTATGGTAAATTAAACTTTTTTTTGGTTTTATGTTTTATTGTGTAATGATTCAAATCTAACTTGCTTAATCGCAGTTTCACATACAATCGCTGATTCTTTCATGTCAGTAGCTTTCAAATATGGAATATACTTAAAAGTGAATTGCCTTTAGGCTTTTTTTTTTTCTCTTGAAGATGTTAAAAATCCTTGTACAGAAGAACTAGGTTAAAAAGCATCTTTAAAAATATATTATTTATTTATTTTTGGCTGTGTTGGGTCTTCGTTGCCACACATGGAGTTTCTCTATTTGTGGCGAGCGGGGGCTACTTTTTGTTGTGGTGCGCGGGCTTCTCATTGCAGTGGCTTCTCTTGTTGAGAAGCTCGGGGTCTAGGTGCGTGGGCTCAGTAGTTGTGGCTCACGGGCTCTGGAGTGCAGGCTCAGTAGTTGTGGCACACGGGCTTAGTTGCTCTCTGGCATGTGGGGTCTTCCCGGACCAGGGCTCAAACCCGTGTCCCCTGCATTGGCAGGAGGATTCTTAACCACTGCACCACCAGGGAAGCCCACAGTTTGCAACTGTTTTAGTAAAACAAATATATGAAAGAATTAAAAGTATATGTAGTTGGAAGCCAAAATTTTTTTCTGCTACATGTATTAAACTGCTTTATGTATTGCTTCTGAGTTTATATTTGGTTTGCTTGCTTACAGAGTATCATATTCAAATTTAGGGAACCTACAGATAACTTGTGACTAGCTAAAAAGTAATGGATGCATGTGTTTTAGTTTTATTTAAGTGGCACTATACTGTTTTTTTTTCCTCTCAACATTGTTTTTAGTTTCATCCGTAATTTTGCCTGAAGTTGTGTATTATTATTCCTCTGTAGTTTTCTGTTTTTGGCTATTTTGCAGCTTACGAATTCTGTGGATGGACATTTACATTGTTTTAAATTTCTGGCTACTACAAATAATGCTTCTATGAAATTCTTATTCGGAAATCTTGGCTGTATACATGCAAGCATTTCTTTAGGATTCAGTACCTAGAAGTGGGAATACTGGATTACAGGGAATGGGTATGTTAGCTTTACTAGAATAATTCCAAACTGTTTTCTAAAGTGGTCGTGACAGTTTCCATTCCCATAGCAGTGGTTAAGAGTTCCCATTGTTTCACATTCTTACCAACACTTGTTATTGTCAAACTTCCTAATACTTAGCCAATCTGATAGTATCTTCTGGCTCTTAGTTTGTAATTTTTTTTCAGTAGTCACTGTTGAGGTTGAGCATCTTTTCATGTTCTTCTTAACCATTTGGATTTCCCTTTGTGTAGTAATTGTTCAAAGCTTCTGGGTTGTTTCCCTTGTTGTCACTGATTTGTGGGACTTAAAGCTTTGTAGTTTTGACTTTCACATTTTGGGTTTTATCTACCTGGAATTAATTTTTGTGTATGGTTGAGAAAGGGAGTCTGTCTCTGTGTTTTTTGTTGTTTCATTGGTGTATCTGTCTATCCCTGTGTCAGTCCTGCACTGTGTTAATTACCATGTATGTTGAGTCAGGCAGAGATTCCCCTCTTGCTATTGTTCTTCGAGAGTTTCTTAGCCCTTTGCATTTCCACATTAATTTTATGATCAGCTTAAGTTCTCAGTCACACAGGTTGAGATTTTGAGAGATTACCTTTAAACGCTAGATAAAATTTTGGAGAGAACTGACATCCCTGCAGTATGGAGGCTTCCAGTTCATGAACATGCTTATCATCCCTGAACAGAGGAGAGATGAGAAAATGGCAGTTGGTCCTGATGGCATTGTAGCCCTTCCCAAGTCGCAGTGGAGAAGGCACTGTACTTTTGCAGCTCTCTAGCAGATCAGCTCACAACAGGTTTGCCAGATTTACCAAGCTGAGGTGTGTTTTTTGATGTTATTTGTTTTTTAGTTTTAATTGTGGTTTAAAAAAAAACATAAGATTTATCTTTACCATTTTTTAAATTTTTATTTTTATTTTTTTCTTTATTTTTGGCTGCGTTAGGTCTTTGTTGTTGTGCGCGGGCTTTCTCTAGTTGCGGCAAGCGGGGGCTATTCTTTGTTGCGGTGCGTGGGCTTCTCATTGCGGTGGCTTCTCTTGTTGTGGAGCATGGGCTCTAGGGACACGGGCTTCAGTAGTTGTGGCACGTGGGCTCAGTAGTTGTGGCTCACAGGCTCTAGAGCTCAGGCTTTAGTAGTTGTGGTGCACGGGCTTAGTTGCTTTGCAGCATGTGGGATTTTCCCAGACTAGGGCTTGAACCCGTGTCCCCTGCATTGGCTGGCAGATTCTTAACCACTGCGCCACGAGGGAAGCCCCATCTCTACCATTTTTTTTAAATTAGTTAATTTATTTATTTTTGGCCGTGTTGGGTCTTCATTTCTGTGTGAGGGCTTTCTCTGTGGCAAGCGGGGGCCACTCTTCATCGCGGTGCGCAGGTCTCTCACTATCGCAGCCTCTCTTGTTGCAGAGCACAGGCTCCAGACGCGCAGGCTCAGTAGTTGTGGTTTACGGGCCTAGTTGCTCCACGACATGTGGGATCTTCCCAGATCAGGGCTCAAACCCGTGTCCCCTGCCTTAGCAGACAGATTCTCAACCACTGCGCCACCAGGGAAGCCCATCTCTACCATTTTTTAGTGCACAATTCAGTGGTGTTAAGTGTATTCTCATGGTTGTACTACAGATGTCTAGAACTTTCTCATCTTGCAAAACTGAAACTCTATAACCTTTAAGCCACAACTCCCCATTCTCCCCTCACCCCAGCCCTTGGCACCCATCATTGTTTCCATGAACTTGACTACTTTAAAATAGCTTACGTAAGTGGAATCATAATACAGCATTTATCTTTTTGTGACTTTCCTCTTTCAGTTAACATAATGTCCTCAAGGTTCATCCATGTTGTAGCATATGATAGGATCTCCTTCCTCCTCAAGGCTGAATAATATTCCATTGTACGTATATACCACATTTTCTTTATCCATTTATCCATCGATGGACATATGGGTTGCTTCTACATTTTGGCTATTTTGAGTAGTGCGGCTGTGAACATATGTGTGCAAATATCTCTTCAGTTTTTTTTTTTAACCGTTATATATGGCAGCTCCAATTGTGGAAGTTAAAGCATCCTAGAAAAGTGGAAAGCCATGGTGAGTTTGGGTGTAGAGGCTGCTCTATGTGAAAGTACCCAGGCTCTTGCTGCCACCAGACACTGAAGACCTTTAAAAGATTTAGGCTAAATTGACCGTCGTTAAAAGTAATGATGGCAAAATTTTAAGGCCATTTTGATCTACTATTTAAAATAACTTTATAAATATGTAATACTTTTACATGGTTCAATATTCAAAAGGTTCCAAAGCATCTATAATAAAAAGTCTCTCTCATTCCATCCCCTGCTATTCAGTTGCTCTCTCCAGGGGCAACCAACCTTATCTTTTTTTCTTTTTTTTAAGCAAAATATTCCTTGGGGATGAACTTCATCACTTGCTGCAGTGCGTTCCATCATATAGAAGAACATTTATTCATTGCCCTGTTCATGAATAGTTAGGGTTCCTGTCTTTTGCAGTGATAAGCAATGCTGCAATAAATAACTTTTTACAAATCTCACACATGAACAGGTGTATCTGTAGGATAAGTACAAGAAGTAAAATGCTGGGTCAAAGAATATATGTATGTATAATATTTTAGGGAATTTTTTTTCATATTTTTAAAAAGCTTTGAACTATTGCCTTTTTTTAAAAAAAACACATTCTTAGTTTTCATGCTGTTATAGACTTAGCCAAGAATTCCACTGTTGACGGTAGACTTTTCTTCTCTAACAGAATCAATTATGAAATGCAATACTATGAGCAGTTAAATCAATCTTTGTAAAAATTGGCAGTTCTGAGAGTGCCTTTATCAAGAAGGATTCTCAGGCCTAGTTGGGGGAGTAGGGTATTCTGGGGTCCATATCAAGTTTGAAAGAGCATTCAATTTGTAGTATTTATGTTTAGAAACAGGTAGTTGGGGAGCGGGGAGCCTGTTGTTTTTAATACATAGCACACAAAGTAAAGCATGACCTGTGAGCCTTGCACCAGCTGTTTGAGTGATTTGGCCTAAGGACCAGGGGTCCTTTCCACCTTTAGTCACAAGAGGGTGTGGGGCTTCCCTGGTGGCGCAGTGGTTGAGAGTCTGCCTGCCGATGCAGGGGACACGGGTTCGTGCCCCGGTCCGGGAGGATCCCGCATGCTGTGGAGCGGCTGGGCCCGTGAGCCATGGCCGCTGAGCCTGCGTGTCCGGAGCCTGTGCTCCGCAACGGGAGAGGCCGCAGCAGTGAGAGGCCCGCGTACCGCAAGAAAAAAAAAAAAGAGGGTGTGGGTTGAGAGGCACTGTATACTGAATATGTCTAATGCATAGACATAGATTTTTTTTTGCGGCTTCTATTAGTTTTATAGAGCAGAGGAAGACACTGTCAAGAAGAAGAATAAAACCAGGTTTCTAGACATATATTCCAACTTTTGGAAGTCTTCTTTCATGTTAAGTATGTAACAACCAGCTGTGAGGTACAAGGCAGATGGTACATGCACGGAAGGACACGCAGTAGCAGAAGGGGTGTCTCCTGCCCTCCGAGAAATTCGTCTCGTGAGGGAAACAAGACACTATCCAGATAACTATAGTCAGTGTTTCTTAAAAAAAGAAGGTGAGAATAAAAAATAAATGAATAAAACTGTCATCAAACTTGATTGAAACAGATTCAGGGTTTCAGCAAGTCCTCCCTCCTGCCTTCACATGCAAATTGTGCCACTAGTTGGAAATCTATCTTGATATAGAATCTTTCAGCAGAAATTCCATCTCCTCCTTCAGTGCATCACTCCAGTGCTAACACCTTCATTTTCAGGATATAGGCTGCTTTCTGTGCACTTAACTCCCTGCTGTGGCTTGGTGGTTAAAGTATAATTTTCAGGGCAATGGTATTTTCAAATGCAATTCAAATGGAAAGTAATTAAATACACTACTGCCACTGTCATTTGTGCTTTAAACATTTAGTGGCAAGTGTCTTGAACTACTGTTGCATAATTTTAAACAATAGGACAGTAAAATAATTGCTATGCAGTGTTTGCTATTCTTGTAATAATACTTTGCTGGTTATGTGCAAATGCATGTGTTTTAAAATTTTACAAACAGCTTTCTACTAAACAACATACTTTTTAATGGGCTTAATACTTCATTTCCTAAATGAAAAAAAATTCGGTTTGTTAGTTACAGTGGAGGCTTTTAAGTTGAACTGAGGAACAAAGTGGTCAAGTAAGACAGCCTTCATGGTAGACCACTTTGCCAAGATTGACCATTCATGGGGAAGCTTAGCAATTAACTGGCCTTAATACAGTCAGGACCTATGGTTGTTATTATTGGAATATTATTGTATTGAGTCCGAGATCAGCTGTGTTAGGAATGGTGTGGGGCTGGGGAAAGATGGGGCGTTTTTTTTTCCTACTGTTAGCTCTCTAGGCTTGAGGAGAGGCTTGGCTGTTCCATTACTTTTCTAATATTTTCCATTACTCTTGTAATTCAGGGATATCTGTGTTTGCCTTATATGGCATTGCAGCAACATCATCTTCTCTCTGATGTCACCATTCGAGGATTTGTTGCTGGAGCTACTAACATCCTTTTTCGACAACAGAAACACCTCAGTGATGCCATTGTGGAAGTAGGTTAAATATGAGTGTGGGTCCTTGACACCGCTGGTCTGTTTTCCTTCTTTCTTTTTGTTTTTCTTTTTTTTTTAACATCTTTATTGGAGTATAATTGCTCCACAATGGTGTGTTAGTTTCTGCTGTACAACAAAGTGAATCAGCTTTATGTATACATATATCCCCATTTCTCCTCCCTCTTGCATCTCCCTCCCTCCCACCCTCCCTATCCCACCCCTCTAGGTGATCACAAAACACCGAGCTGATTTCCCTGTGCTATGCACCTGCTTCCCACTAGCTGTCTGTTTTACACTTGGTTGTGTATATATGTCCATGCCACTCTCCCACTTCGTCCCAGCTTACCCTTCCCCCTCCCCATGTCCTCAAGTCCATTCTCTACGTCTGTGTCTTTATTCCTGTCCTGCCCCTAGGTTCTTCAGAATCTTTTTTTTTCTTTAGATTCCATATATATGTGTTAGTATATGGTATTTGTTTTTCTCTTTCTGATTCCTTCTTTCTTAATTGGAATTTGGGGCATAGTAATAATACTAATCGTGGTAATAGCTGCTTCCTTTGCCAGGCATCCTAAGTGCCTTAGGTATATGAACTGGTCTGGTTTTCATAACAACCTTTGAAATAGGCATTGTTACTGTCTGTATTACACCTGCAGAAGCTAAGGAACAGAGGGATCAGACAGCTACTAACTGGATGAGCCAGGATTCCTACCTAGGCAATCTGGTCCTACTACAGTCTCACAATTAAAATGTGTTTATCGTATAAATATTTTAAATACTTCTAGCTTGTTTAATATGCCCCGATATCAAGAGGAAGGAATTAGAGATAAATATTTGACATCTTATTAATATATAAGAAATTTAAATAATTTGTTCAATTTTACAATTAAAATAATTTTTACAAATGCTTGAGGGTGATTTCGGCCACCCTAAGGTTTTTGTAGTTTCTAACAGAAAGAACCAGAATGTGCTTCCTGGGAAAACGTTTATAATACAATAAATGAAACATCTGGGATTCAAAGCTATATGTATCCCAATTTTGAGGGAGAAAAATACATATACTTTCCAAGGCAGGAGGATACAGATGGGAGGACCACAGAGTTTTCTCAACATTATTGGTTACATTCTAGCTGTGCAGTTGGTTGGCAAGCTCATGAGTATTTGTTTTATTATTATACTTTAAAACTAACCTGTAAGTTACATATATTTCTTTCTGTATCAAGTATTACATAATAAAAATATTCCAAAGTGTCTGTGCAATCAAAGGAAAAATTTTTAGGAACTATATTTAATTGTATTCATTTCTGTTTGTATGATAAAGGTGATTTTAACTATACATTTCTATATTTTCCAAAATATTTAGTCAACGTGAATTACTTTTATAATTCAAGATTAAATATTTATGCATATATTTTCTAAGAACAGAAAATGAGCATTTTTAAAATAGTGAAAGAAAAAAACCTTCAGTGTAAAAAACCTGTCTCTTTCTTAGGCTCACCTTTTGAGAATGCTGTTATTCATATTTTTTATTTCCAGCTCCAACTTCCCAGTAGTTACTCTTTAAAGTGTGGCATGGATATCTGCGTGAATGCCCAGACTCTGACTTATACCTGGGTACCCTCTAGGTAGAAGAAGCTCTGATCCAGATCCATGATCCAGAACTCAGGAAGCTGCTTAACCCAACCACTGCAGACCTAAGGTTCGCAGATTACCTAGTGAGGCATGTGACCGAGAACCGGGATGATGTCTTCCTGGATGGCACGGGCTGGGAGGGAGGTGACGAATGGATTCGAGCCCAGTTTGCAGTCTACATCCATGCACTGCTGGCTGCCACGCTGCAGTTAGGTAAGGAGCTCACAGCCTCTTTCTCATTTTGTAACTCTTACGATGTTTTGAATTGCGTAAGAAACAAGTTTATGAAAAATTACCTGTCACTCCCTTATACAGACTTAATCACTCTTTGCATTTTGAGTACTTTATATCCTTCTAGACCTTTTTCTAAGCCTGTGTTTTGGATTTTAGTTTTGTGGTATTTGTGGTAGTCCTTTTACAAACATGGATCCCATTTTTCATGTTTTTTATAACTTAGTTTTTCTTTATAATAGAAACATAAACGTATTATCAAGAGAGTAAATGCAGCTCTTCATCACTTTTTACATGGCCCCTTAGTATTCCACCATATGGAAGGATATATCAGTATTTGAGTGCTATTTATAAACACTGCTTACATGTTAAGATGTATAATGGGTGAAAAGAGAAATATAAAAAATAGAAATCATTGAAAATCACATTCTGAGTGATTAGACCTTCAAATTTATCCCCCATTCTGAGAAATGTTATCCCTATTAAGTGGTTAAAATGGAACAGGCAAACATAGAATCACTGCTGAGTTAAAATTATCTCATTCCCCATGGAAAAGAATATATACAAGGAGAAAATGAAGCTCTGCAATGAACTCTCACACCATGGACACCTACCCACCCTGGACACTTGGCATATATTCAGTACCTCTGGTGGTGGAGGTGTTAAAAGAGTATAGAGCTTTTGTTTTTCCTTCTTTTCAATTATCCAACTATTTCGCAGTTGCTTTTTAAAAAAATGTAGTGGAATCCACATAACCTAAAATTTACCATCGTAACCATTTATGAGTGTATCGTTCCACGGTGACATTAAGTACCTTCACATTGTTGTGTTAGTAGATTTTTAAATCAACCTCACTACTGCCACCTCCCAGGTTAGTTCTTCACATAATATATATAGTTCTAAACCCAGGCTTCGGGCATATTCTTCATTCGTTAGGAAAGCTAACGGAGCGACTCCTTATTTGCTAATGGGATTTTTTTTTTTAATGTCTGCCTCTTCTATAGTTGTAGCAGCTGAGACCCCAATATTAAATCCTCTAACTCAGAATCATTCAGTTTATCTAGTAAGAAAACCCAAGTCTCCACCAGCCATGTAGCTTCCTGAGTAATTGATTTACTTCTTAAAAATATTTGCCCAGGTAGCTGTGAGCACTGAGTAATACATAGTAGCTAACTTTTGGGGGGAACGTTTAACATGTGCAGCACCCCCTTTTTTGAGCACGTAACATCTGCTAACTCATTTCATCCTCCCAGCAATCCTAGAGGTAGATACTGTGTCATCCTCATTTTACAGAAGAGAAAGTGAGGCATAGAGAGGTTAAATAGTTTGCTCTTCCACCTGGTAAGAGGCTGAGCTGGGACTTCAGCCCAAGAAGTCTGGCTCAGGCCCAAGCTCTTAAAGGAAATTCAGTCCAGTGAGCCGTTTGAGGAGTATGTTCTTAAAAGAACTTCCTTATGCTGCATACAGAACCGTGTTATGTCCTTCTCTTCCTCTCCCAGCAAAAAAAGTCACGTTTCACCCTCAGAGCAAGCAACTTGAAGTTAACATATGGAGCAATAGCCATTTGAATCAGTCCTCGAAACCTTTTCTATTCTTCCAAGTAGAAGAAACGCTCCGCATTGAAGCTTCGCCTCAATAGTGATAAAGCCAAAAAGTTTTAAGCATTTAAATATATGAAAATCTCCTTGTTATTTTAAGTATTTTGACTGTGAAATGCATGGAAACTCAAGAGTAAATTTCACTGAATAGTGAGGCAAAGAAAAGTAAATAGTGTCTAAAAAGAACCAATTAATGTATTCTTTCTAATAGCCTTTCTTAGAAAAATGGCATTTGTGAAAAGATGAAAAGATACCCTAATTGCCTGCTCCATGTATATACATCAGTATGTTTAACCCACTGTCCAGCCTATAGATTTTAATAAATAATACTATGCCTCCTTACCTTGGTAAGGAGAACTTGGAAATATTTTGGAGTTTTAAGGAACCTTAGAAAATATTTGGCTCAGCCCCCTTATTTTCTAGTAAGAAAAATGAAATTCTGAGTGAGTAGTGACTTACCAAAGGCCACATCGCTTCTTTAACAGGATTTCTGGAATTAGACCCAAGATTCCTGACATCTGGTAGGCTGTCTCCCCAAGAAAGCAGGGGGACAGGGAGGCTAAAGCCATTTCTTTACTGGTTTAGGTTATTAATCTTTACATCCCTGACTGGCTACAGTCCAGCTCAATTTTCAAATATTTACTTGACAGATAATGAAAAGATCTTATCAGACTACGGGACGACCTTTGTTACAGCATGGAAGAACACTCACAACTACAGGGTCTGGAACAGCAACAAGCATCCAGCACTTGCAGAAATAAATCCGAAGTAAGCACATCCTCTGAAGGTTGATAGAGGTGGTTCACTTATTAAGTGTGCCCCAGCATAAAGAAAATCATACCTTAACTCTGATGATATTGTGAATATCTTCAAGAATCTCCCCGAGTAGATTTTTATAAAAAGGCTCCCAAGTACAGAGAAGCAGCTGAAAACTGCTTCCTTATTCACACTTCTTACCCACAAAGCACAAGGCATTTTGGAAGCACTAACATTTCTCCCAGCTTCCAGCGTGATTTGGAGACAAAGTCCTGGCCTGTGAGGATCCTCCTACTTCATGGTTCTTCCCTCCCTTTCCCTGGATCTGTGCTCAGCAGAATGGTCAAACAAGACAGAACCCTTGAGGGAAATAGCACTGGTTAAAACTGAGAGGTTATTTTAAAATATGAAGTGTGAACAACTAAAGTTAGTGTTTGAACTCCTAGATTTGCAGTCAAATCTGATGCAGTTTCCACATCAGATTCTAGATCCAACAAAATTTAATACCTTTCACAGTGTCGACTGCTGGGCAAAGACTTTATCCCATGTAAAAGACATTTAAACATGCTGGGGAGTGGGGCCATTAAGAAATAATACTATGTGAATGGCAGAGTAGCGTCTAAGGAGATCAATTAATATAATGTGTACATCTTGGGAACTTCTTTTCTAAATTAAAAAATATAATTTTTTATTTACAATACAAGTATATGCTGAACGTTGGTTTTCATTTGTATTTTAAACTTTACTTCTCAGTGAGAATCTGAAAAAAATCAATTTAGTACTGATTACCATATTATTTGGGAACTGTGGTAAACTTAGCTCAACTGGGGATGTGATTTAATTGGTGCTACAAACACAAAACCCAGGAATTATGTCATAGTAACTTGCAGAAGCATCTGTAAGGAAGCAGGGTTTGGGAGAACATGTCTGCCAATACTTTGTACCTATCAAGAACAATGACTAGGTTCCGGACCGATTTGGGGGAATTTAATCCTCATACTGGGCTGTAGCAGAAACCTATGTTGCCATTTGGGTGTGGTAGAAACAGAGAGAATTAAAAGGCACAAGCGTTTTAATGGTATTAAATGAAAGGACTAAGAGTTCAGTTTTCTCCCTCACTAACCACAAGGTCTGTGTTCTAAAGAGTAATAAGGAGAAACAGATGTGAGTTTGTTTGCCTGGCGGCGCTCCTTGTGGTAGTGCTGGGGGAGTGACCGCTCATAGTTTGGTCTCCTCCCCGGTACTCTGACCTTCAGCCTGGTCAGATCTTTACGCAGCCCCTGCGTCTGCTGTAGTGCCTTTAACTTGAAGCAGCTCGACAGATTGTGTTGCAGGTCCATATGAGGATTAGCTGAAATGTGTTTTAAAGGAATGTAAAAACAATACTCTTAAAAATATGTAAATAAATTGCAGTTACTTAGATTGAGGAGAAAACTGAAGAAAAGAACCAGAAAAAAAAAAAAGGTAGGGAAATTATGCAGATATGACCATCAGCAGATTTTCAATATTTTCACCAAATTCAAAACAAGAAATGATAGTCTTCAACTGTCACCAGGGGGTATAATTTAGAAGTATTCAAAACTAAATGTAAGGTTTGAGATCTATGAAACCCTTTCTTCAACTCCTAAAGATCGAAGAAGGTAGTCCTCTGACTTCCCTTAAAAGCAGCAGGCATGTTTCATCCTTTAAGCCCAGCGTTTGCAGGAATAGAGAATGATGAACTAATCTCTCAATTCTTTGCAACCGGTGATTCAGAAATCCAGAAAAAGAGGGGTTGTTAACGTATGCTTAATATGGCCAATATATCAATTTGTTTTCATTTGAAAAGCCATAAATAGCATTTTGATATTTCAGTAAGTGGCTACAAATTTCTCTAGGGTCACTTTCTTTGTTAGACACTGACAGAGAGACCCCTGCGTATGAGATAAGAATTTGAATATTTATTGATGCCTTGTTTTATAGTGTAAAGTTGATCAGGTTGCCTGATTTTAAAATGTGCTTGGGCCCCACCCCAGACCAGGTAAATCAGAACATTAGGGAAGCACTAACACAAATCATCCCCACCCAAGAAAAAAAGCACACCTATTTTACAAGCAAGGACATAAGCTCAGAGGGACTTACATAACTGTAAGTGGAGAGCTGTGATCAAAGCCCTGTTTCCTATATTGCATTTGGAGCACTGCCACCCGGCTGAGTCACCCCTGCGAGGGAGGTTTCCAGATTCTTCCATGTGATAACTGTGTTGCAGCTTTATTGGTGAAATACTCACGGTCTAAACTCAAACTTTGTTTTACAGCCATCCTTTCCAAGGCCAGTATTCAGTGTCAGACATGAAGTTAAGATTCTCACAGTGAGTATTTAGGGAAAATACTAGGAACAGTCTTACGTCTGAATTTATGCCATGTGTTTCATTGCTAATTGGGAATTGTTTTTCTCCACTTCACAGACTTGTGCTTCAAATAGTAACCAAATATGTGCATAACATTCTCTAGCTCAGCAGTGTGTATGTTTCAAAGTGAAAACACTGCTGTTTCATGGAGAATGGTGTGAACTAATAGCCAGATTTGCCATTTTTATTCTGGTGAAGTTACTTTAGCATATTGTGACTGTAGGAAGAGTTAAGCATATATCCTTTAGTGTTTTCTGAAAATTCACATGCTTCAAATGTTAGTAAATTAATTGATGCATAACAAATAATGAATTATTTAGCTTCTTTTCTCAGTACTGATTTGGGGGATGGTTATGGAGCGGTGAATGTATACCTGAGAGATTTTTTTAAATTGTACTTAACATTTCTCTCCTTTACTCAGTTCTGTTCAAAACAGTGAACGTGGCAAAAAACTTGGAAACGTCATGGTCACAACGAGTCGGAATGTTGTGCAAACAGGAAAAGCTGTTGGTAAGGATGTCTTAGGCAGGAACAGATTGGAATCATAACACATCTCTTCTCTATCCTCAATATGTCATTGATAAAAACATAAAGTTGTAGAGATCTGTGTATCACATAATAATGCAAGATGATCGAATACAGAGGTTTTTGTTTTAAATTTTGGCCTTATTCATTAAAACAATTCTTGTGGCACTAGATAATGTCAAACCAAGTTTAGCAAATTTTGTCCTATCTGTTCTGTTACCAGGATTCAAGCTTCTCTGGAGTTTTCCCTCCATTCCCTGAGCTGCCCACAGTTCTTTTTTTAAAATTTATTTATTTATTCATTTTTGGCTGCACGCGGGCTTTCTCTAGTTGCGGCCAGCAGGGGCTACTCTTCGTTGCAGTGCGCGGGCTTCTCATTGAGGTGGCTTCTTGTTGCGGAGCATGGTGGCTTCTTGTTGTGGAGCGTGGTGGCTTCTTGTTGCGGAGCACAGGCTCTAGGCGCACCGGCTTCAGTAGTTGTGGGTCACAGGCTCTAGAGTGCAGGCTCAGTAGTTGTGGCTCATGGACTTAGTTGCTCCGCGGCATGTGGGATCTTCCCCAGACCAGGGCTCGAACCCATGTCCCCTGCATTGGCAGGTGGTTTCCCAACCACTGTGCCACCAGGGAAGTCCCAGCCCACAGTTCTTTATAAATAGTAGAGAGCCATAATAATAAAGTAGGCATTAGGAGCTGCCATCTTTTAAGGTAGTATCACACAATAAAGAAGATCAGTGAAACCAACAGTTGTTTTTATGAAAAAATCAACAACATTAGTGAAACCTTTTAGACTAATAAAGGGAAAAAGAAGATACAAATTACCAGTATTGGGCATGAAAGAGGGGACACCACTGTAGATCTTACAGAAATTAAAAGGATAATAAGAATATTGTGAGTAATTTTATGCCAGTTTTTCAACAACTTAGGTAAAATCTACAATTTCCTTGAAAGACTCAAATCGCCGAAACCAATGCAGTAAAGAAATAGAAAATCTGAATAGCCCTATGTCTGTTAAATAAGTTGAATTAAAATTTAAAAGCTTGCCACAAGGTTTTAAATATAATCTAAACACAGATGGCTTCACTTATGAATTTTATCAAACATTTAAGAAATAATGCTACTGTTACACAAACTCTTTCAGAAAGTAGTGGTTGAGGTAACACTCCCCAACTCATTTACTGAGCCCAGTATCTCCCTGATACCAAAGCCAGACAAATGGTAACATGCTGTTGTATACACCCTTCTGTACCTTTTTTCACTTAAAATATTTTGAAGATTATTCCATATCCTTTCTAAAGAAACTTCTTGTTCCCTCTTTTCTATATTTTTAACTTTTTATTTTTATATTATTTCAAACTTAAATTGTGCAACAGTGTACAAGGAACTCCCAGTTATCTCAGATTCACTGATTATTTACATTTGGCTATGTTTGCTTTGTCATATCAGTATTGAAAATAGGACCCGTCTCCTTTCTTAGCTCCTGAGAGAGCTTGGCTAACCCTTACTGAACACAACTCAAAAGCCCCAGAACTAAGTGATCTCTGTGCAGGGGTCCTCGTAGCTCTAACGTCCTGTATATCCAGAGATAGAGTGAGAGAACTACTCCACACACTCTTCTTAGGAGAGAGACACAAGGCACATAGCCCCATCACTATGGAAAAGTAGGAAAATTCTACTTCCTCATAGTTATATGATATCAGTTATTAGTTAAATTTTAGTGATGCTGCTGATATTTAAATTCTAAGGCCTATTCTCTTCTTCCACACTCCCTTCATCAAGAATAGTGAGTATGGATGATTCAGCTTAAATATTTCACTTTAACACGAGATAACACTCTTAAAAACAAAACAGACCTCAGGCAGATAGAGCTCTGTGTGTCTTCATTTGATGCAACATCATTTTAGATGGCAACAACAAATTTCCCTAAGCAGCCTAACAATTCTTCCCTGCAGGTGGTTTTTCGTTATCAACTTAGATTTAGGGCACAGCGAGCTCATAGGACTTTCTCAGCTGTCCAAGTCATTCTGCTGCGCAGCCAGTGCTGACAACCACTGGCCTGGCACAGTGGGTATTAAGGAAAGAGTTTGCTCAAGATTTCCAAAATGCTTAGGAGAGCAGGGTCTTCACCCTGGTACTATCCAGGTTCCTCTTAGACATTCCCATGGTAAGGGATTATTTTGAAACTAAAAGTGTAAATGGTATTTTAGTAACTATTAACATATCGGTTGCAGTTAATTAACATTTATTCATTAACATTGGTTTTTCAGTGTCTCTTAACAAAAGTGAAGACATTTTTCCTTTTCTTTTTCCCCTTCTTTCCATTCAGGCCAATCAGTTGGAGGAGCTTTTTCCAGTGCAAAGACAGCCATGTCTTCATGGCTTTCTACTTTCACCAGTTCCACTCCACAGAGTCTCACTGAGCTGCCTGACGGGAAACCCTGAGCGGAGCAAGCCACCCAGAAGCTGCTGTCCCTTTCTTAGGTTTAAGTGTCCCTTGTCTGTCTGCTGCTCCCAGACTGTTCCTCTTCATCGACCACAGGTCCACAGCAGGGACCAGTAGGTCAAACTGTTTACATGGACGGTTGCCCTCTGTGTAAATGAATGTCATGGGGTGCTGAAAAGACAAAACCACAAACGTGGCAGGGACGGCTTCCCAGGTTGGGGTTTAAATTGACTACTTTTATTTCAGTCTGAGCCTGATTGAAACGCAGTGAACGTTCTAGTGAATTTTGAGTTCTGATAGTATACATTTGTTTACTTTAGAAAAGTTTTTACTTGGTGTAAATTTTGTTCTGTTGTTGCTGTTTGAATATCCAGATGGATGTTTATATGTGCTAAGATTAAGTTATATTACTATTTTAATTTCTCTAAAGTGGGCCCTAAAATGTGCTTACATTTAACAGTAAGGGGCCATATAAACCAGCCCTTCATTATTATCTTGCTGAGTTATATGAGGATTTTTTGTTTGTTGGTTTTCTACCTACAAAACACATTTATCACTTCACTTCCTCCTAGAAACCGTGGAAGTCAGAGGTGGTGGTTCTGAGGATGGAGTGTTTTGTTTTGTGCTTTTAATTTATTCTTTCCCAATCCTAAGCACTTGCTTTGAGGTGTCAAGGTGGGTCACTGTGCTTTCTTCCTTTTCCTAATTGTTCAAGTAGATGTGCAAAGAAACAGCATGGTGACGGTTTTAGCAGTGTTCAAGCAGTTTAACTGAGTGTGTATTTAGGGCAAGACTTTTAAAGATCTAGGTGTTAGTTCTATTGACTGTAGTAATGTTGCAATCTTTACATGCATTTTTTAACCCAAAGTTTGTGCCTTCTATTTCTTCTTTTGAACAGTTTTCCATTGGGTGTTTACAGACTTACAGGTTTTTTCTTAGTCTTAATCTTCATAAAGCTTTTCAGGGCGCTTGGCCTTCCTACTTCCCTGATAGAAAATCCTCGTGTAATCAGTCTCTACCCCCTTCCAAAAGTATTTATGAAAGAAAAGCAAGATGATCTGTAAATATTAAATAGAAATCTCATCTTGGCTCACATTCAGAAAAGCAAGAGAAGAAAACTACAGCCATGACATCAGTCATGTTTCATGAAGGACACCTGGGTTCATTTTAGACACAGGTGTGCTCACTACTGAAGATTTTTACACAACTAGACCTCATGTGGCGGCCAGGCTCAGCTCTCATTTGCTTTTCAAGGGGACTTTGGCTGGGTGTTCTCAGGGAGTACTTAACAGGCGACAGACTGCTTTTTCAGTAACAAAAGATACTTGGAAAATACATCACGAGTATAATCTACATTTGATATAAAGAGTATTGAGAAAATCGGGGACCTAATTAGGGAGGACGCTTGATTATATTTGATTTATCCTTTAAGAAATGTTTGTGTAAGAAGCACTACTAAGGCATGTGAAATGAAACATAGGGACATAATCTAAATATCCCTAAAATTTCCAACTTGTGTTTTAACACAAGTCCTGCACACCTAAAAGCGTACTTCCCTTTGAGTATAACAACTCAAGGTAAAGGGCTTATTGTGAGAACTCTGTTAATTCCACTTCTAGGAAAGTTTGCTTTCTCAGGAAATACTATTTGAAGAGAAGAAAGTAGTACCAAACAAAACTTTAAAAGGTACTTTAAAGTTGCACTGAGACTAACATCTTATTGTTTCGTGAGGCCACATTGTTGGGTAGAGTGTGATAGCGTATCGGGGCACAGTTGCTACTCTCGACTGCCGGGCTGTTCACGGCGCTGAGAGTGCTGTGAGTGGTCAGCCAGCATGCTGCTGGTTCCTCCTTTCGTTTATATGGCGTGTATGATTGGGGTGAATTCTCATCTCTCACTATTCAAAGAAGTCCAATCCACTTTGGAATCCCACCGAAATAAAACAAGTTACATACTATCTAACTTTGCTTTAGTATCACTTACTCCCTATTTTATATACACCTTAATGGAACTTTCTATTCATGTTTCTGGTTAAGAGTTCAACTCTTATTTACAGTGGTCATTTAACTGACTTTCAACATAAAGTGAGTATTTCAGAAGATAGAACTTTTGTCATAGAAATGGTCAAAAGACCATAACTCTGTTTCCTTCAGGTTCTAGAGGTATGGGCATCTTCAGGGAGTGCAGGCTATTACATTGTTGCTGGGGGGCCCTGGGGCAGCCAGCACAGTTGCAGGCAGGAAGCCTGGCCCCTGGTCCCGGGAGCCTACGTGCTTCAAGTTTGGGTTCCAGGCTCCAGCCCAGCATCCAGCCTGGAAGCAGTAGCCTCCTCCAGCCACTGGCTCTGTGAGTGGAGCCAACACTGGTGTGGCTGTCTTCGGACAAATCACTGGAAAAGGTGTGTGCTTTGCTTGGCCACAGTGTTTTTGTCTGAGAACTGAGTGCGTTTATGTAGGCCCGAGGGAGCTAGGGTCAGCCAGGCTTTTTCAGAGTGTGCCAGGCAACACAGACTGCATCCATAGCTTGGTGGAGACCTCGCTCCTGTCCAGATGACTTAAAAAGAGTGTTTGGAAAAAGTCCCTGGTGTGCTTTAATTCCTACTAGGCACTGTAATGATGATGACATAGGTAAAGGAAAGAGTGTTAAAGCTGGCCCAAGTGTCCTGAGTTAAGTGAATAGGAAAAGTTGCCTGTCACAGTACGGCTTAGGGTTATTTTGCACCTGCATTTGGCTGACATAACCAGTATGAATAGTCTATCTCCAAATCCGTTAGTGATTTACTAGCCCCCAGGCCCTAAAATACAATTCTCTTCTACTTTTTTTTTTTTTTTTTTTGCGGTACGCGGGCCTCTCACTGTTGTGGTCTCTCCCGTTGCGGAGCACAGGCTCCGGACGCGCAGGCTCAGCGGCCATGGCTCACGGGCCCAGCCGCTCCACGGCATGTGGGATCCTCCCCGACCGGGGCACGAACCTGTGTCCCCTGCATAGGCAGGCAGACTCTTAACCACTGCACCACCAGGGAAGCCCCTCTCTTCTACTTTTTGCTTTAAGAAGCACAGCAGCTATATCTTTGGGCAGCAAACCGGAGCATATGATGTGATTTCCTCAACCTTATCTTGCTTTCCAAGTCCTATATTAAGCATTGGGTTTTTTTTGTTTGTTTTTGTTTTTAGAATAATTTACTTAGAAAGGCAAGGAGAAAACAAATTAGGAAGGGAGAGGTGAGAAGTTGCAAAGCCGAGAGACAAAGTCCTTTAAAATCTGAATGAAAGTACTTTGAGAGCAGTATTTTTTTTTCTTTTGGTATAAATTTATTTATTTTTGGCTGTGTTGGGTCTTTGTAGCTGCGCGCAGGCTATCTCTAGTTGCGGCGAGCGGGGGCTACTCTTCATGGCGGCGCGTGGGCTTCTCATTGTGGTGGTTTCTCTTGTTGCGGAGCATGGGCTCTAGGAGCACGGGCTTCAGTAGTTGTGGCATGTGGGCTCAGTAGTTGCGGCTCGCAGGCTCTAGAGCTCAGGCTCAGTAGTTGTGGCGCACGGGCTTAGTTGCTCTGCAGCATGTGGGATCTTCCCGGACCAGGGCTCAAGCCCATGTCCCCTGCATTGGCAGGCTGATTCTTAACCACTGTGCCACCAAGGAAGCCTGAGAGCAGTATTTAATATGCTAAAGGTTATAAGAATTCTTTTATGAAGAACTTAGATTTTTCATCTGCTAGCTACAACTTTTAAAATGAGGCTTTAACTTTATCTCCCTGGCAGGCAGTTTTTGTTTTTAATTTGTTTTATGGAAGTTACAGCCAGTGGTCCTTTTCCCTGAGGCCTGGTGATGAGTTTAGGAGCACCCAGCCCTGTAAGGGGCCAGTGGACTTACCCTGAACCCCTTGAACTTTTATCTGCTTCAGCAGTTTGGGAAAGTAGCCTGTTAAGCTGGTAGCCGGTAAGTGTTGCCTGTTATTTTATCAGGGAGTTGGTTGGGACTCTTGAGATGGCATTGACATTTGCATGCTCTGATTGTTTACCAGAGGTGGCAAGTCATTCATGGCCTTTCCACCCAGTTCTGTGGTAGCCTCTAAACATGATAGAGAATGCAGCCCTAGTTTCTAGAAGATGATTGTCATGCCGTGTAGCTCAGCGTGCCACTACGAGTCTTTTCATTCCAAGTCTTTGGACTTCATAACATTGGAATTGTTTTTTCATCATTTCCAACATTCCATAAATATTTGTCAAGGACAAAGAAAAGGAATCTTTATTCTTCTCATATAAATAACTTTGTACACATGACTTCCTGCTTTCATATGAAGGAGAAGAAACTAGCTCCCTTGTATGGCAGCTCCAAAACTAAAAGATTGTTGGACGTATAAGGGGTTGAATATATTTTGTAAAATGCTAATGTATTTGTATCTCTGTGCTGTTCTAAAGATTACCTTTTTACTTATATTAATTAAAGATATAGAAAATATATATTTAAATCATGTTAAATGGGACACAACTTAGGGATTTTCCTCAATCTTATTTTTCATCAGCTTCTCACACTCATATAGTATGCTGCTCAAATTTTTTTTTGTGCAATATGAATATTTGAACATTTCAGTCAGGTACTGAGCCAGAAAAGGTAATTGAAGTTTTTAGAAAACTTACGTGCTTAGAAAATATATTGTTTTCTTGAAATATTAATAATTTATAGCTGGAAATATAGGATCAAGACTTGTTTCAGGCCACTTGATCACTGGTTCCTAAATTTAGGAAGCATATGATTAACAAGTTGGTGAAAGCATTTAGTGGGTACAGGAATAGTTTAAATACTTGAGATGAAAGGTTTTCCACACACCCCGTTCTAAGAAAGTTTAGCTTAGAAATCTTAGAAAGTTTTCTTAGGAAGTTTAGAGCTATGGTACATGTTTTTGATCAGAAAGGTAGTTTCTCTTTGCTCTAGTAGTTTTATAATTTGTACTAGTCTTTTGTTTCTGTTGTCATTTGTTTTTTAAAAAATGTTAAAATTATAAATCACGTCCAATCATACTGAATTGTAAAACTTCTACTGTATCTTTATTTTAAGGAAAAATGAGAATAAAATTATCCTGTTTCTCCTGCATACAGTGGACTTGGCCTGTTTTTCTAGAAGTACCCTTCATGTTGTCAGTGTGGTTTCTGGCCTGCTTCACAGTTGGACAGAAGGGCCAGCTTCGTTTATTAGGAAACCAGCGGAACTAAAGGATGCATTGCTCGTTTTTTTTTACTCTCTCATTTTGAAAATACTTGTGGTGCTTCAGTTTGTGAGGTGGTGACCCTCGCAGCAAGAATGTTTAGTGCCTGGGGCTGCACAAAGTACAACCAAACGGAGTTTGGTCGTGCAGCAACATCTTGTTACATGCTCACGGACGAAATCCCCAGGGGACTAGGATATTGCCCCAAGCAACCCATTTTTCCATCCGTACTGGTGAGCTTCAAAATAACCTTGACATTTCCACTGAGGACTCCTAGCACATTTTCACATATGTATTTCCATGTACCATGGTTTCCTTACAGCTGTTCTGCAAAACAGCTTCACAGAAGAAGGAGACAAATTTCTTTGCTTCCAGGAGTGTGCGCTGCCTTGAGTACAGGGTTAAATTTAAGGTACCGGTGTTCTTACAGCGTGGACTGTTGCTGCCTGGAGCTGACAAGGTGACTCGGGCAGTAGAGCTCGACACCGCCAACATCTCCTTTTTCCGAGGACCTGTTCCAGCTGCGCTTCAGGCTCTGCCGTGGTGAGGGGATGGTCCCCCATCGTCTCCCAGGTCAGAGCTGCCTTCTCTTCGTTCTGATAGGATGGGAGTTGCAATGATCAAACCTGGCAACATCTGGAAGGAGCATGATTATAGAGCCAGTTTCTTCCAAGGAACCACACTTTGTGAAGGGCTCATCTCCTCCTGTGGTAATCACAGGCTTGGGGAACCGCTCTGCAGCAGGACTGATCTGTCCAAGTTCACAGTCGACAAATCCCCAGCTGACCTTCCAGTCGCGTGACTGACAGCCAGCTCCAGTCGAGGCAGCTAAGGCCTAGTCATCCAACACAGGTAACACGCTTTGTATGGCTATGGATTCAGAGGCCAGGGAGTGTCTGGGGCAGGAAAGCCAGATGGTTGTGCTCTTTGCTCTTGATCCCATGTATACCTGTTTTGGAACCACTGACATCCCAGCGTAACACAAAAACTAAGATTCAAATGTTTCTAAATGTATATGTTTTATCCCTCACCAGACCTGGCTTCCCTCCTGGGGCACATTGATGTGGAGGGTGGGAAAATGACGAAAGCCACTTGATAAAATATTGATCATTGTTGAAGCCAGGAGATGAGTACACAGGGGTTCGCTAGACTATTCTGGTGTCCTGTATGTTTGAGATTTCCATAATGAAAAGTTAAAAACTCCTTGCTTGCCATTAAACTACTCTGCTGCTGCTGAAAAGGCTCCACCCTCTGTGTCCTCCCTGTCTGCCCCCCAGCCCCCCACCCTGGCAATACGCTCAAGTAGTTGCAGGGAATTTTGAAGCCTTCAGTCGGGCTCTCGGCATCAAATCAGTGTGTCTGCTAGTCCTCTTCTGACCTTACGTGGTTCCAGTCACTTGTCCTTGTAAAGCAGAATCTCTCTTGAGTTAGCTTTAGAATGGAAGGGCTGGGAAAGAACAGAAAATAAGTTTTTGAAAAAGTTTGTTCAATCACTAAGTTCCTACTGTTCTTCCTCAGTAACTCATCTTCGTTCCATCTCTTTCTAACTTCACTTCCGTCACTCCTGGTCTATTATGCCTGAGCCTTTATCGGTTTCTCTACTTTCAGTCCACCCTACCCCTCACACCCAGAATCATCTCCCTAAGACGTTAGGGTTTTTTTTTTTTTTTTTAAGACACCAATTGTACTTGAACATTTGTTACTTTTTTTAAAAAATTAATTTATTTATTTTTGGCTGTGTTGGGTCTTCGTTTCTGTGCAAGGGCTTTCTCTAGTTGCGGTGAGCGGGGGCCACTCTTCATCGCATTGCGCAGGCCTCTCACTATCGCGGCCTCTCGTTGCAGAGCACAGGCTCCAGATGCGCAGGCTCAGTAGTTGTGGCTCATGGACCTAGTTGCTCCGCGGCATGTGCGATCTTCCCAGACCAGGTCTTGAACCCGTGTCCCCTGCATCGGCAGGCAGATTCTCAACCACTGCGCCACCAGGGAAGCCCCATTAGGGTATTTTTAATTGTCCCTTTGCTGCATGGTAATCCTCCAAGTCTACTTACTGTCTACAGAATTAAATCCAGATTCCTGAATCAGGCACTCAGAGTCCACCACACAGTAACATCCCAAACTTCTCCCCTGACACCCTGGCCACCACAAGCCCCCGGCTAAGTGACACCTTTGCTGTGGTCAGGCTTTCCCACCCCTCTCGTTGTTGGAGAAGCATTATTGAGAGAACCCCTTAACTGAAGGTCAGCTCCAGCCTCTCTTGCTCTTCAAAGTCTCCCCTGGGGCTACTCGGAGTTCTTTCTAAAATACTCGGACTCAGCTTTGATTGAGCACCAGGCAAATAGGTGCTTCCGTCTTGAAGATTTTCAACCAGTAAAACTTTAAGAAAGGGATGGGCAACTTAAGTGTGAAATACACATACAGAAAAGAAACGTATACATTAAGCTTAACCAATCACACAACTAGTACCCAGGCAAGAAATAGGATATTGCCCACACCTAAAATGCCCCGCCCCTTGTGCCTCTCCCAGATCATAATTCTTCCTTCTCCAGATACGTTTGGTTTTCTGATTTTTGAGATAATCGTTTTCTTATAATTCAACCTCCTCCTTCCTGTGTATGTTTCCCAAACAGCATTGTTATTTTTTGTCTGTTTTTGAACTTGTATAAACGGTATCACACCATCCATATTGTCTTTTTCTGCTTAATTTTGGTTTTAGGAGATCATTCTCTTTCACTGCTTTATAAGCTGTTCCACTGTACGACTGCACCACAGTTTATCCAGTCTGCTATGGGTGGGCATTGGCTGTTTCTGGTTTGAAGCTAATGTGAAGAGCCGTGCTGCTCTGACCCTTCTAGTATACATCTCCCAGTGCACCTGTGCATGTTTTCTCTAGGGTATAAATGTGGGAATGAAACTGCAGGGTCATGGGAATATGTATCTCTTCAAACTTTTTAGTTAATGCCAACCTGTTTTTCAAAGGGATGATACCATTTTACCCTCCCACCATCAGGGAATGAGAACAACATTGTTCCACATTGTCTCCCATGCTTTGGTAACACCAGGAATTTAAATTTCTGCTGATTTGATGAGTGTAAGATGGTATCTCATTGTGGGTTTTAATTTGCATTTCCCTGTGTACAAATAAAATTGAGTACTTTTTAATTTACTTATTGACTATTTAGATTTCCACTTTGGTGAAATGCCTATTCGTCTTTTACCCATTTTTCTGTTAGGTTATCTGTTTCTTATTTGCTTGAGTTTTAATTTTATGAGTGTGTATGTATGTGTGTATACATCAATCTATATATAGATATAGATAGATAGATACATGGATGGATTTCTGGATACTATTTCTTTGTCAATTATGTGTGTTGCAAATACTCATTCTGTGACTTACCTTCATTCTTTAGGTCTCTTTTGATGCATAGAGTTCTTAATGTAGTCAAATTTATCTTTCCTCTTATGATTAGAGGAAATCATATCTTTTTGTGTTTTATTTAAGAAACTTTTCTTTACGTCAAGGTCATAAGGATATTCTCTATAATTTCTAGGAGTTTTTCAGTTTTGCCTTTCACATTTAGGACTTTCTTCACCTGAAATTTCTTTCCCAGTCTCCACTCCCCCCCCTCCCCTACCCAGTATGGCTAGAAAGTTTTGGCACTTCTTATTTGGCCAAGGAAGGACTCTATTTATTTATTATTTATTTATTGGCTTTTAAAAACCTTTTATTGAAATATAGTTGATTTACAGTGTTGTGTTAGTTCCAGGTGTACAGCAAAGTGATTCAGTTTTATATATATATATATTATATATATTATATATATATATATACACACACTGTTTTTTTAGATTATTTTCCATTATAGGTTATTACAAGATACTGAGTAGAGTTCCCTGTGCTATACAGTAGGTTCTTGTTGTTTATCTATTTTATATATAGTACTGTATTTATTTTAATCCCAAACTCCTAATTTATCCCTCCCCTGTCCCCTTTCCCCTTTGGTAACCGTAAGTTTGTTTTCTATGTCTGTGAGTCTATTTCTGTTTTGTAAATAAGTTCATTTGTATCAGTTTTTTAGATTCCATATATAAACCATATCATATGATATTTGTCTTTCTCTTATCACTGTCACTTTTTACAAAGACGTTTTAATACCAAAACATGGGAAGAGCATAGGGTCAGAGTAAAGGAGAATCCTTTAAATCAAATTAGTAACTCTTTGTGTTGTATGAGTTTATTTTGTCCTTATTTTTCTCATTTTGTTACAGGTCCTGTGCAAAACTTTGCCTCAGCATGAGTTTTTGAAGACAGAGGAAGGAACCCAATTTTTTTTTTACTTTGAAGGGCTGATGTTCTTCAAGTCTAGCAATCACATAAACGTCCGGTGTGTCCAGAACTGTCCTGGGCAGCCACAAGCCCTAAGGACTTTTAACACCAAAGCAGAGACTCACACTGGCCTCCAGAGATCCAAGATGTGCGCATCTTTGGCTACTTGCCCTGGGAAGTCACTTTCAAAACTAACCCAAGTGCCTCACACTGCATTTTAAACCCTACCTTCTTCCCATCAAGTATTTGAGTGCCTACTGTGTACACACACAGTACATGCCACCCACATAGCAGGGGGAGAATGGACGGTTACCATAGTGGGTAAAGAGGCTGGGTCAAAGCTCAGCCCAGTGTGTTTGAGCACAGCATGGTGGCCAGCTCCTTTTTGACAGGGGTGAGTAGATGTCTCTTCCCCTGAAGGCTAAGTGATAGTTTTAGGAGTGAGGTGGGCTTAGATACAAAGGGCTCCAGGGCCTAGGAGAACAACATAGGCAAAGACTGGAAAGCAGTGAATGTTCTTTGGTGTGGCTGGAACCTAAATGGCAAGGTGGGGTGGGCAAGAGATGAGGCTGTAAGGTAAGGCCAGGTTTGGAAAAAGTGATCCCTGTGAGCCTGGCAGAGGGGGGTGGACTTGATCTAAAAGGGCAGGGGAAAACCTTAAAGGGTTCTCCAAGGGCAAGTGGCAGGTTGGGTGCCGCATTTGAGAAAGTTCATTCTGGGTTGGGCACCACTGTATTTGCATAGCCATTAGCTCTAGTGATGTTTCTCTGAACTCAGCAATCACCGCCTTCCTTTTCCTCAAGGGCCCAATCTCTTAGATTTGTACCAACTTTAAATCCCATTTGCCCCAAACAATGGGCCCCAGAATAAAACTCCTATGGACCCAGCCCTCAGTCAAAAACCAGTCACCCTGATGTCCCCCTGAGAACTATTTTCCTTTGATTTCCCCAGCCGTTAGACTAGCGGTGAGGGGGGCTTATGAACGAGGAGCGGCTCTAAAGTGATTGTGGGCGGTCCCGGGAGAGCACGGAGGACACTTCAACATCTGCTGAAGTTACTCTTTTTGGCAAAGGGGAGACCCAAGAGACCCGTGCCGCCACCACCATGTTGATAAACCTGGGTGAAACTCACTTTTTCTTCCTGAAGTTTACAAGCAGGAAAGGAATACTTCGTATGTTCAAAAAGTCCATCTGCAGTTAACATCCGGGCTTTCATTTATATTCGATCTAATCCATGGAATTTTTATTCTGATCAACGTTACCAGATGAGCCATGTGCACTGAGGAATGACTAGCCCAAAGTAGGACAGAAGAGAATCTGAAAAGTAGCCTTTCCACCTGCCCCCTGGCTCTGCCCTAGAAAACAGTCAGCAGCACTTCCTAGAAACCACGGAGACAGAAGTTACGCTGCACCATCTTCAGCTGCAGGAATCCTGAATTGGTTCTTTGTACAAGATCATCCATTAAACGCCAAAGCCTCAGTGCCCTCGATAGATCGTTCACTCCCACTAAATGCCTTAGAAATGGAAATTCCAGGTAAGGTTTTAACAGATGAAGATAAATGAGTATTTTTTTGTGTCACCCACTTTATGGTCATTTAAAAGCGCAAGGACTGAAATTTTAAAATCTTTTTTTTAATACATATATATTATTTATTTTTGGCTGCGTTGGGTCTTGGTTGCTGCGCGCGGGCTTTCTCTAGTTGCGGTGAACAGGGGCTACTCTTCATTGCGGTGCGCGGGCTTCTCATTGTGGTGGCTTCTTGTTGCAGAGCACGGGCTCTAGGCACGTGGGCTTCAGTAGTTGTGGCGTGCAGGTTCAGTAGTTGTGGCTCATGGGTTCTAGAATGCAGGCTGAGTGATTGTGGCCCACAGGCTTAGTTTCTCTGCGGCATGTGGGATCTTCCTGGACCAGGGCTCGAACTCGTGTCCCCTGCATTGGCAGGCGGATTCTTAACCGCTGTGCCACCAGGGAAGTCCCTGAATTTTAAAATCTTATATTTGACAACTTTTAAAGTGTGTTTTTCTATTAGTGATAGATCCTGCATTTTGAGACTCGAAGTTTAAAACATTTTTATGTTGTGTGCCATTAATTCCACTCCTTTGAGCATCTGGGCTTAATGAATACTTAGAATTTTTCTTCTTGGGTATCCTTGGAAATGAAGGATACTAGTCACTACTCCTGGTTGGAAAACGTTTTTTTTGTTGTTTCCTTTTAAATTATCAGGTTAAATTCTGTGACTATTCTCCCTTGAAGAGCAGATTGTATTTCCAAGGTTTCTGATACAATTCTTAGGGAATGCAGAATGGGTTTCCTAAATGGACAGTGTTGTTTATGGGAGTTGTGTCTCAGCTCATGAAAGCCTGCATGTCAGAAAGCCAGAGTGTGTACTGAAGTATAGTAGAAGGTGCTAGAGAACTGAAATGCTCCGCACAACAGACAGAAGAATGTAACTTACAATTTGACAGCTGAAAACATAGCTCCTGTCTGCACAGCCCCAGCAGGTGTAAGTCAAGATTCAGTCACAGAACCACTCGCTGTGGGTGAGGTGCTGTTGGGGCTCCAGGAGACAAGAGGAGATCTGATAAAAAAAAAATTTGATAGTGAAAAATGTGATGAGTGTCTTGAGAGGTCCAGTAAAGTGCCATGGCAGTCCTTTCACCTAGGACAATCAGAGAAGGCTTCCTGTAGGAGGTGGCATTCACACTGCTCCTTGAGTGAAGATGGTAAGATTTTGAGTAGAGACAGTAAAGATAAGAGCAGATTTTCAGTCCACCCTAGGGGGACCTGTGGCCTGTGATGCAGAAGAGCAGGTCGGTGAGTATAGGCCTAGGAAGGGTTATGGAGTGATGACAGAGGAGAAAGAAGGAAGAGAACAGTCTTTGGGGATGCTAAAGCCAGAAGGAACCTGAGAAGTATAGAAACCACCGGAGATCACTCTTGGTGAGAATACAAGGATTAAGGAAAAGATTGAGGAGGGGGGAAATCCCTGCCGATACAGGAAGGAAAAGAAGTACCTGTAAGGGGTCATCTGTATGCTGAGGACTTCTGTTGGATGAGGTGGCTGCCTTCCCAGGGTCAGGGGTATGAAATACTTTCCATCAAGTAAGCTGGAAAGTTTTGGAAAGTGCAATTGCCTTTATATCAACTTCACAAAACAAAGCATTTCGAACAGAAACATTAAGTTGTTTTCTTTGGGGACCAAAAGATACTTTATCCACCTTCAAGCTGTGACAGATATCAAGGCCAAGCATAGTGTTGATTAAAATCAACTATTTCACTTGATCTATGTGGTTTCATAAGTATATACATAGTTAAAATCAAATTGTACACATAAGACACATTAAAAAATTTTTAATCATAAAAAACCCCAACCATTTCAAACTGTAATTTGTTTCTGGAGTTAGGTAGCCATGGTCAATGGAAGGAATATGGTTTCCATTTTTCAGGCACATCTTTCAAGAAAACTGCAAACCCAAAAAGGCTGGTGTCTCTGACAAGTGAAAATTACCAAAAAAAGTGCCTGCATTTTCATTTTGCTAGACTTTGGCAACAGTAATCAGCATCAGTCTTTGCTTTTGCTCAGGGCTTTGTAGCTTACAAGTTAGGATCTCATAAATTGGATGTAGACAGGCCTGAGTTTGAAATCCAGCACCCACACTTACTTATTACTCACCATCTCTGAACCTTGGGTTTCCCATGGGTGCAGTGGGTTTAGATGATGAATGTGTTGTCGATGCATTTATTTGTGTTCATATTTGTTTATTGTCCATCTTCCGCCATAGAAAGTGAGGAGGGATTTCTTTCTGATTTATTCACTGCTGTGTCGTCAGGGACTAGAACAGTGCCTGGGACGTAGTAAGCCCTTAGTAAACATTGGATGCATGGACAGTTCTGATTTGTGACTTTGGGAGAAGGGAGAAGATAGATGTAACTGGAAGGTGAAAGGTCACAATCCACAGACAGATGAAAGGAAAATGAAGAAAATGGTGTGAATTCCTAGGGTTCGAGGAGGGGGGACCAGAAATGAACAGCATAATTGGATATAAAAGGAAAGTGTGAATATCCTAAGCACACGCACGGGCAGTGTATCTGATACCAGTTAGCTTTGAATATACATTTGCTTTCAACAATTTTTAATTCTTTATAAATTAACAGCTGAAGAGATTCAAATGAATTTTTATCCAATGTGTAGGGTATAAAGGATAACAATAAAATGAACGCTCCACCACCCAATTTAATGGATGAGTAGGAGTAGAACTGGACACCTTCTCATTAAGACAGAACCCTGGAAGGGAGCTACAAGGTAGATTGACTTATGGCAACATCTGCTCATAACAGAGGCAAACATATATTGTATCTGAAAGAAAGTATCTCTAATCCTGTAAAATCTCCACAGATGAAGATTGAACTATTTGGAGTTCACAAAGATCATTGATCATAAAAAAGAACAAGATTCCATTGGGAAAAGTAGGGGGGGAAAAGGAATATTTAAAAACAGCAGATTACATCCTCTCGTTTTCATATATTTGAATCATCATAAATAGCATATTGAATAGTCATGTATGAAATGCATAAAGAACTGAAGGATGGACTCTCAAAACATAGGCAAGCTATAGGTAGGTGATCACCAGGAATGACTACATAGATCTAAATAGGAACAAAATGGAGGTTCAGAAGTGAAAGTATAATCAGGGCCTCCTCCCTTGGGTTCCAATCGCTACCTCAGTTTCCCTTACTTACTAGGAGAGGATGTCTGTACAGAGACCCCAAAAGCTGAAGGCAGAATACAGTCCTAGACTGTTATGTGACCTTGGGCATGTTAAAAAAAGACTTCTCTGGGCCTGTATCCTGAATAAAAGAAAGGAGGTAGATTGGTGGTTTTGAAATCCTCTCTTAGGTGGGAAGCTGCTCCAACAAAATCCTCCCGGATGATGACTGACTGAAGAGGATGCCTTCCCCAGCACTTGACCGTTTATTCCTTCCTTATTTAAGTCTCCATGACGCAGTGCTTCCTGTACTGTATCGAGTTCCTGCACACTCCAGCGGAGTTCTTTTTTGAGTGTGTTTGAATGTTAAGCTAACGCTTATTTCATTGCTTTCAACGAGATGCACTTTTAAGGAGTGTCAAAAACGCAGGCATGAACATTTTTATGACCCTGTACCTTCATCAGGAGAGCGTCCAACTCAATGTAAACGGACTTAATCCCTCCCAAGCCTGATTGGCATTCCATTCCTAAGAGTTAATATCAAGGAAATAATCCAAAAGGCAAAAAAAAAAAAAAAAAAAAAAAAGCCATGTGCATGGAGTTCTCTGTCATAGCATTTTTCATTATAGTGAAAAATGAAAAACTGGGAACAACCAACAGAGGAGGACTGAGTTATGATGCTTCACTGTTATACTAGTGAGTGTGATGCTCATTGTCACATTTGACAGAATAATCACTGTGGAAACTGGGGTAACGAGGAGAAGAGGAAAATGCAGAATCTACTGAAGTATACAGAGGAAGCAGGAGGCCAGCTTGCTTCCCCTGCGTTTCTTTTTTCTTTTTTTTTTTTTTTTGCTGTATGCGGGCCTCTCACTGTTGTGGCCTCTCCCGTTGCGGAGCACAGGCTCCGGACGCGCAGGCCCAGCGGCCATGGCTCACGGGCCCAGCCGCTCCGCGGCACGTGGGATCTTCCCAGACCGGGGCACGAACCCGTGTCCCCTGCATCGGCAGGCGGACTCTCAACCACTGTGCCACCAGGGAAGCCCCTCCCCTGCGTTTCTTCTTCCTCCTTCCTATGTCTTTTCTCAGTTTCTCCCACGTTGCTATGGGAACATGGAAAAATGAGTTGATATATGAGGTCAATAACACAATGGTGATTTTCTGCTTCTGAACTGTGCCAGGGCACGGAATACAAGCACACTGCATGGAAATTAGAGCCCCTCAGGCCTTCAGTGCCTTTTTTCCCCCAACTGGGCCCTGCATGTATTTCTATCACCATCCTTACTGTTCCGGTTTTGTAATGAACTATGAGGACTGGAGCCCGGCACACAGTAGCACTTGACTTACATTGTGACATGAACAAAACCTCCCTTTCCTTCCTCTGTGGTTGTGGCTTACCAGAGAAGCGCCATGTAACTGACGCACTGAAACAGCCAGAGGAACTGAGAAAGCAAAAGAAGCAGTGCTTTCAACTTTTTCTGTCTTACAAAGTGCTTGGTGAAACTGTAAGAGGATATTTAGCAGCACAAAAAGTAGGCCAAGGGTAAGAAAAACTCTCCATACCCAAGAGAATTCAGATGACCAAATTAAGTCTGATCCAGAATAAACAGTTCTCATCTGGAAATCTAGCAGTTCCAGAAAGTACTGTCTGGGGGGAAAAAGGCCCACGATGTCGAGCTGCATAATTATGTAACCCTCCAGGAAAGAGGGAAGAAGTGCCATCGTACAGGGGTGCACGGGGAAAATCAAATGTGAGCAAGTAACAGTTCTCAGGCCTCAAAGAGGAAGACTTTTTTGCTGAAGAGAAACCAGGCCCTTTCCCATGAACTTGACCAGCTTCAGTTTTCCCCATCCTCACCCAGCATCCAGAGCCTAAAACAAGGTTGTTATTTCAAATCCCTCCAATAGAAATAACTTTCCAATAGTCATGTGAGTAGTGTTGCACGTGAAGGAACTCACCTGAAATGAAACGGAAGCTTAGCTATTATGAATAGGTCAAGACCATTCATGTTAGTATTTTATCAGGAAAAGCATTATCATTGTCCCCTTACAGGTCACTTAAACACATCAAACAAATTAAATGCCAGATGGTTAGAGGAATTTAAAATATAACTTTCTCCCACAAATTGTAAAAATCCAAGCTTGAAATTGAAAGCAGGGACTGGAGGAGATATATGTACACCCAGTTTCATAGCAGCATTTTTCACAGTCATCATGGGGTGTGCACAACCCAAGTGTCCATCGCTGGATAAATAAAATGTGGTGGATACATATACATACAATGGAATATTTTTCAGCCTTTAAAAGGAAAGAAACCTGATACATGCTGCAATGTGGATGAACCATGAGAACATTACATTCAGTGAAATAAGCCAGTCACAAAAGGACAACTACTGTATTGATTCCCCTGGTGTGAGTCACCTAGAATAGTCAAACTCACAGAGACTGAAATTAGAAGGGTGATTGCCAGAGGCTGGGGGAAGGGAGGAATGGGAAGCTATTGTTTAATAGGTACAGAGTTTCAGTTTTGCAAGATAAAAAGTTCTGGAGGTGTATGGTGGTGATGCTGGCCCAACAATTTGAATGTACTTAATGCCACCAAACTGTATACTTAAAAATACTTAACATGGTAAATTTTATGTGTGTTTTACCACAACTGTTAATGCAGGCTTGATTCCACCAGTCCTTTGTTTAATGATAGAAAAGCTCCTAATTTTATGTCTTGTACTTTTACTGGGGGCTCTGTACAAGATATTTTGGGTAAATAGAGGACTCTGTTACATCCTGTTAAAAAAAAAATTTCTTAACACATAGGAGTCAACCTAATTAATTATAAGGACGTTGCTCTTTCCGCAGCACCCAGGGTGAACCTATTCCAATACCTCATGCCTATAGTGGTCGTGGTTATGCAGGTCTAATCCCTTAACAACAAACTCTGAAGACAATACTTCTTTTAACCTCAAGTAGAAATTAATCTTTATATTTCACTTATTCATCCAATAGTAATAATTATTACTGACACATATTGAACAATTGGATATGCTAGAAAACGTGCTAACAACTTTGACATGTGTAATATAAAGTTAATAATCCTATTAGTAGAAATTATTATCCCCAATTTTTGGAGGAAAAACTTGAACGAAGGTGAAACTCAAATTCACATCATCCGTAACCCACCATGCTCAAAAAGACCATTGAACTCAGAGAGACATAGGGGATCTTCAAGTTCAGTCGCTTCATTGTTGTTTACCTTCATTATGGAAATTTTCAAGTACATACAAAAGTAGTCAGGAGAGTATAATAAACTTCCTTTTAAAAAAAATTATTATTTATTTGGCTGTGCCAGGTCTGCGGGATCTAGTTCCCTGACCAGGGATCAAACCCAGGCCCCCTGCATTGGGGGTAGTGCAGAGTCTTAACTGCTGGACCACCAGGGAAGTTCCTAAGCCTTTTATAATAAACCACTCAGCTTCAGTACTCATCAATTTATAGTCAATCTTTTTTTTTTTAAGATTCTTTTATGTGGATCATTTTTAAACTCTTTATTGAACTTGTTACAATATTGCTTCTGTTTTATGTTTTGGTTTTTTGGCCCTGAGGCATGTGGGATCTTAGCTCCCCGACCAGGGATCGAACCCACAACCCATGCATTGAAAGCCTTAACCACTGGACTGCCAGGGAAGTCCCCTATAGTCAATCTATTTCATCTTTACCCTCACTTATTTCCCTCCCTCCCATAGAATATTTTTGCCATATGATTTTTTTTTTTTTTTTTTTTGTCTGTGTTGGGTCTTCGTTGCTGTGCACAGGCTTTTTCTAGTTGCGGTGAGCGGGGGCTACTCTTTGTTGCAGTGCACAGGCTCTAGGGCGTGCAGGCATCAGTAGTTGTGACACAAGGGCTCAGTAGTTGTGACTCTCGGGCTCTAGAGCACAGGCCAGTAGTTGTGGTGCATGGGCTTAGCTGCTCCGCGGCATGAAGGATCTTCCTGGACCAGGGCTCGAACCCGTGTCTCCTGCATTGGCAGGCAGATTCTTAACCACTGCGCCACCAGGGAAGCCCGCCATGTGATTTTCTAAAGTTTTTATTTGGAAATAATTTCAAACCTACATATAAGTTGCAAAAATGAAAATAGTAAAAAACCAAATACCCATTACCTTTTACTTTCATCTATTATTAACATTTATTCTATTTGCTTCATTTATAGGTCTCTCTCTCTCTCTCTCTCATACACACACACACACACACACACACACACACACACACACACACACACTTTTTTGGGGGAACGATTTGAGGGTAACATACATCACAACCCTTTATCCCTAAATACTTCATTGTGTATTTCCTAAGAATAAGGATATTCTCTTATAGTCCATAGTATAATTATCAACCTCAGTAAATTGAACATTGACTCAATAATTTTATCTACTGTACCATTCTTATTCCAATTTTGTCAATTGTGTTCTTTAGAACTTTTTTTTTTTCCCGCACCATACAGCCTGTGGGATCTTAGTTAGTGGGAACTGAGGAGGCCTCAGTTCCTTGCCACATGGGCCTCTCCCTGGGGTTGCTTGTGTGTCCTCATAGCATGGTACTGGCCTCATCTAGAGCAAGTGATCCCTGAGAGGGCAAGGAGAGGGCAAAGCCTTGTGACCTAGTCTTAGAAGTCACACACTGTCATCTCCACTACAGTCAACTCATTAGATGTGAGGGATCAAGTCCAGCCCACATTCCAGGGAAGGGAAATTTAGCTCCAATTTTTTTTTTTTTAAGTTACAACTTTTTTTTTTTTTTGTGGCTGCACCACGCGGCTTGTGGGATCTTAGTTCCCTGACCAGGAATTGAACCCGTGCCCTTGGCAGTGAAAGTGCCGAGTCCTAACCACTGGACCACCAGGGAATTCCCTAAAGTTCCAACTCTTGAAGGGAGAATATCAAAGAATTGGGGGACATATGTTAGGACCATTACAGAATCCATTGATGATTCTTGCCTGATGTAATCCTTACTCAAAATAACGATTTCCCACCTATTCTGTATTATTTTTAAAGCGAATTCTAGCATCATATTTCATCTGTAAATTTTTGAGAATGTATCTCAAAAAATAAATATTTTTTAATATTATAAACTGATGATATTATCAAGTAGCAAGTCAGTATTCAAGTTTCCATTTGTCCCATGAATGCTGTATTTTCTGAGATACAATTCACATGCCATAAAATTCACCCTTTTAAAGTGTACAGTCCAGTGGTTTATAGTATTTTCACAAAGTTGTACAGTCATCACCACTAGTTTTATCACACCAAGAAGAAACCCTGTATCCATTAGCAGTCGCTACCCATTTCCAAATTAATTTCTGTGGGTATGCCTCTTCTGGACATTTCATATAAGTGGAATAATTACAATATGTGGTCTTTTATGTCTGGCTTCATTTGAAACCGTGGTGCAATCCACGTCACCTGCCTTCACTAATCAAGGTTTTAAGACTTTCAGGTCCTCCAAGCAGCACGTAGCCTAAACAATATGTTTGCCCAAGGTGTTTTCCAGGAACTTGGAGTCAGCTGCCTCTGCTTCTAGTTGAGCCAAGAGTCAGCTCTGTCTGGTTTGAGCCGAGCTGCTTAGGACTGGATAGGACCACTGACCCTTCAACTGGGCATACGGGAGCATCCGCTTGTGACATACTGAACGTGCAGAGGCCTGCCCAGAACAATTATCACACCTTTTTCCAATAACCTTTCCTCTCTCTCCACGCCTCAGACTGCCCTGCTTCTTTGTTCGTTTTCCCATAAATACCTGAGCCCCTTGCCTTTGGGAAGGCAGATTTGAGATTTGTCTTCCCGTCTTGCTTTGCTGAAGACCTCGGCGTCTCACCATTTTGACTTTCTGCGCATCCGGCAGAACAAACCTGTTTCGGTAACACCCTCACTTAGTATAAAGTTTTTAAGGTTGATCTGTTGTAACGTGAATAAGGAACTTCATTCCTTGCTGTGGCTGAATAATATTCCTTTGTATGGATTTACCAGGCTTTGTTTATCCATTTTTTTGGCTATTACGAATAATTGCTTATGTACAAGTGTTTGTGTGGAGCCATATTTATTTTTAGTTTGTTTGAATTGGTACTGAACTACAGTCTACACAAGGCCATTAGTTGATAAATCTTTCAAGTCACCACAGGTTCCTCCTCTACAACTTTGTATTTTTTTCCAGTTTGTTGAAGAAATTGGGTCATTTGTCCTGTACAGTTTTCCAAGATCTGGATTTTGCTGATTGGATCCTTTAGGCATAAATAATTTAACATGTTCTTCTAACATCTGTAGTTTCATAGGTTGGTAGCTGGGTATAGAGACTTGATCACATTCACACTTGATGGGGGCGGGAGGGCTGGCAAGATTACATGCTATGGCCTGTTACTCTACAAACATAAAGTCCCAAACTTGCCTTAATAAAAGGTGAAAATGGGGCTTCCCTGGTGGCGCAGTGGTTGAGAGTCCGCCTGCCGATGCAGGGGACGCGTGTTCATGCCCCGGTTCGGGAGGATCCCACATGCCGTGGAGCGGCTGGGCCCGTGAGCCATGGCCGCTGAGCCTGCGCGTCCGGAGGCTGTGCTCCTCAATGGGAAAGGCCACAACAGTGAGAGGCCCGCGTACCAAAAAAAAAAAGGTGAAAATGTTACTGTTTAGTATATTTTATGAAGAAATTGAGCTTCATAAGTGGACAAATATGGGGAATTATATATAATCAGTATTAATTTAAATGATCTTATTCTGGTGAATGTGATTTTTTTTTTAAGGGAGTATGAAGCCCTTTTCAAATTCTCATCTCAACAGAGCAGACTACTGAGTGAACGAGTCCACAGCGTGACCATATTAATAGGCTTCTCGTCTTTAAGTCTTCATCCCTTCTTTCTCTTAATTACTGAAGTGCAAATTGCTTCAGAGAAATTTAAATACTAGTATTTGAACTTTATGCATAATTCTTTTTTTTCCCCACGCCACGCAGCATGCGGGATCCTAGTTCCCTGACCAAGGATCAAACCCGGGCCCTCGGCAGTGAGAGTGCAGAGTCCTAACCACTGGGCCGCCAGGAAATTCCCTATACAGAATATTCTTTGTAGTTCCTTTTTATTTTTCAAGGGTGAACTGCTTTTTAATAAGTCAATATCTGTTTATACTTTTCTTTTGGTTTGGGTCATGATGTTTGATCATGAGAGCTTTCAGTGGAATGTGGAATAGGAGAAAGAAAAAAAATCTGCCAAATGTGTTAGAAAGCATTGGAAATAGAAGTGCTGGTTCCTATTTAAAACACTTCTCTTTGCTGCATACACCAAGATGAGAGTAAAAGATGCCTTAATATTTAATCTTTATATTGTTAGAGACAATGGTTTTAGTAAATTCCTATTTATCTGTGGTGTATTTTTAGTTTTTTGATGACTGAGTTATTCTAAGTGGTTTCACATAAAACCACATTTCAAGCCTTGTTTGTTTTCAAGTATACAAATGTATGTCTCAGCCCAAGCATCTTTGTAAAAATAGGCATAGAAGTCTTTTAAATGCTGAACTGTAGTACCTGCTTGATTTATGTTTTTAGTCAGTAATAGAGGAAACTATTAGTACAGTTTTATCAGGAAGTTACTGATGTGTATGTGCGATTTACAGTGATTCTGTATATGTTCCCCAGCTTCAAAACACTTGGAGCTACTGCTGTGGTTTCTGGAAGGGTCAGTTGTTGGTTCTTAAAGTTACACCTGTGCAGCTTGGGTTTGAGTTTTTAAAGACTAGTTAACTTTTAAAGAAATTTCCTTAGCCAAAGAGCAGTTTGAGTTGTATCCATGGTTTTTGCTGGGTTAACATCAGCTTCAGTTAAGTCGTTTGAATTATAAAGTAAGTATAATTATGGTGAAGAAGATCAGTCTCATTTTTAAATGCTGAATCACATTTTATTTCTTTAATTAATACAATAGAAACATCAAAATTCAGGATCACTGAAACGCCAACTTTTGTTTTGGGGTTGTGTGTGTAGTTGTGTTGATTTGTTTGTTTGTTTTTAAATTTATTTATTTTATTTTATTTTTATTCTTGGGTGCATTGGGTCTTTGTTACTGCGTGTGGGCCTTCTCTAGTTGCGGCGAGCGGGGGCTACTCTTCGTTGCGGTGTGCAGGCTTCTCATTGCGGTGGCTTCTCTGGTTGCGGAGCGCAGGCTCTAGGCGCGCGGGCTTCAGTAGTTGTGGCACACAGGCTTAGTTGCTCTGCGGCATGTGGGATCTTCCCGGACCAGGGCTCGAACCCGTGTCCCCGGCATTGGCAGGCAGATTCTTAACCACTGCACCACCAGGGAAGCCCATGTTTGCTTGTTTTTTAAAGAAACTGAAACTGCTATATCTGCTAGTGAAAGAAAATGCTTTGTTTTGCTCTGAAGATTCTGCAGTTGTTTAGGTGTATCTTGGTGCATAAATTACAAAGAATAATGCTAGTTAAATGCCAATGAACTATTTTACTCTTTTTATGTGAAACATACAAATTTCGGAGGGTGATGGTGGCAGTGGTGCATCTTACTACCTTATGTAAAACACCTGAACATTTTCATCAATATTGCCATCATCTATTTAATATTCCCAATATATTTTCTCAAAGTCTGTTTACTTAAAATTGTATGGAATGATATAATCGATAAAATCTGAATTACACACACACACACACACACACACACACACAAAGTAATAGTTCAGTTTATAAAAATAAGTTTCTGTATTTTGTCAGGAACACAAATAGAATTTTTGACATTCATTATATTAGATGATTAATGATATTTCTTTTGATATAAAGTTCTCTTATTTAGGGTTTAATATTCCATATATTCTAATGAGTACACTTTTCCCAAATAAAAATAATTAAGACATTTTGAAATTTTTCATGCTAATGTTTTAATTTCTGAAGACAATAAAGAAAAGAGATTAAATATTTAGTAGACCATTTCCAGGAAAAAAAAACATTGACATATTTTATAGTGGTATCCCCTAGGAGGTTCCGTGGATTAAGTTCCTTTGCGTACCACTAAACAGCTGGCACTCTCCCACAGAGAGAAGAATATTTTCAACATGGAAAATATATGATACACCATGTGCTTAGTATTGGGAAAATATCTACTTTCAAATACATATATTAATGTTTGTATTTCAGTGTTTTTCCTCTAAAAATAATGTTACTGGTACAATGAAAAATAACAGGGAAAAGGAATCACAATAAAAATGAAAGGGGATGGGCTTCCCTGGTGGCGCAGTGGTTGAGAGTCTGCCTGCCGATGCAGGGGACATGGGTTCATGCCCCGGTCCGGGAAGATCCCACATGCCGCGGAGCGGCTAGGCCCGTGAGCCATGGCTGCTGAGCCTGCACGTCCAGAGCCTGTGCTCCGCAATGGGACAGGCCACAGCAGTGAGAGGCCCGCGTACCGCAAAAAAAAAAAAAAAAAAAAAACTACCATGCAGGCTACTCCATGTTTGGGGCTGGCTTCACAGTGGGCCTGTCTAACCTCTTCTGTGGAGTCTGTGTGGGCATCATGGGCAGTGGAGCCACCTCGGCTGATGTGCAGAACCCCAGCCTCTTTGTAAAGATTCTCATTGTGGACATCTTTGGCAGCGCCATTGGCCTCTTTGGGGTCATCGTTGCAATCCTTCAGACCTCCAGAGTGAAGATGGGTGATTAGATGATCTGTGTGGGTGGGGCCACCCCCCACTCTTATTTATTTTTGGTTTTCCCAGGACAGCTGGAGCTGTGCCCCTTAGGCTTTCAGGGGGCTTGGTGTTCAGGGCCCTCCCTGCACTCACTTCTGCTGCCTGTGGACTTGGAGGCACTGCCTGGCTGGCCCCTCAGTGTGGCGAGTGGGCTGCTGCTGACTGTGTGCAGCTTTGCACCCGTGTCCCACCTCTACCTCCAACCCATCTTCCCAGTGTTTGTGAAATAAACATGGTATTTGTCTGGGTCAAAAAAAGTGAAAGGGAAATGTGTTATAATTCAGAAGCTTTAATTTGCAACAAATCATTAGCCTAATATATCTTCCTCTTGTTGGAGTTTTTATTCTTACTGTTGCTCATACTGCCCTCTCTCTGCTCAGTGGTTTTTTGGTTCATTTTTAATTTTTTGTGGCCTCATCTATCTCTACACAGCCAGACCTGAGAACTGATTCCAGGGAGCCTCGATGCTGAGTCACAGTGGAACACACGTTTGTAGTTAGCTCTTGCACAGTTGCCCTTGGGCGTCAGGCCCCTGTGGCCCACCAGGCCATATTCCTGGGACCAGAGGTTTGCCCACACTATGTGATTGACGAGGAGGTTTGAATGGTGGTTACAGTCCCTGCTGTCCTTGTGGGTCTAGCAGTCAAGAATCCCAGGTGTCTCCCATCCCATGGAGCAGTAGTCAGGCCTGGTCAATGGTTCATGTTGACTGTTGGGCTGCAGAGTCATTTAACATGACTCTAATAGTCTTTGATAGCTTTCTTTATATCTTGTATAAGATATTCTAGGTTCCTTGTACATTTCTTCTTTTATTTATTTTTTTGCAATTGAAGTTATTCTTTTTTTAATTTAATTTTTATTTTATATTGGAGTATAGTTGATTTACAATCTTGTGTTAGTTTCAGGTGTACAGAAAAGTGATTCAGTTATACATATACATATTTCCATTCTTTTTCAGATTCTTTTCCCATATAGGTTATTACAGAATATTGAGTAAATTTCCCTGTGCTATACAGCAGGTCCTTGTTGATTTATCTTTTTTATTTATAGTAGTGTGTATATGTTAATCCCAAACTCCTAATTTATCCCTCTCCCCTCCCACCTTTCCCCTTTGGTAACCATAAGTTTGTTTTTGAAGTTTATAGGTCTGTTTTTGTTTTGTAAATAAGTTCATTTGTATCATTTGTTTAGATTCCGCATATAAGTGACATCATATGATATTTGTCTTTCTCTGTCTGACTGACTTCACTTAGTATGATAATCTCTAGGTCCATTCATGTTGCTGCAGATGGCATTATTTCATTCTTTTTTATGGCTGAGTAATATTCCTGTGTGTGTGTGTGTGTGTGTGTGTGTATGTATGTATCACATCTTGTTTATCCATTCCTGTGTTGATGGACTTAGGTTGCTTCTATGTCTTGGCTATTGTAAATAGTGCTGCAATGAAACATTGGGGTGCATGTATCTTTTGTAATTATGGTTTACTCTAGATATATGCCCAGGAGAGGGATTACTGGATCATATATGCTAGTTCTATTTTTAGTTTTTTAAGGAACCCCTATGCTGTTCTCCATAGTGGTTGTACCAATTTACATTCCCACCAACAGTGTAGGAGGGTTCCCTTTTCTCCACACCCTCTCCAGCATTTATTGTTTGTAGACTTTTTTTTTTCTTTTGCGGTACGCGGGCCTCTCACTGTCGTGGCCTCTCCCGTTGTGGAGCACAGGCTCCGGACGCGCAGGCTCAGCGGCCGTGGCTCACGGGCCCAGCCGCTCCATGGCATGTGGGATCCTCCCAGACCAGGGCACGAACCCGTGTCCCCTGCATCGGCAGGCGGACTCTCAACCACTGCGCCACCAGGGAAGCCCCTGTTTGTAGACTTTTTTTTTTTTTTTTTTTTTTTTTTGCGGTATGCGGGCCTCTCACTGTTGTGGCCTCTCCCGTTCCGGAGCACAGGCTCCGGATGCGCAGGCTCAGCGGCCATGGCTCACGGGCCCAGCCGCTCCGCGGCATATGGGATCCTCCCGGACCGGGGCACGAACCCGTATCCCCTGCATCGGCAGGCGGACTCTCAACCACTGCGCCACCAGGGAAGCCCCTGTTTGTAGACTTTTTGATGATGGCCATTCTGACTGGTGTGAGGTGATACCTCACTGTAGTTTTGATTTGCATTTCTCTAATAATTAGGGATGTTGAGCATCTTGTTATGTGATTTTGGCCATCTGTATGTCTTCTTTGGAGAAATGTCTATTTAGATCTTCTGTCCATTTTTTTGATTGGTTTTTTTTTTATATTGAGCTGTATGTATATTTTGGAGATTAATCCCTTGTTGGTTGCATTGTTTGCAAATATTTCCTCCCATTCTGAGGATTGTCTTTTCGTTTTATTTATAGTTTCCTTTGCTGTGCAGAAGCTTTTAAGTTTAATTAGGTCCGATTTGTTTATTTTTGGTTTTATTTTCATTACTCTAGGAAGTGGATCCAAAAAGATACTGCTGCGATTTATGTCAAAGAGTGCCCTATATTTCCCTCTAAGAGTTTTAAATAGTATTCAGTCTTACATTTAAGTCTTTAATCCATTTTGAGTTTATTTTTGTGTATGGTGTTAGAGAATGTTCTAATTTCATTCTTTTACATGTAGCTGTCCAGTTTTCCCAGCACCACTTATTGAAGTGATTGTCTTTTCTCCATTGTATATTCTTGCCTCCTTTGTCATAGATTGGCCATAGGTACATGAGTTTATTTCTGTGCTTTCTGTCCTATCCCATTGAGCTATATTTCTCTTTTTGTGACAATACTATACTATTTATTACTGTAGCTTTGTAGTATAGTCTGAAGTCAGGGAGCCTGGTTCCTCCAGTTCTGTTTTTCTTTCTTAGGATTGCTTTGGCTATTCAGGGTCTTTTGTGATTCCATACAAATTAAAAATTTTTTGTTCTAGTGAAAAATGCCATTGGTATTTGATAAAGATTGCATTGAATCTAGATTACCTTGGGTAGTATAATCATTTTGACAGTATTGGTTCTTCCAATCCAAGAACATGGTATATCTTTCCATCTGTTTGTGTCATCTTCGATTGCTTTTATCAGCGTCTCATAGTTTTCGAGTACAGGTTTTTTGCCTCCTTTATTCTTTGTGATGGTAAATACGATTGTTTCCTTAATTTCTCTTATCTTTCGTTGTCAGTGTATAGAAACGCAAGAGGGACTTCCCTGGTGGTCCAGCGGTTAAGACTCTGTGCTCCCAATGCAGGGGGCCTGGGTTCGATCCATGGTCAGGGAACTAGATCCTGCATGCTGCAACTAAAAGAGCCCACATGCTGCAGTGAACATCCCGCGTGCTGCAACGAAGATCCCACATCCTACAACTAAGACCTGCTGCAGCCAAATAAATAAATAAATGTTAAAAAAAAAGAAATGCGAGAGATTTCTGTGTATTAATTTTGTATCCTGCGACTTTACCAAATTCATTGATGAGCTCTAGTAGTTTTCTGGTAGCATCTTTGGGATTTTCTGTGTATAGTATCTTGTCATCTGCAAACAGTGACAGTTTTACTTCTTCTTTTCCAATTTGTATTCCTGTTCTTTCTTTTTCTTCTCTGATTGCCATGGCTAGGACTTCCAAAACTACGTTGAATAAGAGTGGCAAGAATGGACGTCCTGGTCTTGCTCCTGATCTTAGAGGAAATGCTTTCAACTTTTCACCATTGGGAGTATGATGTTAGCTGTGAGCTTGTCATATATGGCCTTTATTATGTTGAGGTAGTTTCCCTCTGTGCCCACTTTCTGGAGAGTTTTTATCATAAATCTGTTGAATTTTATCAAAAGCTTGTTCTGCATCTATTGAGATGATCATATGTTTTTTATTCTTCAACTTGTTAATGTGTGGAAAACATCACGTTTAGTCACCTTGGAGCCCACTGCCTGGTCCCATTGTTTTCCCCCATCCCTATTCCCGACCACCCTTTGATCTCTCATTTCTGGAAACAGTAAGCCCATTCATCTATTGTAGAGTAACCCCCGTGACTCAATATTACCATAGTGTGATGTCATTTTGTGCTCTTTTGAACAATTAAAAGACTTTTTTTGAAAAAAAAAATTTTGTATCACACTGAATGATATGCAGATATTAAAAAACCTTTGCATCCCTGGGATAAATCCCACTTGATCATGCTGTATGATCCTTCTAATGTGTTGTTGGATTCTGTTTGCTAGTATTTTGTTGAGGATTTTTGTATCTATGTTCATTGGCCTATAATTTTCTTTTTTTGTGGTATCTTTGTCTCATTTTGTAATCAGGGTGATGGTGGCCTCATAGAATGAGTTTGGGAGTGTTCCTTCCTCTGCAGTTTTTTAGAATAGTTTCAGAAGGATAGGTGTTAACTCTTCTCTAAATGTTTGATTGAATTCACCTGTGAAGCCATCTGGTCTTGGACTTTTGTTTGTTGTAGGTTTTTAAATCACAGTTTCAATTTCAGTACTTGTGATTGGTTTATTCATATTTTCTATTTCTTTCTGGTTCAGGTTTGGAAGGTTATACGTTTCTAAGAATTTGTCCATTTCCTCTAGGTTGTCCATTTTACTGGCATATTGTTGCTTGTAGTAGTTTCTTATGATCCTTTGTATATCTGTGGTGTCAGTTGTATCTTCTTTATTTTTAATTTTATTGATTTCAGATCTCTCCCTTTTTTCTTGATGCCTCTGGCTAAAGGTTTATCAATTTTGTTTATCTTCTCAAAGAACCAGCTTTTCGTTTATTGATGTTTTCTATATTTTTCTTTGTCTCTATTTCATTTATCTCTGCTCTGATCTTTATGATTTCTTTCCTTCTACTAACTTTGGGTTTTGTTTGTTCTTCTTTCTCTAGTTGCTTTAGGTGTAATTTTAGGTTGTTAATTTGAGATGTTTCTTGTTTCCTGAGGTAAGATTGTATTGCTATAAAATTCCTTCTGAGGACTGCCCTTGCTGCATCCCATAGGTGTTGGCTCACTGTGTTTTCATTTTCATTTGTCTCTAGGTATTTTTTGATTATCTCTTTGATTTCTTCTGTGATCCCTTGGTTGATTACTAACATATTGTTTAGCCTCCATGTGTTTGTGTTTTTTACAGTTTTATTCTTGTAATTGATTTCTAATCTCATAGTGCATAGTGGTCGGAAAAGATGCTTGATATGATTTAAATTTTTGTAAATTTACCGAGTCTTGCTTTGTGGTGCAGCATTTGATCTGTCCTGGAGAATGTTCCATGTGCAGTTGAGAAAAATGTGTATTCTGCTGCTTTGGGATGGAATGTTCTATAATTATCAATTAAGTCCATCTGGTCTAATGTGTCATTTAAGGCCTGTGTTTCCTTAGTGATTTTCTGTCTGGATGATCTGTCCATTGATGAAAGTGGGGTGTTAAAGTCCCCCACTGTTATTGTGTTACTGTCGATTTTTTCCTTTTATGGCCTGTTAGCATTTGCCTTATATATTGAGGTTCTCCTATGTTGGGTGCATATATATATATATATATAGTTTTTTTTTTTTAATTAGTTGATTTGTTTATTTTTGGCTGCATTGGGTCTTCATTGCTGCACCCAGGCTTTTCTTTAGTTGCGGCGAGCGGGGGCTACTCTTTGTTGCGGTGTGCGGGCTTCTCATTGCAGTGGCTTCTCGTTGCAGAGCACAGGCTCTAGGCACATGGGCTTCAGTAGTTGTGGCACATTGGCTCAGTAGTTGTGGCTTGTGGGCTCTAGAGCACAGGCTTAGTAGTTTTGGTGCACAGGCTTAGTTGCTCTATGGCATGTGGAATCTTCCTGGACCAGGTCTCGAACCCATGTCCCCTGCATTGGCAGGTGGACTTTCAACCACTGCACCACCAGGGAAGTCCATTGGGTTCATATATGTTTACAATAGTTATATCTTCTTCTTGGATTGATCCCTTGATCATTATGGAGTGTCCTTCTTTGTCTCTTGTAACAATCTTTATTTTAAAGTCTATTTTGTCTGATATGGGTATCACTACTCCAGCTTTCTTTTTATTTCCATTTGCATGGAATACCTTTTTCCATCCCCTCACTTTGTCTGTGTTTGTCCCTACATCTGAAATGGGTCTCTTGTAGACAGCATGTATACAGGTCTTCCTTTTGTATCCATTCAGCCAGTCTATGACTTAATTGGAGTATTTAATCTGTTACATTTAAGGTAATTATTGATATTATGTTCCCATTGCCATTTTGTTAATTGTTATGGATTTGTTTTTGTAGGTCTTTTTTTTTTTTTTCTTGTGCTATGCAGGCCTCTCACTGTTGTGGCCTCTCCTGTTGCGGAGCATAGGCTCCGGACGTGCAGACTCAGCGGCCATGGCCCACAGGCCCAGCCGCTCCGCGGCATGTGGGATCCTCCCGGGCCGGGGCACAAACCCGTGTCCCCTGCATCAGCAGGCGGATTCTCAACCACTGCGCCAGCAGGGAAGCCCTTGTAGGTCTTTTTTCTTCCCTTCCTCTTTTGTTCTCTTCTCTTGTGATTTGATGGCTATCATTAGTGTTGTGTTTGGATTGCTTTTTCTTGTGTGTGTGTGTGTGTGTGTGTATTGTAGATTTTTGGTTTGTGGTTACCATGAGGTTTTGATATAGCAGTCTATATATATACAAGATTGTGTTAAGTTGCTAGTCTCTTAATTTCAAATGCATTTCCAATATCCTGCATTTGTACTCTCCTTTTCTCACAGTTGCTGGTTTTGATATCATATTTGTGTGTGGATGATTTCCTACCTTGCTGTATGTTTGCCTTTACTGGTGGGCTTTCCCATTCATAATTTTCTTGTTTCTAGCTGTGGCCTTTCTTTTCCATCTAGAGAAGTTCCTTTAACATTTGTTGCAAAGCTGGTCTGGTCATGCTGAATTCTCTTAGCTTTTGGTTGCCTGTAAAGCTTTTGACTTGTCCATCAACTCTGAACAAGAGCCTTGCTGGGTAGAATATTCTTGGTTGTAGGTTTTTCTCTTTCTTCTCTTTAAATATGTCATGCCACTACCTTCTGACCTGCAGAGTTTCTGCTGAGAAATCAGCTGATAACCTCTTGGGGATTCCCTTGTATGTTATTTGCTGCTTTTCTCTTGTTCCTTTTAATATTTTCTCTTTGTTTTTAATTTTTGTGAATTTGATTAATATGTGTCTTGATGTGTTCCTCCTTGGTCTTATCCTGTGTTGGACTCTGCGCTTCCTGGACTTGAGTGTTTCTTTTCCCACGTTAGGGAAGTTTTCGGCTATTATCTCTTCGAATATTTTCTCAGGCCCGTTTTCTCTCTCTTCTCTTTCTGGGACCCCTACAATGCAAACGTTGGTGCATTTGATGTTGTCCCAGAGATCTCTTAGACTGTCCTCATTTCTTTTCATTCTTTTTTCTTCTGCTCCACAGCAGTGATTTCCATCAATCTGTCTTCCAGCTCACTTATTCGTTCTTCTGCCTCATTTATTCTATTAACTCCTTATTGTGTATTTTTCATTTTGGTTATTGTTCACCTGTTTGTTTGTTCTTTAAATCTTCTAGCTCTTTGTAAAACATTTCATGTATCTTCTTGGTCTGTGCCTCCATTCTTTTTCTGAGGTCTTGGGTCATCTTTACTATCATTACTCTGAATTCTTTTTCAGAAAGATTGCCTATCTCCACTTCATTTAGTTGGTCTTTTGGAGTTTTATCTTGTTCCTTTGTCTGCAACATATTTCTCTGCCGACTCTTTGTCTAACTTTCTGTGTTTGTGGCCTCTGTTCCTCAGGCTGCAGGATTGTAGCTCTTCTAGCTTCTGGTGTCTGTCCCCTGGTGGGTGAGGTTGGTCCAGGGCCTGTGCAAGCATCCTGGTGGGAGGGACCAGTGGGAGGGACTCCCTGCCCACTGGTGCGTGGAGCTGGGTGTCCTGTCCCTTTTGTGGGTAGGGCTGTATCAAGGGATATGTGTACAGGCAACTGTGGGATCAGGACTACTTTAGGCAGCCTGTCTGCTGATGGGTGGGGCTGTGTTCCCACCCAGTTGGTTGTTTGGCCTGAGGTGTCCCGGCACTGGAGCCTGCAGGCTGTTGGATGGGGCCAGGTCTCAGTACCAAACTGGTGACCTCCAGGAGAGCTCATGCCAATGAATATTCACTGGGGCCTCTACCACCAGTGTCCTTGCCCCCACTGTGTGCCACAGCTGACCTCTGCCTCCCCCGGGAGACCCTCCAAGACCCACAGGTAAGTCTGGCCCAAGCTCCCAGTGCATGTGAAACCTTGTGTGTGTGCTCTAAGAGTGGAGTCTTTGTTTCCCCCAGTCCTGTGGAGCTCAGGCACTCAAGCCCTGCTGGCCTTCAAAGCCAAATGCTCTGGGGGCTCCTCCTGATGCAAGACCCCCAGGCTGAGAAGCCTGACGTGGGGCTCAGAACTTGCACTCTTGTGGGAGAAACTCTGTCTGCAATATAATTATTTTCCAGGTTGTGGGTCACCCACCTGGCAGGTATGGGATTTGATTATATCATGAAAGCACCCCTTCTACCATCTCATTGTGGCTTCTTTTTGTCTTTGGATGTAGACTATCATTTTTGGTGGGTTCGAGTCTTTTTTTTGATAGTTGTTCAGCAGTTAGTTGTGATTTTGGTGTTTTTCATGAGAGGTGAGCTCAAGTCCTTCTACTCTGCCATCTTATCTCTAACTTATAGCTTCCTTTGTACATTTCTTGCCTCACATCTGGAATTAGCCTTTTTTTTTTTTTTTTTTTGTCAAGAATCTTTGTTTCCTTTAGTGGGAAGTATTATTTCAAGACTACCATCCACGGGCTAGGATGCTCACTGTCATAGGATTGGTGATTGTTTTGAGGCCTGTTCAATAGAAAGGAGAAATTTTTTTTTAAATAAAATGTATTGTGAATTTGTATAGGGTTTTATTTATAAAACCCTGCAAACTCAGGGTTTTACTTATCCTCTTCTACTCTTCCTTTCTCCTCTGCAGGGAATTCCAGTTCTAAGAAGATTCTGGTAATAACAGGTTAGATTATTACTCATTTGCTTTAACCACAATATACACACAATAGTCTTAGAATACTAATACCAACACTACCACTAATAACGTGACTAAAAAAAGTTAAAGGTTGGGGCTTCCCTGGTGGCGCAGTGGTTGAGAGTCCGCCTGCCGATGCAGAGGACACGGGTTCGTGCCCCGGTCTGGGAGGATCCCACATGCCGCGGAGTGGCTGGGCCCGTGAGCCATGGCTGCTGAGCCTGCGCGTCCGGAGCCTGTGCTCCGCAGCGGGAGAGGCCACAGCAGTGAGAGGCCCGCATACCGCAAAAAAAAAAAAAAAAAAAAAAAAAAAAAGTTAAAGGTTTTTTTTTCCTTTCTTTTTTTTCCTTAGGGTTTATTCCACTAGGGATGCACAAATTACTGTTTTAAGTTGATTGAAACTTCCTTTTTGTGGGGTTATGCCACCCCCATATACTAATTTAGATTCTTTAGCTTCATCTTAAAATCTTTAATTTTAAATTTGTTTTATAATTATGTAAAATATTTATTCAAAGACGACTTCTATTTTTATCCCTCATACTGTTCTTTTCCTTTCCCTCTAGTTAACCATTTAAAAATGTTTATATTTATCTTTTTACCTTAAACACATAGCAAATTTTATAAATCATGTACATTTTACTGTATATACACACTTTTCTCCACTTTGCCCTTTAATGATATATTCTGGAGATCTACTTTATGGATCTGACATTATTTAATCAATCCTGATTTAACCAATTGCTGATGAATTTTGTGTTGTTTCTGGCCTTTTTGCTATTACAAATACTGTTGTAAGGAATAACAGACCTGTGCATACATTTAAAAAATATTTTTGCCAGTTTATCTTTGGGAGAGATCCCTAGATATAGGATTGTGATCAAAGGATTATTTTACCAGTATTGCCAAATCTCCCACAGCTACCATGATATTTTGCAGGACTATGAGGAATGTATGGGTGTGCTTGTTTCTCCACCAACAGTATTCAAACTTTTGGATTTTTGCCAATTTAATATATGATAAATAGTATCATAGTGTTGGTTTTATTGTGTGTTTCTCTTAGCATATATTATATGGTTTATTTTTCACCTCAGCAGCTCAATTTCTTATAGTTCTTGGCCTTTTTATTTTTAAAAGCTCTTTAAAGATATTAGAGATACTACCACTTGAATTTTTTTTTCCTGTTTTGTTATTTGTCTTCTTACTTTGCCTATGGTGTCTTGCCTAGGTGTCTTACTCTATACCAAAGTTTTATTTTTTTGTATGTGAAATTACATTTTGTCGTATTACTTCTGGAATTTGAGCTATTATTAGGAAAGTTTTCCCTACTCCCTCATTATAGAGGAATTAATCTGTTTCTTCTGTTACTTCTATGAATATATATATATCACAAATGGTCCTTGGATTTTGTCAAATAATTTTTATGTCTACTGAAATGATACGCTTTTTCTCCTTTATTCTGTTAATATATTATGTGATTTTCAGATGTTAAACCAACCTTTCATTCCTGAGATAAACCCCACTTGGTTAAATCCTTTTTATATTGTTGGAAAGTTTGTGGGGTTTTTTGTTGTTTGTTTTGGGAAGTTTGTGTTTTAATTTTATTTTATTTATTGTTTTTGGCTGTGTTGGGTCTTCGTTGCTGCGTGCGGGCTTTCTCTAGTTGTGGTGAGTGGGGGCTACTCTTCGCTGAAGTGCACGCACTTCATTGTGGTGGCTTCTCTTGTTGCAGAGCACAGGCTCTAGGTGCACAGGCTTCAGTAGTTGTGGCATGCAGGCTTCAGTAGCTGTGGCTTGCAGTCTTCAGTAGCTGTGGCTCACAGGTGCTAGAGCGCAGGCTCAGTAGTTGTGGCACATGGGCTTAGTTGCTCTGCGGCATGCCAGATCTTCCCAGACCAGCGACCGAACCCGTGTCCCTTGCATTGGCAGGTGGATTCTTAACCACTGCGCCACCAGGGAAGCCCCGGAAAGTTTGTTTTTAATGCCAGCTCATTTGATGTTAATCTACTGACAAATCCTTTTCCATACTGTCAGATACTCCAATAATTACTACAATTCCAAAATAGTGGTCTGAATGATTTACTGTACTTCAAATTCCCCTTGTGACCTATGCATGCCTTTATACAGGTTTTATTGCATGCCTACTATGTGACAGGCATTATTAGATGTTGAGGATGCAGAAATAGGGTAGACACAAGCCCTTGCCCTCACAGCAGTGGTGAAAACAATCGATAAGTATAAGATAGTTTAACGAGTATTAGGTAATATGGGGTACAATTGAGATTTATTCCTTTTTTCCAAAAAAAATTTTAAAATATTTATTTATTTATTTGGCTGCACCGGGTCTTAGTTGTGGCTTGCAGGATCTTTTTTGTTTTTGTTTTTAGTTGCAGCATGGAGGATCTAGTTCCCTGACCAGGGATGGAACCCAGGCCCCCTGCATTGGGAGCACAGACTCTTAACCACTGGACCACCAGGGAAGTCCCACAGTTGAGAGGTAAACAAAGGGAACTCATGGTAGTATCAATAGAATTTTTTTTTTAAAGCCAGTTGGAGGAAGTTACCTGAAGTGTAAACTGAATTCAACCAGGGTTACCATATCATTTACTATCCAAACAGGGACACTCTTCAAAGTGAAAGGGAAAACAGGCACAAACTAGGATGTATAATCACCTGAGAGCTAACCAGTCAAAGGGGAAGAGTGTTTGAGGCAGAAAAAAACCGTATGTGAAAGAGGACAAGGCCCATTCAAATGACTAAAAATCTTTTTTTTTTTTAACATTAGGCTCTGGTTTCCCTCTTACTTTTTACGTAATTTGTGTTCCTACAGTAAGGCTCAAATCAGACAAATATCATATCAACAAAATTCTGAAGAAATCACCTGTAACAAACTAAGCTGACCCCATAAAACTAAAACTAAAAGCACACAATTCCCATCACAAAAGGAAAACAGATATTGAATATATACAATTTATTTAATAAATTAATGTCATTCAAAATACAGTGCCAGAACATTATGCAGTTGAACATGCTAGTAATGTTCGTCACGAAGCACCCGTGCTCACGTTAGATTGGCGGCACCCCGCTACTGCTAGTGGTTCCTGGGATTAATGCCGGAGCAGCGCTAGTTATCTGCTCTTCTGCACCGCTAGTGCAGAGAATTCCTGAACAGGTCACCTTTCTACTCCTACCCCCCCCAACAGGTTAAAAAAACACACCCTGACAGCTAACGAGCATCTATACACAATCACTCTACAGTAATGTTTGTTATTAAATTAGGATGTAATGGCCTGGTTAACCCACTCTAAATCTGTAAGATGGAGAGATACAACAGCAGCAGGTAGTTATATGCATGAGCCAATGTTAATGTAATACAGAAAGTGGAGGCATTTACTGATTAAAGCTCCACACAGACCCGCACAATGAGGGACTAGCAATTCTTATTGCAAGCCCAGCAACTTAAGTCCACACCTGGTAAATGACCAGCTGATTGGAAGACCTGTATTCTAGATAGACAAGTATAAGTTAGCGAAAAGAGAATACATGCACCTAATAGTTAGACTGATCCTGCAGTCATACTTTCCCTGTGCAATACCATAAAATGGAAGATCTTCCTCAACTATAGGATTTAGACAACATTTCTATACCAACATGGACGTTAGTGTTAAGTGCAGCTCAATTAACTACACCGAAAAAACTATTCCAGGACTTCAGAACAGAAGCACAGGAATGAAATACATGTAATAAAATAACCTCAGCATAACTTGCGATATACCACACTAGGGACAGGAAACTACTTTAATAAGAGAACTTTTGGAACTGTACATACACAGGGCTAACAATGTTAGATAATCCAGATTTTTATGCTCTCATGATACACATAAAAGTTTCTCAATTATTGGATAATCTATTTCATATTATGGAAGCATATCTTTCTTAAGACTCACTGATATATATTATACTGATGCAAATATTAAGTAGGGCATAAAAATAAAATTTATCAAAGATAGATTTTTATGTACTCATATTCAGTCCTTTCATAGCCTCTCTCATTTAGCAAAGAAAATGACAAAGCAAATAGATGAGGCGTGCACTCCCTGAACTCCTTACTATACAGATGGTAGTGCAACCATTTCTCCATCCAGTTCAAACTCCTCTGTTCCATCCGGTGAAAAAAGATACGTTGGTGGTTTCCATGGAGATTCTTCAAGGCAGGATGGATAAAGTTTCCCCACAGTGCATCGAAAATCTCTCCCTAAGTCCCACAGTACACGTTCAGATATATGCTGCCGCAGAGACCACCGGTCAAGTTCCAGATCGTATTGGTAAGTGACATATTTAGCTCTCTCATTTAAGTGGGTTTCTCGCATAAACACACATAGAGAATTTGAGATCACAACAGCTCTAACACAGGGATCTGAGTACCTCTTAGCAGGGATGTTGGCTGCCATTTTCCACTCATTTTTATTCACATCATAGATTTCCACAGTTACTGAAGACCCATCTACAGTGCCAGAGGGGAGTCTTATGCCAGAATTGGTAGCAATGTGCAACCCTCCAATATAGAAAATTTTATCACCGAAAGCTGCAGCTGAAGCAAAAGACCTGCTAGTCTGTCTCATGGCCATTTCTACCCATGAATCAGACCTTGGAAAATAACAATACATGAGGTTCAGTGTCATCACATAAATGCAGTCATGAACCACAACTGCTGCACTCCACTGCCAAGCACAAGGCAAAGGGCTTACCATTGTCCATTCATCTTTCTCAGTGTCATATCTTTCTACGGTCCTCCGGTTAAGTTCTCCACCTACACTATCTCCTCCAATTGCATAGATATAGCCTTCACAGCAAACCAAAGATGGCTTTACGCGGACAAAAAGCATCGGGGTCTTTGGAAACCAGGTATTTTGCTGTGCATCAAACCAGTAAAAGCAATTCACAGTTCTAAAGGCAGTCTGAAGTTTGCTTGTTTTACTGTGATTTGTTTTTGTGTTTTTCAGAGGAACTTGACCACCTGCTATATAGATGTCATTATCGGGAGTTACAACGGTCCCAACCTTATGTAAATCAGCTGGTGGGCTGCATAGCTTGTAAACTTTTTCTGCTTGGGGGCTGTAACAGACAGAAGAGTAAAGACTACAAGGATTTTCTGAAGATGCTTCAATGAAAATCATCATCTCTTCTTTAGTCATTCCAAGTCTTGGTTTGAAAAACTTGGGCATGGACTTATACAGACCTTGAACAACTACAGACTTATCATTGGGTGGCAGACCTTGAAACCAAGCTCTCTGTGTTACTTCTGAAAGTGCATCAATTCTGATTTGGCTAAGAACTGAAGACAAATACTGGGATCGTGATTCTGTGTTGTACTCTAGCCACAGCATAGCAGCTTCACGAACTGTCTCCTCCTTTTCTACGTTCAAATTGTCACTACTGAGAATGTCTATCAGTAAGTCATGTGACAGCTGCATGAAAGCTTCCTGGTGATACACAGCAGTGAACTTGTGCTCCACCATCCTTTTAGCACTTTGTTTTAATTCCTCACAACTGAACAGATCAGCAAAACTCAACAATCGCACACAGTTCTCTGCGTTTATCTTTTTAATTAAATATTCTCGACAACGTTGTAACACATCTTCTACCTAAAATGGAAAAAAAAAAAAAGGCTGATCAAGGCAGGCTAGACAAATTTTATTTTTATGTAACACACAGGTATATTAATCAGGTCCCTATACTGTAGTTTTTATTTTTAGATACACATGTTTGGGCTAAGAGATAATGTCTTCCAGTAATAATAAAATTAGAAGACTATGCATAGTTTTGCATTTCGTCTTCCTGTCCAGTGGCCTACTTAACTGCCCTATTTAGGAGTCAGTAGTATAACATTAAATAGGCTCTTAAAAACCTAAACAGCCTTAAAGGGAAAGGGAAAGAAATTAATTCATGCATAAGTTATGTATTTTTTTAAAGCCTAGCAAAATATGTAATTGAGAGAACCAAATGAAAACAATGTTAATCAGTATAGGAAATGATTGCTGTTGAGAAGCTGGATTCTGGTTTTCTCAACATGGACAAGACAGTCATATAGAAGCAGAAAATCATACACAATGCCTAACATACATAATGCCTTATTTGCCTTTCTTACGTGGAGCAGTAGGATAATCAATCAAAAGAATATATTCATGTGCAATTACAAATTACCTACATTTAAACGACCCATCTTAGCCACTCTGACTTTCCTAGATTTGTTGTTTCTTAAGAAACAGTAGATCTCAGTTGAGTCAGAAGTGCTACCTACTATACTTATTCAACGTCACAGTGATTGACTAGAAGCAGTTTGTGATAAGAAGTCAGGTTGCTTGGATTCAAAACCTGGATTGGCCAGTCAACACTTGTACAATATCAGACAAGTAGCTTTACTTCTCTAAGCCTCAGCTTTCTCCTGTATAGGATGGGGAAATCCTTCCTTACAAGTGATTATTTTAAGGATTACATGAGAACCTATATAAAGCATTAGTACAGAATCTGGCATATAAAAACATCATTTCATGTGGTTAATAATAAAAGCCATGTTGGTAGTCACAAAATGCCACATTCCCAGGCTTGCCAGGGCAACTTACTCCCAGAGGCAGAGTCCTGTTTTGCATTTGGCCAACCATATGCCTATAGGTTTCATTAACATGATAGAAAAAATTATAAGGAAAGGTATCACTGTAATAACAGTGTTCTGGAATCCAAATTTCTTAAAATTCCTCAATTTTTTTTAGCAATTCTAAAAAAACGTGCTTTTAGAATTGTTAAAAAATTTAAAAAGGTAATGAAAACATATAAGCTATGGAAGAAAGACAGTTCTTACAGTAGGCATTTCTCCCTTTTAGGTTTGGATTTAGGATGTGAATGTCTTCCATTCTAAAGCACCAGGAAGCTACCATGGCTTCAGTGTCCCCAGAGTTATAGGTATAGTAGGACACTGCACAGTTTATGGCGGGGCGGGGGGAAGAATACAGAACTAAAAAGGAAGACAGGTACTTAAGGCACGGACAGACTGAGTTCTGGTTCCCAGAGTTACACCCAGAAACTGGCATTCGACTGGCATCATTCACATTTATTCAGCACACATTTATCAAGTACCTACTAGGTATCATGAACTGTACTCCCAGAATTTAACCTTTAAAGTTTCTCCCTTTGGAGAAGCTTTATTTCTCCCTTTGGAGAAAATGAGGAAAATATTTTTATATTCCTCTTAAAATTAAAAGAAATGTTGAAGGGGGGCATTCCCTGGTGGTTCAGTGGTTAAGATTCTGCACTTTTACTGCAGGGGCCCCAGGTTCCATCCCTGGTCGGGGAACTAAGATCCCGCAAGCCACGCGGCACGGCCAAAAAAGAAAAAAAGTTGAAGGGGAAACACAGTGAAATAGTTTATCATATGTAAATATATCAATCATCACTTTTTAGTTTAATTCTCCTTAATAGCTCAGTAAGGTCTCATGGCTATTATAAACATTTATGTTTGATAACTTCCATAAGAATCTTGACATTTTCTGTGAAAATACCATCAAAAATTAGCACATCTAAGCTTCTAGCCAAAAAACTGAAGCACTTAAATTTAACAAATGCTGTTAAAAATTTCTTTTACTTGAAATCTAAACCCTGTGGTATATTAGGCAGAATATGAAACTAATATGAAATTTTCACCTATATTTTTAGTCGAGTTCCCATCATAAAACTAAGTTTATTAGCTGATCAAATCCTATTGTTTTTCCCTTACATATTTTAAAAAGAGGAGAAAACTTTTACCTTCTAAAATCTGCAATAAAATTATATAGCTATAAGACACTGAAAAAACCGCTTACCTGCAGGAAGCAAGCTGTTTCATAAAGTTGTTCTACAGTGCTGTCATTTATTGCCAGGTTACCCGTGTATGCGTACGTTATTATTATCTGTAAGGTGGCTGAATCCACATTCCTCAGGTGTATGTGTGTCTGTTTGCTTTCACTTAGTCCACTCATGAACATGGCCCTATAGTAGAGATGGGGAAGACAAATGTAAGGCTAAAAAGAAAAACTAGACAACATGGGATGTTTATTTAGGGTCTTTGCTGATGGACAACTTATAGGGAAAGCTTTCAAGGGAGACAACAGAAAATTATAATCCAGTGCCAAAGATATACCAACCTATTCCACCATGCCATTCTGATAACATCAAAATTAATTTAATCCTTATAGTCATACAGGAATTCAGCAATAAAAAGGAACTCTATTATACGTACTACAACACAAACCTCAAAATCATTATGCTCAGTGAAAAAAGGCAGATACAAAAGACCACATACTGTATGATTCCATTTATATGAAATGTCCCCCCAAAGCAAATATATAGAGGCAGAAGGGAGATTAGTGGTTGCCTAGGGCTGTGGGTAAGAACAGTGAGTGACCGTAAATGGGCACAAAGTGATGGAAATGTTTCAAATTAAATTGTAAAGATGGTTGTACAGCCCTTTAAATATACTAAAATTCATTTAATTGTGTGTAAACTTGATCTCAATAAAGCCGTTAAAAATTTCATTTACTCAAATGATTTCCTAAAAATATGCAGAACAGTTTCCTAAAAATTACATGCAGGAAAATATGCTGGAAAGGCAATGAGTGTTGTGGAGAATACAAAGTAAAATGCCCATATACATGGAAGAGGTAAAAAAACAAAACAGAATATTGTTGCATGTACAGAAATGCCTATAGTGATCATAAGTGGGTAGCACAAGAACTAGCCTGGGCAACCTCAAGGCCAAGAAGATGAGAAAGGCTTTAAAATGGATAAACAGTGAGTCAGGGTAGAACATAAGAACTGTTTTTCCCAGTGACATTGCTGAACATAAGGGCTCATGCAAAACATCGGAAAGATGAGTGGCAGTCAGATCACAGAGGGTTTTTTTTTTTTTTTTTTTGGCCGTGCAGCATGTGAGATTCTCAGTTCCCCGACCAGGGGATCAAACTGGTGCCTCTTGCATGGACAGCACAGAGCCTTAACCACTGGACCACCAGGGAAGTCCCACAGAGGGATTTAAAAATGAGATATAGGAGGGAATTCCCTGGCAGTCTAGTGGTTAGGACCCAGTGCTTTCACTGCCGGGGCCCGAGTTCAAATCCCTGGTTGGGGTAAGATCCGCAAGCCCCTCAGTATGGCCCAAAAAAAAAAACCACACACACAGACATAAGAGTCTGAGCTTTTTATTGTAGATAGTGAAGAAGGATTCACTGAAGGGTTTTCAGCATGGATTTATTAGCATTATAAAATGTATTCTAGGATGAATATTTTGTACTGACAGACCTCAAGGGCCAAAGGCTGGAGATAGGAAAAAGGGTTCTGAGGCTACTGCAATAATCTAGATTAGAAAGAAGAACCACCTGAGCTATGGTGGCAGAAATGGATACAAAAGCTTTTACAAAAAACCAACAAGATCCGGTGATTTTCTGAATGTACGGAATAGACTAGAGTAGGAAGCAGACAGGGAAAGAATCAAAGCTATCTGTTTATCTTCGAATAAGTACCTGAAAAAATATTGTTAACCATTGAGAGAAAAATTATAAGGTCAAGGAAAACAGTTAATCTTGCAAAAAAGGTGAGTTAAATTTTAGGTATGTTTAATTTGAGGTGCGAGCAGCTGAGTCAAATGGAAGTAATACAATAATCAGTTAAGTGTTTAATACAACTGGAACTCTGAAGGTCAGGCATTAATGCAGAAGACTGTGAATTATCTACAAAATGACATGTGTTAAAGCCAAGAAAGTTATCTGAGAGAGACTAAAAAACTAAAAGAAACCCACCCAGAATCCCAATGACAACCTGAGGTAGAGTTCAATTAGAAGAAAAAAGAATGACAGAAGGTTGAGAAACATTCATCAGAGAAGTAAGAACAAGCCAGTCAGGACAATGCTACTCAGGGCAAGAGAGGTAGGGTGTCAAAAACTGTAGAGTCAAGGATAACAAACATTGCAAAAGCAATTAGGAAGGCACTGGTGATTTATAGTGTAGCTCAGAATGAGCAGTAAGAACAGCAACTAAACTTCAGGCAGTTAGGGAATGGAAGAGTGGCAAAAACATCAACCAGGGTGGTTGATAACCTCCTCCCAAAGAATACAGAATGGCCATAAATAAACCCAACCAAGTAACAGAGATTAGGAAGTGCTGTTGAAAAATACCCAACATGTGACAAGAAACTCTAATAAAAACACCAATTGCTACTGGCTTCACTTGTGTGACACGGGAGAATGGGAAATAACAAAAGCAACCTGAAAAGAACTATAGGAGCTCTGAGTAAAAATGGTCATGTGCTTTTCTGTCTGTGCCAGTAGAAGGTAGTTAACTTTGGAAGAGGAAGTAGGGCAAGGGAACAGCTGACTGTACAGATGACACTGAGACTGGTTATTCTAGACTATGGTTTATGACACCAGAATAATGGACTTCTGTGAAGGAACTATGCTTCCTGAAGACCAAAGATTAGTAGAAGCCTAGCCAACTTGATTATAAAAATCTTAAACAGACATTTTAAAGAAAGAGTAAATACTGAATTGCATAATATTATAGGAGGCTAAATTACCATAGTGGAAGAGGTGTTGAGTAATTCTCAAGTAATCCCCTTCATTTAGGGTCTAAAATGAAGTGTATATGTTACCAAGAAGAAGAAACTACCATTTCACAGGTTCTCTGGATTTCAGAAGTTCTTCTGATTCTTAGTGGGATGGAACTGGTAAACTACAAAGGAGGAATGTATCTATTTCAAAAGGCAAAATTTCTAATAGTAAATTTCTAATGATAAAGATTGATAGCAACGTTATATGTAAGGATACCGAAATCTACAAACCTGAAAGCAGAATCCAGTTGAAGAATACTTGGGAGAAAATCAGGTTATTATTGTGGGAATATACAATAACAATAATCTACCCAGTCCAGAGAAAAGATATATATGGGAAGAAAAATTAATATATAAGTGTCTTTGTCTTGTGGATTATGAAACTGGCCCAGACACAGGATTTTAAAGATGGATGGCTTTAAGCCCAAACATGGATAGGACTACTCTTTCTACTATTATTTCTACTTCTTAGTATCTGATTTGCTTTAGGAAGAATATATTCTCTCAGAACACCAAGGATGCTAAAGAAGGGAACTAGTTAGTGATAATAACAGCAGCCTTAAAGAGAATGTGTTGTTTTTAAGATTGTAACATTAATGAAATACTTAAAACTTCTTGGTCTTCAGGAAAACCAATTCCAATCCAATTAAAGATAAATAATAACCTCAGGGCTAGAGAATTTAAAGAATAGTGTTTTATCTATACAATAAAAAACAGACTTATCGAGGAAGAAAAAAAGGTAAGATACCTAACCCATAAACCCATGTGTTGTTACTTCCTGATAAAGATGATGACAATTCAGAAAATATGGAGATAGACTTTCTGCATAGGTTTAAAAGTTACACAAGATGACTGCTAAAATATTACCACAAAAGATTCTACTCTATGATTACAAATATCAATCTGAAAATCTACAACTAAAGCATATAGCTCATTCTAATAATGGATAATCAATTTGTAATTAATAACCATTAAAAAGGAAGAACTAATGGACCCAGGTTTCATTGAATCTATAACCTTGAATTTCTAACACCATCTACTAAGTCAATAAATATGAAAAAACAAAAACAAACAAAAAAACCTGACCATCACAATCATCTGGGAAGCTCTCAAACATACAAATCCTGAAACTCTAACTCAGACCCACTGAATCATAATTTCTAGGTTTGAAATCCAAGAATCTCTATTTGTAGAAGCACAAGAGGATTCTGAGCATCCTCTAGATCCATTAGATTCTCTAGAACCACTGTTTGCAAATATGCTAAGCTTCCTAAGATAAGAAAATCAATGTCTGAAATTGCATGAAATATCCACAGCTAAACCTGAAACAATGGCAGGCAGAGCAAGGCAACTGACATTTGGGCCTTAGCTTCTAAAATCATCATGAGATGTGTTATACTATGTTATGTTTCTACACCTTTGTGTAATGTTAGCCTTGAAAAGTCAAGATTAAACCTGTCCTGTCTACAGCTGCCACTAATGAGCAGCAGAAAATAACTTTCATTGCTGATCTCCACTTATGCCAGCTAAGATTTGTAGCAGGAATATACTGGTCCACATTTCATTCATCTTTATTCTCCCTGTCCCTTTCAAATATTAAGTAAAAATTCAACCTAAGGGCAGAGACCAAATATAGGAATTTATACGCCTTAATTCTTTTCCTCCCATGAAACACATAATAAAGGGAAACCTACCTTAAAAAGATTAAAAGTTGCAAAAGATCATAAAAATGTAAAGTTAAGCTTTATTTATTTGTAATTAGCAAACAACTAAATCAACTTATAAATTCTAAGGCATAGAGAACAAAAACATTATTAACTATTTCAACCTGGCAAGGAGTCTGGTACGGCTAAAACGATAGCACAAATGATGAAAGAAACCAAAAGTGAGAAAAGGAACTCATTTTTGCAAAGGAAATAAAAGTCCTTAACATGTCTAAACAGTACCAATTATCTTCTAAAAGTTATTATTAAGCCTCCTGTAACTCTTAAATTTATAAACGATGACTGTTTTCTAAATTTAACATTTTAAAATCTTAAGAGTAAGTGAAAATTACCCCATTCGTTTTTTGCTTTCAATGAAAAAATAGTATTCTGAAGCTTTTTGCCTCCCCATCATTAAAAGTTTACCTTAGTTAATTTCAACAAATTTCTTGTATTTAATCCTTTGTAAAAACTTCTTTCACCTGCCCCTTACTTACACACGCAAGGAGGTGATTTGACAAGCACTATATCACCCAAACAGAATTTTTTTTTTTTTAACTTTTTTTTTTTTTTTTTTTTTTGCGGTACGCAGGCCTCTCACTGTTGTGGCCTCTCCCATTGCGGAGCACAGGCTCCGGACGCAGGCTCAGCGGCCATGGCTCATGTGCCTGGCCGCTCCGCGGCATGTGGGATCTTCCCGGACCCGGGCACAAACCCGTGTCCCCTGCATCGGCAGGCGGACTCTCAACCACTGCGCCACCAGGGAAGCCCCCAAATAGAAAATTTAAGCAAAACATTAAGACACCTAACTTTTTTTAAAAATTTAAATAATGTTTAAAAGAATTCCTATTAAAAGATTAAAACAAGCTAACATTCTGCATTTGAAATTACAAACTACCCAAGATTACAGTACTTACCTAAAATAAGAACTACATGTTGCAAGAACCATCTTATGACAAGGGAATTCAGTGCCCTCGACAATTAACACTATGTCCGTAAACAACTGCTGTTCATAAAACAGTTTTAACTGTTCCAACAAGGACACAGCATATTCAGTATTGATCTGCTTCTCGTCTTGAGTGGACATGACTGTATTCCATTAATATATCCAGGAACAGATTAGAAAAGTCAGTCTTACTGATGGAAGGTCAAGTGAATGCTTCAGAAATAAAGAAAGGAGAAACTCTGCTTGCTGTTATCTGCAGCATTCAGAACCAAGATTGACACATTCACTAATGAGCAGTATCTTTTTAGGCTTAGAATCACTACCAGGTCATCCTGTGTTAATTAGGGTCTTCAGAGTTTTTCAACACAGTCTGCAGATATCTTGCTCAAATTTGTAACTGGTGTTCAACTCATGAGTGGCAGAGAATAACACACGAGGTAGATTTTGTGGCAACATCTTATGTTCTGTGGGTCCTCTGGAGTAACTAAAAAGAAAAAAAAGTTCAGTTACGAGTATCTAGGTCAGTACATTTTTAGAATACAATGTTTAAAATCGCAGACTTAAATATGAATTATATTTTTTGAAGTTCAACTTTAGACATTACCATAAAAATGAAACATGAGAAAAGGGACATTTAACAAGTTTATTACATTTGTGGTTTTAAGTTAATTTTTTGCCTTCTATACAAAATATAAACATTCTAGAAAATAAGGAACACATCAATAAGCATACATTTTTTAAAAAGTTCTTTAGAAATAAATAATTTCAATTACCAGCAAAGCCAAATCTCCTACTTATTTGTTTAGGAGCAATACATGACTGTAATTGAAGAGGAAAAAAAAACCCCTTTCTCTTGCAAGGAGATTCTCATTTGGGGAGTATAATTTAAATGTATTCACACAGCCTTTATATTTAAATTACTTAAACTATATGATAAATAGATTGAATTTGTTTATTTCCAAAGCATAAACTATATTATAAAATTTGCATGTCAATCCTATAACAGAGATAAATACAACATATCTCTCTGTACAGTGGTTCCTTCCTAGAAATCTTTATAAGAACATACAATTTTACTGAAAAATGAAACATAAAACATGATAAAATAGAGGAATGTATTCCTACATGAAAACTTCATACTATACAGATATTAATGTTCTCAAAATGTGTAAATTTAATACAAATCCAACTTGCAGAAGATTCATCTGCAAGAATTCACAAATACTGCCAAGATATTTGAGGGGAAGGGAGGACAAGTTTTTCCTCATACTCTTAACAAATATTAAAATGTATTACAATTCTACAATAAACCCAAGTAAACAAAAATAAGTAAATACAATAAGTAAATAAGTAAATACAATACATCCATGTTAAAAAAAAGACATTAGATATGATAAAGATAAACAAGTCATTTCAAACTAGAAGACTGGGTTATTTCAACAAATAACGTTGGAACAACTGGTTACCCACTGGAGGAAAAAAAAAACCCACCAAAGTTTTAGTCATACTGCATACGATTCATCAAAAGAAATTCCAGCTGCATTAAAGTTTAATTTAAAATGTTATTTAGAAATCAGTATTTACAACATATGGCAAAGGAATTACAAATCAGGAAAAACATATAGAATATACAGTGCTAGTAACAGTTAAAAACTATCACCCCTATTTCCTAATTAGATGACTCAGCTCCATAATCAGAAAGTCACGTGCTGTTGACATGAAACCTATAAATATATTTGACCATCACTGGAACCACTAATATTTTTTCTCACAAAAATATCACCCATATGTCAAAGAGAAGATCACATTGTACTTCCTGCCAAACTATACTATTACATAAACTGCACACTTGACGTAGACTGTCAAATTTCCAGCCAAGTTAACTATATGGAAGTAACCAAAACAGGTGCAAAGGCAGAGACTTTGGGTCATTTAAGGTAATGACTTTGCTCCTCCAAATCTGAAAGTTACGCTATAGATCTAAGTTTACTATTATAACCTCTAAAGCTAATAATACCTAAAATCACTGGCTATTTTCACATATTAATAATGCAGCAAGGCCCAGTGTTAGTGAGCGTGTCGGAAAACGAGCATTCTTACAGAGGAGTATAAGTTGATACATATGTACACGCCCTTAATCAAAACTCTTGGGACTTCCACGGTGATCCAGTGGTTAAGAATCCACCTGCCAATGCAGGGGACACAGGTTCGAGCCCTGGTCCGGGAAGATCCCACATGCCACGGAGCAACTAAGGCCGTGCACCACAACTACTGAGCCTGTGCTCTAGAGCCTGCGTGCCACAACTACTGACTGAAGCCTGCGCGCCTAGAGCCCGAGCTCTGTAACAAGAGAAGCCACTGCAATGAGAAGCCCACGCACCACAACGAAGAGTAGCCCCCGCTTGCCACAACTAGAGAAAGCCCATGTGCAGCAACGAAGACCCAACAATGAAGACCCAATGCAGCCAAAAATAGATAAATAAATAAACTTAAAAAAAAAAAAAGAATCCACCTGCCAATGCAGGGGACACGGGCTCAAGCCCTGGTCCAGGAAGATCCCACATGCCGTGGAGCAACTAAGCCTGTGTGCCACAACTCCTGAGCCTGTACTCTAGAGCTCACGTGCCACAACTCCTGAAGCCTGCGTGCCTAGAGCCCATGCTCCGCAACAAAGACAAGCCACGGCAATGAGAAGCCCACACACCGCAACTGAGAGTAGCCCCTGCTCGCTGCAACTAGAGAAAAGCCCGTGATCAGCAACGAAGACCCAATGCAGACAAAAACAAACAAACAAAAACAAACAAACAAACTCTTGGAGCCACCTGTGTTCTAGAATTTAGAATTTTTCAGATCTTACAGAGGTAATGTGGTACATATATCATGTATTACAAAGGGTCTGGGGCAGAGCTCCAGAACTGAACATCCTACTATTCTCACTGAGGGAAATATGCACAGTGTGAAAAATAATACTATACACAGTCTTATGTTACTTCAGGTCAAGTTTTGCAAAAAATAATTTTTTAACTTCATTTTAAGAGGTTTTTGAATTTCAGATTGCAAATGAAGTATTATAGAAGATATATTTGGCATTGAAAATGCTTAATACCTCAATCTTTCAATTCTACCTCTAAAAATTTATCTTACAGAAATGCATGTATTAATAGACCATAAGTCCTAACCCCAGCTGCAGGACCCAAAATTGTCCCCATCCGTATTTATTTATTATTTTTTTTAAAAAAAATTGTTTTACTTTATTTTTGGCTGCGTTGGGTCTTTGTTGCTGCGTGCAGGCTTTTCTCTGATTGCGGCGAGCAGGGGTTACTCTTCCTTGTGGTGCACGGGCTTCTCATTGTGGTGGCTTCTCTTGCTGTGGAGCACAGGCTCTAGGCATATGGGCTTCAGCAGTTGTGGCACACGGGCTCAGCAGTTGTGGTGCACAGGCTTAGCTGCTCTGCAGCATGTGGGATCTTCCTGGGCCAGGGATCGAACCCGTGTCCCCTGGCAGGTGGATGCTTAACCACTGGGCCACCAGGGAAGCCCCCCCATCCATATTTAAACCAGGTGACAGGAACTGGTGGGCCAGTGCAGGGATGGATTTAGATTAGACTCCAGAATTCCTTGCAGGGTAGCTGTACAGGTTCACTCTGGTCATTTCTCTGACCTCATACTATGACCTGATTTTTTTGCAGTGACTTTTTTGAGCCCCACTGAATTTGTCTCAGTTTTGCTAGATTTGATTTCTTTTTATCATACGCATGAAACTGTATTAAAACTGAAGTCTGCTTTTAGAATACTACATGGTGAGCCAACTTTATATAATCTCATTGTCACTGCTTTATACACCCTATTCCCACCCCTTCCTTTGAAATCTAGGGTACATTTCTTCCTAATAAAGTAATTTTTATTTATGGTATCTTAATATGAAAATAGGCAGAAAAAGAAAGTCATTCAGACATCGTATTAAGTAAACTTAATTTAAACTGATCTGTATCTAGTACAATCCAAAATAAAATTCAGTGTCCCTTCTCTGGGAACATAGACTTCAAAATGTATTAAATAAAAATGTGAAAAATGGCAAAGTTTAAGATGATCAACGACAACCACCTTAAATGCCCATAACATATTTTTTATAACAAGATTCCTTCTCTCCTAAAAATAAAACTTAAATAATTTCCCAACTTGTTCCAGAAAAAAAAAACAAAACTTAAAATCAATATCCTACATACTCTGAAACATTTCACAATGTCTGTACTATATTACTTAATAACCAATGATATGACACATTTTATGAATTTTCCTTTTAATAAATATATTGTACCATATATCATTCTGTGTTATGCCTAAAATTAGGTTAAAAAAAAAAGTCATACTCCCTGCTGTCTGTAGAATTTAGCATCCTCAGGCTTAGTAATTCTCAGGTATCAATGAAATTGTTTAATTTCCTATTAAAGATTAATGGCTACTTAAATTTAACTCAACAAATGTTTGAGTATTTACTAAGGGCTGGTCATTGTATTGTACTCTAAGGACTCAGACTGAGAGTTGCCAACCACTAGAGCTCCAAACCACCAAGTGCATTTACTCTTACTAGAGCCAAAACACGACTATCATTTAAAAACAGGGTGTTTTAAAAACCAATTATTCTAGACAAACTCAAAAACAAAAAGAGGCAGGCAAATGAATAAAATCTAGCTGTATTGATCTTTCATTTCCAAACTTTTGATAGAGACATAATACAAGAAAATTTTATTCTTTACCATAAGAACAATTGTAGCACAAGTAAAGCGAGGAAAGGAGGCAATTGGCACTTGTCCCCATTGCTAACAGTGGTTCACATTGCAGAGGAAGGAAAAACTTAATGAAGACCTATTTAAACCTTCTGAATTTTGTTAACATATGCAATGATTATTCAATTATAAAACCCAAACTTTCGGGCCTCCCTGGTGGCGCAGTGGTTGAGAATCCGCCTGCCGATGCAGGGGATACGGGTTCGTGCCCCGGTCTGGGAGGATCCCATATGCCGCGGAGCGGCTGGGCCCGTGAGCCATGGCCGCTGGGCCTGCGCATCCGGAGCCTGTGCTCCGCAACGGGAGAGGCCACAACAGTGAGAGGCCCGCGTACCGCAAAAAAAAAAAAAAAAAAAAAAAAAAAAAACCAAACTTTCAAAAGGCATACTACTCTCTTTTCTCATCATAAAGACAAAATATTTTAGGCTTTGCAAGCCATTAAGCTCTCTGTCCCAAATGCTTAATCTACTGTAGCCTGAAAGCAGCAAAAGTCAACCTGTAAATAAATGGACATGACTGTTTCAATAAAATGTTATTTACAAAAACAGACTGCAGGCCAAATGTACCAATCTCTGCTTCAGGCTGTTTCTGAATATAAATATTCAAATATTAAGATCAAATATTAAGAAATTTAAAAAAATCAGTGACAAAAATACGTATCTCAAGGTGTTTTTCCTAGAAGATTGTTTTCCCTTCAGATCACACAAACAAGGAAAACGCACAAACCTCAAATGCTTGAAAGTTGAATTAAATAAAATTCTTATAAATTTATTTATTTATTTATGGCTGTGTTGGGTCTTTGTTGCTGCACGCGCGCTTTCTCTAGTTGCGGCGAGCGGGGGCTACTCTTCGTTGCGCTGCACGGGCTTCTCACAGCAGTGGCTTCTCTTGTGGAGCACTGGCTCTAGGCGCGCGGGCTCAGTAGTTGTGGCTCACGGGCTCTAGAGCGCAGGCTCAGTAGTTGTGGCCGCACAGGCTTAGTTGCTCCGCGGCATGTGGGATCTTCCTGGAGCAGGGCTCAAAGCCGTGTCCCCTGCATTGGCAGGCAGATTCTTAACCACTGCGCCACCAGGTAAGTCCTAAATATAATTCTTAATCTAACCTGTATATATTCCATGTTTCAACTGAAATATTTTAATGTCTCTTACCTAATCACACAACCGCTTTCCCCACTTACTACAGGCTCAGTGGACTTTTGAAACACTTTTTTTTTTAAATCTAGTGTGAGTATCCTTTATTAAGCTTAGAAAAAAAGGACTTTTTTCCTAAAGATAATCTGCTGGGAAAAACTCACAATGAGAAAAAACTATTTTAGAGTCAAAAACACTTTCTCTCTTCTTTTTTATCAACTACAACATATTTACATACATTTGAAAAATAGAAGATGTACACAAGACAATGTGTAAAGACATTTAGTGAACACATGGATTCATTAGATGAACCAAGGGCCAAAGACTGGGAAACCACTATTACTTGCCACATTTCCTGGTACGAGGCACCTCAAGATTAATAGAGAAGTCCTGTTTGTTTGTATGTATGTATGTATGTATGTATGTATTTATTCATTCATTCATTCATTCCTGTATTTTAAAGCTGGTTGTTAGAACATATTCCACAGCGAAAAAACCCAACTAGAATAAGAATTAAATGGGAGTCATACAAACACAATATAACGAAATTCAGAATCTAATGAAGTACAATGTACTCTGGCATTAAAACTATGCACATTCTTACTTTTTTTTTTTTTTTTTTTTTTTTTTTGCGGTACGTGGGCCTCTCATTGTTGTGGCCTCTCCCGTTGCGGGGCACAGGCTCCGGACGTGCAGGCTCAGCAGCCATGGCTCACGGGCCCAGCCGCTCCGCGGCATGTGGGGTCCTCCCGGACAGGGGCACGAACCCATGTCCCCTGCATTGGCAGGCGGTCTCCCAACCACTGCGCCACCAGGGAAGCCCCGCACATTCTTACTTTTTTTCTAAGTTCTGCGCTCAATTCAATATTTTTGATTGATCTGTTTGGTAGCAGAGAATAACAGCAATGAATAAGGTTAGAATGCTATACATAGGATGAGATCCTTTCCTTTTTACCGACTTCCTGCAAATAAGTACAGAACAAAGACCAACTTATTTTTAAATCTAAGAGCTTCCTGTAAGAGCAGAAAATTTATAAATTGCCTGAGATTGAGAGAAAAAAAGGAAAAGCCAAAACTTTGATCCTAACATTTTCTCTAGGATAGGGGACCCCAATCCCCGGGTCGTGGACTGGTACTGGTCCCCAGTCTGTTAGGAAACTGGCCACACAGCAGGAGGGCAGCCTGACCGCCTGAACCATCGCCTCCCCACCCCATCCCCGCCCATGGAAAAACTGTCTTCCATGGAACCAGTCCCTGGTGCCAAAAAGGTTGGGGACCGCTGCTCTAGGATACCCAAGCCTACAAGGTTCTACTGAGTGAATTCCACCACACAAAACAGTTTCAAAACAAACATTCTATTATTAAATGGTTATTAGGATTAAATCAGTCAACAATCCATATCAATATATACAATTCTACTTAAAAATCTGAAACAGCTCTCATGGAAAGTTATTTCAATAGATTTTCCTCCCTTTGAATAATCAATGCGACTATAAAGTAAATTTTCACAGAGCTAACTTGTTTTTCATTTTCACCATAGAATCAAATTGTAGAAAAATCCAACTTTCAAAGTACCTGTACAGCTGACCCTTGAACAGCAGGGGTTTGAACTACACAGGTCCAATTTTTTTCAATGGTAAATACTACAGCACTACACGATCTGCAGTTGGTTGAATCCTCAGATGTGGAACCACAGATATGGAAGAATATAGAATTTGGAGGGCTGACTATAAGCTACATACAGATTTTCTAGTATTAGGAGTGTTGGCGCCCCGACCCCGAGTTGTTCAAGGGTCAGTTGTACTCCAGAAGTTTACGTTGGTTGTCTGAAATCCTCACTTCACTTTCCTATAAAAAAAAACTGTTGAAGTCCTTAGGCTGCAAAAGCTAAAATATGCCCAAAAGTGTATCTGCAAAGAAAATTTACACAAAGTAAATGCTACTATAATACTCATAATTTAAAAATAATAGTAACAATAAATTTTATAGGATCTAAATACTGATATTCAAGGAACAGGAATCAAGATTAATTGGAAAAAGGTATGAAATATTAAAATTAAAAAAAATAACTCCAAATACTTTCAGAGGTTTCAGAGGTTGATGGCAGTGGTTTTTTATTAGGGGAAGCAGATGTGTCTAACTTCACTTTGAAATCTAGTTTTCATTCCCATAGGTGTGTCATTTGTAGTGCCCTTCCACAGAGTAGCTATAGAAACTCAAACATACAAAACAAGCTTTTCCAATGTTATACAGGGAAGACCTGGAGGATAAAGGAAAGAATAAAGGATTAAATAACTACTGATTGTGAATATGAGACTGCTCAGCAATTAACTGAGCTGTATATGTGAAATGAGGAAGGATAAAAAGACAGAGAGGAGGCTGCAAACAAGGACTGCACAAAAATTACACAGTAAGGATAGAACAGTGATAAAAAGGAAGGGCAGTGGGCTACAGGCTATCATCTGTATAAAGCATTTTCAAGCTGTATATTATTAACTTAGGTGATGCTCCGTCTTCCAGTGCTACAAATGTCAATACAGAAGATCGAAAACTTTTGTTAGAATCCCGAGCATTCTGAATTTCATGTATTGCCAAAAAATTAAGAGCGTGAACTGTGGAGCCAAATTACTTGGGTTGAAATCCCAGTTCTGCAACTTACTAGTTGTGTGACCTTTTTCTGTCCTGTAGTATGCTCATCTGTAAAATGGGGGATAAAAATAGAATTCTTCTTAATGGATTAAGGATTAAATGAGTTCTATGAAGAGCTTGGAACAGTGCTGCCTGACACACAACACTACTACTGTGTGCAAAAAAAATTTGCAATTTTTTTTTTTTTTTTTTTTTTGCAGTACGTGGGCCTCTCACTGTTGTGGCCTCTCCCGTTGCGGTGCACAGGCTCCAGACACGCAGGCTCAGGGGCCATGGCTCACGGGCCCAGCCGCTCCGCAGCACGTGGGATCCTCCCGGACCAGGGCACGAACCCATGTCCCCTGCATCGGCAGGCGGACTCTCAACCACTGAGCCACCAAGGAAGCCCTGCAATTATTTTTATTAACGCACTCACTGGTCAAGTTTTTGTAGCACTTTCCTGACTTTCAAAACTTCACACCTATACAGGTCTAAGGGTCCCAATTACAGGGTCTCAACACTCAAACACAGTTCTCTTTTCACACTGGGTGAATATTTTAGATAAGAGAAATTTATTCAAAGATTTTAGGGAGTATTTTGATGGTACAAATCATGAAACAAACTAGTACAACAAAGACTAACCTTGAGAAGGCTGATGCCCATGCAGAAAAACTAAATGATACCAGTCATAAAACAAGCCTTTCTTCATTTCAGTGAGAAAACAGGTTTCTCCTTAGGGAGGACAAAATATTGGTGCCAGAAATACTTTGCTTTCAAGTTACCAAAACAACCCTGACAGTTGAGAATGTTTGGAAGACCACCTGATCTTCAGATTGATTGTCAACCACTACACAAACAGAAATTTTTGGAGTCGTGACAAGCATCAATTAAAAAACAAACACCTGGACTTCCCTGGTGGCTCAGTGGTTAAGAAGCCACCTGCCAATGCAGGGGACATGGGTTCGAGCCCTGGTCTGGGAAGATCCCACATGTCACGGGACAACTAAGTCCCTGCACCAAAACTACGGAGCCTGCACTCTGGAGCCCGAGAGCCACAACTACTGAGCCCACATGCCGCAACTACTGAAGCCCGCGTGCCTAGAGCCCGTGCTCCACAACAAGAGAAGCCACCGCAAGAAGAAGCCCGCGCAGCGCAACGAAGAGTAGCCCCCGCTCGCCACAACTAGAGAAAGCCCGTGTACAGCAATGAAGACCCAATGCAGCCAAAGGAAAAAAAAAAAAAAGACCAAACACCTTGCCTTTTAAATAATGTATCAAGTTTGATAAATTTCAGTACAGCTTCATCTACTCTAATCAAATTCAGAGCCTAGGTCTATTCCCTTGTGCTCCTCCTTTCCAACTATACTGTAAAAACTACATGGCTCCATCAAGTTAATTATGCTCAGTACCCTAAGTAAATTCAGGTCACAAGAATAAGCTCCTGTTCTACATTATGAATAATAAGTTATCTCACTTTAAAAATTAAACAAGAACATAAAGGAGACACCATCTGTGATAGAATAATTATATGAGTGTAGTATGTCCTTTTATTTTGGATATCACTTTTTTCTTCTCAGCTCTGCATAGATTTAAGAAAGCTGGAGAAGTATAGACTAAAGCAAAATTGACCTTAATCTTTTCAATGGGATTTCATTTTCCACCAAATCAATGATTTTTTTCAATCACAACAGCAGAAGAAAATATTTCCCAGATAGTAAATATATTCATGAGGTCATTAAGGGCATAGCTGCTTAACGATGATTATGACTATTTAAATTTCTCAGTTTCTTTAAAAAAAAAGGGGGGGGGGAGGAATTAGGAATACTTAGAATCCCCTGTCTATCATGGAACCGACTACATGTTGCCACTTGTCAGAGGTATGGGAGTGGAGCTGAGAAAAAAAGGGAAGACTTTAAAAAGCATCTCTCATTAAATGATTACAATTTCTCCACGTTTTCTACAATAATCCCTTCTTTCCACACAGAGGAATCTAGGTACTGAAAAAAACAGCAAGGGAACCAGGAGTAAACTTCATATACTTAAAAAGTTACTTGAAGGCTTCCCTGGTGGCGCAGTGGTTGAGTCCGCCTGCCGATGCAGGGGACACGGGTTCGTGCCCTGGTCCGGGAAGATCCCACATGCCGCGGAGCGGCTGGGCCCGTAAGCCATGGCCGCTGAGCCTGTGCGTCCGGAGCCTGTGCTCCACAACGGGAGAGGCCACAACAAGTGAGAGGCCCGCGTACCGCAAAAAAAAAAAGTTACTTGAAATCAACTTATTTCCAATACCCTGAGTTATTTAAATATCATCTGCTCTATTCAAACGCCACAAAACTGAAAATGATAAGACTAAGATATAATGAAGGACTTTGACATTTTCATTCATATTTTTTATGATAGCAGGACCAATCCTTTTTCCTGGGCTTAGGAACGAGAGCAAGAAAAAAATACAACTCTTTTCTAAGTATGCTGGTAAAATCTTTGGGAAAATCAAAGTATCTTTTGGCTTTTGTGACTGCATTCAAGTTTCTATGAATTTACCATCCACTTTACTTTTTTTTTTTTTTTTTGGCTGTATTGGGTCTTTGTTGCTGCGCATGGGATTTCTCTAGTTGTGGCAAGCAGGGGCTACTCTTCGTTGCGGTGCACAGGCTTCTGATTGTGGTGGCTTCTCTTGTTTCAGAGCACAGGCTCTAGGAGCGCGGGCTTCAGTAGTTGCAGCACGTGGGCTCAGCAGTTGTGGCGCGTGGGCTTAGTTGTTCCGCGTCATGTGGGATCTTCCCAGATCAGGGATGGAACCTGTGTCCCCTGCACTGGCAGGTGGACTCTTAACCACTGCACCACCAGAGAAGTCCCTACCATCCACTTTAAACACATTCAGTGCTCAATATTTGGATTTTATGAGACAGCTCGTTATTTCCATTAACCAGAAGAAAATATATGGAGAAGTGTGGACTAAAGCACTATGACACCTTTATTCCCACCCATCTCCTTAAAGGGCATGTGAATAATCAAAGCTAACAGATTTTATGGTAATGCTTATGAGAGCAAAAAGGAGAGAAGCGTTATAGCACTTAGAACTCTTCTTACAAAACTGTAGAGAAAATAGAACTATGTGGAAAAGCACGAACTATAAAGCAAGCTCAACAGAAATGCCATAGCCCTGTACTGTTTACTGAGGACAACAACCTCTTGAGAATTTCAGGGCCCAATCTAACGCGACTTCAATAAACACCGGACCAACAAAAGATCAAAGTGAAGAAGTAAACTTAACGTTAGGAAAATTCTACATCATCAAGACTGGAAAACAACTGACTGGTTTGTCTTTTTGATTTACTTTCAGTCTGAAAAAGTCCTTCTAAAAAAAGTCAGGAAAAAGGTCCTTACCAAAGGTTAACTAAAGTAAGTCACTCACAATTGCGAGATTTGAAGTCCATACCACTCAAATTCAGGCAAAAATTCACAACACAGCGGGAAGGAGGGAAAAAAAACCCACCCTGTCTTAAAAAAAAAAGAGAGAGAAAGAAAACCACTTTGTTAATTCCACCCAGTTAACTGGTTGCCTCAATAGAAGAAAATAAAATTTTAGTCAGACCACATTGCTGATAGGGTTGTTTCTGAATGCCTGAATGCTAAGTGAGCCAGACGTACAGATTCATGTGTCAACAACACGTGACCAGTCCTGTACCCTACGTTTTTGTAACACTACTGATATAGAAAATAGATATTTCACACAAACATACCCTTTCATAGTTAATTTTACATTTTTAGATTCTTTTTCTATTTTCATTTGAAGGGGCAATCGTGGCATCGGACAATTCTAGAGATCTGTGGAGGGTATATTATTCTCTCTTTGAGGTAGTATAAGAGATCTTAGATCAAGAACGAGAAATAAAAAACCCGTTAACTCAAAGTAACCGCTCCACATCAAACTAAGGGATATTCTTCCACTTCACGGTTTCTCAATTCATAGGGAGAGAAAGGTGGTCGAGTTCAAATAAGTTAGCGATTTCACAGTCTAAAGTAAATACGTACAGAATTTTCCGTTTCAAAGGGCAGTTTCTGCTTTCTTTTTAAAATCATCAGTAGATCACAATGGGGCCTCAGTTAATCTAGACATCTCTTGGTTACTTCAAAAGTACCGGGAAAAAAATGCAAGGAAGGTCTTGCCCTCCTACTGCCCACCGTCTCGCGAAGACGCCGCGAGTCCTGAAGGGAAGCAGCTTCATTTTGGCAATGCGGGCGCCAGACGGGGCCAGGGCGCCGCCTGGGAGACCCGCGGCCGGAAACGCCCCCGCGAGTGGCAAGCCCCGCCGCCGCTGCCCCAAGCACCGGCCGGAGGCAGAGCCGCAGAGGGGCCGCCGCCGGGGGTGGAGGGAGGCGCCAGCCGCCCGCACCCCTCCCCCGCCCGCAGCGGAAGCGTCTCCGGTTTGAAAGATGCCGCCGCCGCCGCCGCCGCCGCCCCCCGCCCGCCGAGCCACAAAGGGCCGAGCCCCCTCCCGCCGCGGCCCTCCTCCCCTAATTCCTCCACAGGTCGTCCCCGGGTACCCCCGCCCGGCGCTGGCGACGCCTGCTCACCCGAGTCCCTCAGTCCCGAGGATTGGGATCCGATGCGGCCGGTGGCCACGAAGACACTGGGCCCCTCACGCGCGGCGGCGGGGGCGTGGCCCTGCTGCCGCGGCTAGGGCCGGGGTCTCGCTTCTGCTTCCCTCCGAGGAAGGCTGGCGCCGCCGCCTCCCCTTCCTTCCGGTTTCCCCTCGCGCCCTCCCTCGGTCAGTCCGTCCTGAGCGGAAAGCAGCGTCCTCTCTGGGCGCAGCTGCACTCTCCACAAGGCCCGACCACCGCCAGACTCCTCCCACGGGAGCCGCGCAGCCTGCCCGCGCCGCCTCGTCAGCCCCGGGGCCGCGAAACGCCCGACTAGTCGCTCCCGCCCCGCCCCTGCGGCGCGCTCTCGCCCCCTTGGCGGGCCCCTTCTGAGGCCCGGGAACGCGCGGACAGCAGACGGTGGGCCAGCCTTCGCCAGGTTTCCCTTTCCGCTGCTCGCCCGCGTCTAGCGGCACAAACGTCAATTTTGCAGTTTCCCGGGTTCTTGAGACGCCCCCCCCACCCCGCCCGCCCTTACCCTCGCTTCCCCCCGCTTCCCCGCCCTTTTCCTTTGCCGGATCCCACCGGAAAGCCAAAACAATTGGGTCCGCGCAGGCGCGTGGAGGAAGAGCCGGAAGGGCGGGGAAGGCGCGAGGTGAAGGGGAAACGCTTTTGAAGGGGTTTTCTGGAGAAGGTCAGCGGAGATCTCGCGTAGGGCGCGTGCGCGGCGGAGGGGTCGCTCCCGAGACGCCCGGGCCTGGGGCGCCAGGGGGTTCGGGCGCTGAAGGCTTCAGGCCTAGCCCGGCGAAAAGGGAGGCGGGAGAAATTCAGTGCTAGGAAATGCGGACAGCAGGGCACCAGGTTTTATGCCGTAGAGTGATTTTTCCCTCTTGAAATATAGAAATTTGCAGGCTGAGTCGGGGAGTGGAAATGAGGGCTAGACAACGCCAGACCAGGGAAGAAAGGGAGATGTTGGGCGGCTGGCTGAGTGGGCTTTGTCTCCTCGACCCCTGCTCTCCAAAACACGCTCTGCACGTATCAAAGCACGCTCCGTTTTCTTGATCTCATCAAGAGAGGCTTCATGTCCTGGTCTCTAGGCCAAGGAAAAACTCGAAGCAGCACCTGAAAGAGCCCGCGGTTCTGGGGAAGCTCTGCACGGGAAGCCTTGAGCTAGTTTGTGCTGCGATGCAGCGGCTCCCCGCTCCCCGCAGTAAGTTCCAAAGGAGAGCCTTCCCCTTCACAAAGCGAAGCCTTTGTAGCAGCTGTAGGCTGTGGCCCACACTGGTGCGGTTAACTTGGTACGGCTTGCGAGCCTGCAGGAAGTCGTAGATTTACTCTTTCGTTTGATAGCAGTAATTCATAGATCGAAAATTGTCAGAAATGTCCATATAGGCTTCTTCACCCAACTTCGTAACTTCCTTTCTTGGCACAAGCCCAGTCTGGAGGATGTACGTGACCAGTTATAAACTAAATGCGTACACGTTACTTTAGAGCCTCTTTCTTTAGGCCAGATTAAATCAACTGAATACACACCAAGATGTGTATATCTGGGACTACTGATAAAGGATTTTACAGTAGAATCTAGAAACTAGATTAACTCAGCAAATCTTTATTTAGACTATCCAGGATGCCATCACGCTGCTTAGTCTGATTAAATGTTTACGTGTTTTGATATTTAACAACAAAGAAGCTATACAAAAGATTCAGTCATTTAACAAACACCTGAGCTCCTACTCTGGGCCAGACTGGATCCTGGAGATGCAAAGCCTAAACAAGAAGGCAGAAACAACAAAAAAAAGGAGTTTGTGTTTCCTCCTCTAGAGGACTGAGAGCCATTTAAGATTTTTAAGGAGAGTATCTTACAAGATTTTAGAAAAATAATTCTGAAGCATGGTGGATATTGGACTGGATGTGGGTATACTATCTAATTAGGGGGCTGTAAAAATAGTCCAGACAGGAGGTGGAGAGAGAGTCCAAACTAACGTAGTGGCAGCGAAGATAGTGAAGCAGAGATGGACTTGAAACTAGCTAGATATAATAAACAAGACTTGGTTACTAAGAGGATGAGGGAAAATAAGAAGTGAAGGATGACTGAGTTTTCCAGTTAGGGTGACTAGATAGTAATAGCAGTAACTATAGGAAGAGTAGCTAATAGTGAGGATGAAAGAGAGTACTAAAAAGGTGTTCATTTTTCCCTGGTGGCGCAGTGGTTGAGAGTCCGCCTGCCGATGCAGGGGATACGGGTTCGTGCCCCGGTCTGGGAGGATCCCATATGCCGCGGAGCGGCTGGGCCCGTGAGCCATGGCCGCTGAGCCTGCGCATCCGGAGCCTGTGCTCCGCAACGGGAGAGGCCACAACAGTGAGAGGCCCGCGTACGAGAAAAAATAAAAAATAAAATAAAATAAAAAAAAAAATAAAAAGGTGTTCATTTTAATAGCTGCACAGTTAGGAATGCATATGGCTGCGAATTAAAAAACATTATATTGCAATGGCTTAAAGAAGAGTCTCTTTAGTCACCTAAGTCTGCAGATAGTTGGTTATCGTTGGTTCAACAGCTCAAGAACAGGAGAGCCACAATTTCTGTGATTCTCTTGACATTTCTCACATGGTTGCAAGGTGGTTGCAGCAGTTTTACTCTTTACACCCCGTTGTTCAAGGCAGGAAGATAGGGAAAGGAGTGGCTTCAGCCACCTTTTTCTTTTTCTTTTTTTCCAGGAAAGTAAAAGCTTTCTCAGGATAATACTCCATACCCCCAACTCAGCTGACTCTCACATACATCTCATTTTCTAGAACTGTCTTTCGGCCAACTATAGCTGTGAGGACTTAGTTTTTCCAAGCTCTAGCAAAAGACTATTTGGGCCAGACAAATAGCAGCCTGCTACTTGGTTAATACTTAAAGCATCACTTTTTTTTTTTTTTTTTTTGGTACGCGGGCCTCTCACTGTTGTGGCCTCTCCCGTTGCGGAGCACAGGATCCGGACGCGCAGACTCAGCGGCCATGGCTCACGGGCCCAGCCGCTCCGCGGCATGTGGGATCTTCCCGGACCGGGGCACGAACCCGTGTCCCCTGCATCGGCAGGCGGACTCTCAACCACTGCGCCAGCAGGGAAGCCCAAGCATCACTTTTTAACATTTAAAACACTGTGGACTGGTAGCCTGGATTGAAGTTTCTAGAGTTTCAAAGAAGCCAGTCTTTTTGGTGTTTTAACTGGGAAAAGAACAGGCTGAAAATGTATCCTCACATATTTGTAATTGTTTACCATTCCTTCTCTCCTCAAAGTTGCCATCCCCTTAAAAATCCTCAGAGGGAACTGGAACAATCAGGAAGAAGCGCCTGCTGCAGTCAGAGGAGGCTGACTCCTTGCAGCTGCTGTGGTAGAACTATAGCGTGCTTGGCATTATGAGCATCAACACCACCTTGACTTCTTTACAGATTTCACCTCTTAGCTTGGAAGCAGAACAATCACAGCTAGTTTGAGAGTCCAGTTTAGGGAGATCATAAATCAGTATTTTCTAGCTATTATACTATTTCTTTTTACAATGTAAAGTAGCTCCCATGTGATCTATATCCAAAATTAGGCACATGACATTGTTTTAAGCATTCCTCTTTAGTTAATAAGGCATTTTCTTTAATTAAGTGCCAATGGCCATGAAACAGAATCCTTCTAAGACTGCATTTTAAACATTGTCATGATTCTAGAAAGAAAACAGAAATGATTTCCTGGGGAAATAAAGATGCAACTACACATTTTCTAAAGTTGAATCTTTGCTTAACCATTTCTGATGTTACACATCATAATCATTTAAGATATTAAGATAATCTAAAATATTCTTAATGTTAATTTTAACGTATTTAAAAACCTTGGATTTGGGGGAGGAAGTTACCAGGCCATCTGTGAGGGGGGACAGTGCACAATCCACAGTTGATTGAATCTGCAGGTGTGGAATTGCAGATAGGGAGGGCCCACTATAAAGTACATGGTCTTAGAGAAGGGTCAGTGCCCCTAACCCCCATGTTGCTCAAGGGTCAACTGTATACCCTCTCCATCTTGCTTCCCTGTATTATATACAGAGAAAATCTAGTTAAAATGGACATCATTATTACCAGGTAGCACAAGGGAGTTCTTTATGGTAACAGAACATTTCTGTATCTTGATTCTGGTATAATCATAAACATATATATGATAAAATTTAATAGAACTACATATAACACCTACCAAAAAATAAGTGCATATAAAAGGTGATGAAATCTGAGTAAGGCCTATGGTCTAATTACTTGCACTGTGCCAATGTCAGTCTCCTAGTTTTGATAATGTACTATAGTTATATAAGACGTTACCACTGTAGGAAGTTGGGTGATGGGTACACAAGGAATTCTCTGTACTATTTCTGCAAGTTCTGAGTCTATAATTATTTCAAGATAAGAAGTTTTAGAAAGTGGATATCATTTATTCAACAAAGATTTGCTTTAGTACCCTAGGATACAGAGATAAAAGACGCATAGAGGAATAGGAATGTTGGAGGAAAAGACCCAAGCAAATCAACAGTAGGATAAATTCTGTGAAAGCAATATGTACACTGGTGTTGTAAGAGTACATAAGAAAAACAAGAAGCTCAAGAAAGTTTTTTCAGAAAAAGTGGAGCAGGGTAAGCAGAAAAAGAAGGGGACCAGAAGAGGAACATAGCAGGGGTCAAGGATAGAGGTTTAAACAAACGAGCTGGTAGGTTTCACTATTAAGTTTTCATTGTACACAGTATTTTTAACTCACAGCCCTTCTGATGGTTATAATTAAATGTTTTTATAATGTAAGCTCCATGAATGCAGAAACCCCTTTCATATCTTGTTGACTCTTCAATGCCTTACACGGTGAGTGTCTAGGCACTCATAAATATTTGTTGGGTGAACAAGGTCATTAGCCATGACTGGAACATGGAGTATTTGTGGGGGAATGACAGGGTATCTGGAGAGGAAAGCAAGAGGTAGATACAGATCATGAAGCTGCTTATAGGTTAAGTTTGGACTCTATCTTAAAGTTAATGGGGACCTAGCAGTAGAATCAGTTTTGTGTTGTAAAAGACAGTATGAAGAGTAAGTAGTAGAGTAGAAGCAAAAAGTAGCAGTGTCCCAAAAAGTCAAAATGCAACCTGAGTAGTTTGTGTGTTAGCAGAGGAAAGCAAGCTAGGCTGTTAGTAACTGCAGGTCTCACTCAAGGGATAGTATGTCTACCAGCCTCTAAGTGTCTGAGGTCTTTGTTCTACACCAATAATAATAAAAACAAAACAAAATCTAACTCTTGGTCAGTACTTATTATGTGCCAGGCACCTTATATCAACTCATTTAATCCTTACAACAACTATATGAGTTTGCTGCTATTGTCTCCACTTTACAGTTGAAGTGACTAAGGCACAAGGAAGTAACTCACTCTAGATCACACCACTGATAAATTAGCAGAGCCAGGATTAAAATCTAGGCTGCCTGGCTCCAGTGTCTATGATTTTAACTACTCTGTTTTACTGCCTTCTTTTCTCCTAGCCAACTGCTTCCATGTATCACTTCAAATCTTAGGAACTACCATATTATCTCAGTAACATGGTTTAAATAGTATGAGCAGGAAGGAAAAGGAGGTGATTTTTCTTCTCCCTTCTCTTGGATTAACAGATAGGAAAAATATTTCCCAAATCTTCAGCAAAGTTCCTCTTATATTGGTATCTTCTTGCCCAGGATAATGAGATTCCTGTAGTTGGTTTTCAGACACTGATGGGGCTAGAGCGGGAAAAGACCCACTTTCTCTGAACACATTGCTTTTCTTTATCTGGACAAAATTGTGGTTCTCCCAGCAAGGAAGAAGTGGGTGAGACCACTAGTAAAACTGGCAACAATGCCTGCTACAAAGACAATCAATCCCTGAGACCAACATGGTAAATGAGAGTGTACTTCAGGAAGAGCACTGGACTGGGTTTTATCAACTTGCCATTCAGTAGCTACATCTTCCTGGCAAGTTATTTAACCTCTCTAAGCCTATATCCTCATATAATAAATGGGCATACTATACCTTAAGATTGTATAAGGATTCAAGACAATATAAGTAAAGTGCCTAGCACACAGTAGTCATTTAATAAATAACAGTAGGGCTTCCCTGGTGGTGCAGCAGTTAAGAATCCACCTGCCAATGCAGGGGACATGGGTTCGAGCCCTGGTCCGGGAAGATCCCACATGCCGCAGAGCAACTAAGCCTGTGCACCACAACTACTGAGTCTGCGCTCTAGAGCCCGTGAGCCGCAAGTACTGAGCCCACGTGCCACAACTACTGAGCCCGCGTACCACAATTACTGAGCCCATGTGCCACAACTACTGAAGCCCACACATCTAGAGCCTGTGCTCCACAACAAGAGGAGCCACTGTAATGAGAAGCCCGCGCACTGCAACAAAGAGTAGCCCTCGCTTGCCACAACTAGAGAAAGCCCATGTGCAGCAACAAAGACCCAACACAGCCAAAAATAAATAAATTAAATAAATAAGTAAATAACAGTAATTAAAATTATGTTCTTTTCCACATGTTAAACAGAGAATTACTATACTCTCCAGCAATTCCACTCCTAGGTATATACCCAAAAGAACTGAAAGCAGGGACTCAAGCATATATTTGTACACGCATGTACATAATAGGACAATAGCCAAAAGGCAGGAACAAATGTCCATCAACAGATATATGGAGGGGCTTCCCTGGTGGCACAGTGGCTGAGAGTCCGCCTGCCGATGCAGGGGACGTGGGTTCGTGCCCCAGTCGGGAAGATCCCACATGCAGCAGAGCGGCTGGGCCCGTGAGCCACGGCCGCTGAGCCTGTGCGTCTGGAGCCTGTGCTCTGCAACAGGAGAGGCCACAGCAGTGAGAGGCCCGCATACCGCAAAAAAAAATAAAAAAAATAAAAAAAAAATGGAGAAACAAAATGTGATATATACATTGGAATATTATTGCAATGGGAATATAATATTATTCAGCCTTTAAAAAGAAGAAAACTAACACATGCTACATCGTGGATAAACCTTGAAGACATTATGCTGAGCAAAATAAGCTAGGCATCAAAGGATAAACATTATATGATTCCACTTATATGAGGTACATAGAGTAGTCAAATTCATAGAGACAGAAAGGTAGAACGGTAGTTGTCAGGGGCTGGTGGGAGGGGAGAATGAGGAGTTCCTGTTTAGTGGATACAGAATTTCTGTTGGGGATGATGAAAAAGTTCTGAATACAGATAGTGGTGATGCTTGCACAACACTGTGAATGTACTTAATGCTACTGTATGATTAAAATGATAATTTTTCTGTATATTTTACCAAAAAAAGGTTAAAACAAAACAAAATAACAACAAGAAAACATTGGAAAGAGGCCTGGCTTTGTCACTTACTAGATCTGTGATCTAAAGCAAATTACCTGATCTACCCAAGCCTCAGTTTTCTCACCTATAGATTGGGAAAAATAATAATAGTACCTACTTCCTAGGTCTATTGTGATGTTAAAATGAGATAACTTTTGTCTTATGCTTAACTCGTCTTGGCTTCAAAAGTACTCTAATTCTAAAAATCATGAAAGTCCTTAGTACTTTATCTAGCAAAACTGCCACTGTCACAGTGGCAGAGAGAAAATGTGCATTTTTAATAGTTGGCTGGATTGTATGGTAGGAATATGTTTAGTTTTGTAAGAAACTGCCACACACTCTTCCAAAGCAGCTATACCATTTTCCATTCCCACCAGCAATGAGTGAGAGTTCCTATTGCTCTACATCCTCACCAGCCTTTGGTGTTATCAGTGTTCGGGATTTTGGCCATTCCAATAGGTGTGTAGTTGTATCTCGTTGTTTTAATTTGCATTTCCCTAGTGACATAATGATGTGGCGCATCTCTTCACATGTTTACTTGCCATCTGTATATCTTCTTTGGTGAGGTATCCGTTAAGGTCTGTGATCTCTTTTCAAATTGGGGTGTTGGTTTCCTTAGGGTTGAGCTTTAAGAGTTGTTTGTATATTTTGGATAACAGTCCTTTATCGGATATGCCTTTTGCCTTTTGCAAATATTTTCTCCCAGTCTGTGGCTTGTCTTTTCATTCACTTGACAGTATCTTTCCCAGAGTTTTTAATTTTTAACGAAGTCCAGTTTATCAATTCTTTCTTACATGGATTATGCCACTGGAATTGTCACTAAAAAGTCATCACCATACCCACAGTCATTGTGGTTTTCTCTTCTGTTATCCTCTAGGAGTTTTATAATTTTGCATCATTTTACATTTAGATCTATGATCCATTCTGAGTTAAATTTTTGTGAAGGGTGTAAGGTCTGTGTATAGATACTTTTTTTTTTTTTTGCATGTGGATGTCCCATAGTTCCAGCATCATTTGTTGAAAATACTATCTTTGCTCCACTGTATTGCCTTTGCTCCTTTGTCAAACATCAGCTGACTATGTTTATGTTGGTCTATTTGTGGGCTCTCTATTAGATTACATTGATTGTTTTGTCTATTCTTTTGTCACTACCACATTGTCTTTATTACCGTAGCTTTACGGTAAATCTTGAAGTTGGGTAGTGTCAGTCCTCTAACTTTGTTGTTCTCCTTCAATACTGAGTCAACTGTTCTAAGTCTGCCTCTCCATATAGGCTGTAGAATCAGTTTCTAGATAGCCATGAAATAACTTACTGGGATTTTGATTGGGATCGCACTGGATCTAGAGATCAAGTTTGGGAGAACTGACATCTTGAAAAGATTGAGTCTTCCTATCCATGAACATAGAACATCTCTCCATTAACTTAGTTCTTTGATATCTTTCATCAGTTTTGTAGTTTTTCTCATAGATCTTATACATATTTTGTAAGATTTATACTTAAATATGTCATTCTTAGAGGGTGCTTGTGTGTCTTTTATTTCAAATTGAAAATTTTCATTGCTGGTAAATGTGAAAGTGATTGATTCTTGAATAATAACCTTGTATCTTGCAACCTTGCTATAACTGCGTATTAGTTCCATGAGTTTTCTTACCCATTCTTTTGGATTTTCTACATGGAAGACCATGTATTCTGCAGACAAAGACAGTTTTATTTCTTTTTTCCCAATTAGTATACCTTTATTATCATTTTCTTATTTTATTGCATTAGCTAGGACTTCCAGTATGATGTTGAAAAACAGTGCTACTTGCCTTGTAGCAGATATTAGTGGGAAGCCTTCAAGTTTCTCACCATTAAATATAATGTTACACATGAACTTGAGAAGAATGTATATTCTGCTATTGTTGAATAAAGTAGTCTATAGATGTCCATTTTATCCAGGGGATTGATGGTGTTGTTGAGTTCATCTATGTCCTTACTGATTTTCTGTCTGCTGGATTTGCTCATTTCTGATAGAGGGGTACTGAAGTCCCCAATTACAATAGTGGATTCATCTATTTCTCCTTGCAGTTCTATCAGTTTTTGCCTCACTTAGTTTGACACTTTGTTGTTAGGCACATACATGTTAAGGATTATTATGTCTTCTTTGAAAACTGACATTTTTATCATTATGACATATCCCTCTTTATTTCCTGATCACTTTCCTTGCTCTGAAATCTTCTCTGTCTGAAATAAATATGACTACTCCCACTTTCTTTCTTTTTTTAAAATAAATTTATTTATTTATTTATTGGCTGTGTTGGGTCTTCATTGCTGCATGTGGGCTTTCTCTAGTTGTGGTGAGCAGGGGCTACTCTTCATCACGGTGTGTGGGCTTCTCATTGCGGTGGCTTCTCTTGTTGTGGAGCATGGGCTCTAGGCACGTGGGCTTCAGTAGTTGTGGTGTGCGGGCTCAGTAGTTGTGGCTCGTGGGCTCTAGAGCTCAGGCTCAGTAGTTGTGGCACACAGGCTTAGCTGCTCCACAGCATGTGCGATCTTCCTGGACCAGGGCTCAAACCTGTGTCCCCTGCATTGGCAGGCAAATTCTTTTTTTGTTTTGTTTTAATTATTTATTTATTTATTTTTGGCCACATTGGGTCTTCATTGCTTGTGCGGGCTTTCTTTAGTTGTGTCAAGTGGGGGCTACTCTTTGTTGCGGTGCACAGGCTTCTCATCACAGCGGCTTCTCTTGTTGCAGAGCACAGGCTCTAGGCGTGCGGGTTTCAGTAGTTGTGGCACATGGGCTTAGTAGTTGTGACATGTGGGCTCTAGAGCACAGGCTCAGTAGTTGTGGTGCACGGGCTTAGTTGCTCCACAGCATGTGGGAGCCTCCCGGACCAGGGCTTGAACCTGTGTCCCCTGCGTTGGCAGGCAGATTCTTAACCACTGCGCCACCAGGGGAGCCCTGGCAGGCGGATTCTTAACCAATGCACCACCAGGAAAGTCCCCTCCCATTTTCTTTTGATTAGTGCTAGTATGGTACATCTTTCTCCATCCATTTAGTTTTAGTCCCCGTGTGTCTTAATATTTAAAGTCAATTTCTTGTTGAATCTTATTTTTTTATTCATTATGTCAATCTGCATCTTTTATTTGGTGCATTGAGATCACTGACATCCAAACTGATTACCCATATAGTTGAATTAATATCTACCATATACATTACTGTTTTCTACTTCTTGCCCTTGTTCTTTGTCCCCAATTTTGTCTTCCACTCTTTTCTGCCTCTTGTGGTTCTTACTGACCATATTATATGAGTCTGTTTTTTCTTAGCCTATCAGTTGTACTTCCGCTTTGCTCTTTGTAGTGGTTGCCCTAGAGATTGCTATATACATTTACAACAAATCCAAGTCCACTTTCAAATAACACTATACTGATTCCACCAATAGTATGAGTACCTTACTAATTCCTAATTCCTACTTCCTGACCTTTTTATCATTACTATCATTCATTTCAATTACAGGTAAGCATATATAAGCATATATATACACAAAAGCATACATAATTGAATACATTGTTGCTATTATTATTTTGAGTAAACTTTTTTTTTTTTTTGCGGTACGCGGGCCTCTCACCGCTGTGGCCTCTCCCGTTGCGGAGCACAAGCTCCAGACACGCAGGCCCAGCGGCCATGGCTCACAGGCCCAGCCCTCCGCGGCATGTGGGATCCTCCCGGACCGGGGCACGAACCCGTGTCCCCTGCATCGGCAGGTGGACTCTCAACCACTGCGCCACCAGGGAAGCCCTTTGAGTAAACTTTTATCTGTCAGATTGGGAATAAGAAAAATAAAGTTTTTATTTTACCTTCACATATTCCTTCTGTAATGATCTTTTCTTTATAGGTCAGATCTGAGTTTCTGAGCTATATCATTTTTCTTCTCTCTGAAGACTTCTTTTAACGTTTCTTGCAAGGCAGGTCCACTGGCAACAAATTTCCTCAATTTTTGTTTGTCTGAGAAAGTCTTTATTTCTCCTTCACATTTGAAGGATAATTTCACAGGGTACAGATTTCTAGGTTGGTGGATTGGTTTTTTTCTCTCAACATTTTAAATATTCATTCCATTGTCTTCTTGCTTGCATGGTTTCTAAGAAAAAGTTAGATATAATTCTTATCTTTGCTCATCTATAAGTAAAAGTGTTTTTCTCCTCTGACTTCTTTCAGGATTTTTTCCTTTAGCTTGCATTTTCTATAGTTAGAAAATGATATGCCTAGGTGTAGGCTTTTTTTTTTTTTTTTTTTTTTGTATTGATCATGCTTGGTGTTATCTGAGCTTCCTGGATCTGTGGTTTAGTGTCTGACATTAATTTGGGGGAAATTCTCAGGCATTATTGTTTCATATGTTGCTTCTGTTCTTTTCTCTTTCTTCTCCTCCTGGTATTCCCATTATGTTTATGTTTCACCTTTTATAGTTTTCCCAATTTTTAAGTATTTTGTTCTGCTTTTTTCAATTTTTGAAGTGTTTAATTCTATTATTACATGTCATATTCTCAAGCTCAGAGATTTTCTTCAGCTGTGTCCAGTCTACTAAAGAGTTCATCAAAGGCATTCTTCATTTTGTTAGTATTTTTGACCTCCAGCATTTCTCTTTGATTCTTTATTAGAATTTTCATCTCTCTGCTTACATTAGCCATCTGTTCTTGCATGCTGTCTACTTTATCTATTAGAGCCCTTAGAATATTAATCACAGTTGTTTCAAAATCCACGTCTAGTAATTCCAGCATCTTTGCCACATATGAGTCAGATTTTGACACCTCTTCTGTACCTTCAAACTGTGGTCTTTGCCCTTTAATATATCTTGTAATTTCTTTCTAGATAGCTGGACATAATGCACTGGGTAAAGTACATCATGGGTACTGGCTGAAGAACTGCTGTAAATTAGCTTTTAGCAATGTAGTGGTACGGTATGGGGTCAGGGCAAGAGTCCTATATTCCTACGATTATGTCTCAGTCTTTTAGTAAGCTTAAATCTCTGATTGTGAACTTCACACATGTCTCTCTGTCCCACCTCCCAACCCTTAGGTGGGACAGGACAGCTAGAGTGTGTGTAGTTGGGAACTTTCCTTCCCAGAAGTAGTTTAGGTTCTGATAAAACCCCAGAAGGGTAGGCTCCGAACAGTTTCTCCTGAGGGCAGACCTTGTTAAGAAGAAGAGAATGATCAGGCATATTTTAAAATGGTTCCTTTTCTGACACCCCTGCTGAAAGCCCTCTGGGATTATTCTCCAATATGTACCATAAGAAAACTGTAGAGCTCCAGGAGGTAAAACTCATAAAAGTGTGGGGGCTCCACCAATGACTGGGCTTACCTGGAGTTTTTATTTCTCCATAAGAAATAAAATTTCTTATTTTATGAGGCCAGGATATCTTGAAACCAAGAAAAGACAATATGAGAATTAAAAATTATAAAACAATTCCACTTATAGTCTTAGATTCCAAAATTCTAAATAAAATACCGGCAAATGGAATCCTGCAATGTATATTAAAATATATCAAGACCAAGTTGAGTGTATTCTAGGAATATAAGGATTGTTTAATGAGAGAAAAATTTAGTAAGGAATCTGCTTTATTAGCAAGATGAAGAAAGAGGAAAAAATATGATTATTTCAAAGATGCAGGAAACCACTTGCTAAAACTTAACATTCATTCAAAATTTTAAAACTTCTCAGCCAACGTGGAATAACAGACCCTACTAACTTGATAAAGAGTATCTTGAAAATAACCTACAATAATTCTTTATAGTGTATCATTAGAAATTAAGTACAGGACAATGCTATCTGCTATCAGTGTTTTAAATTGAATATTGTGCTGAAGGTCTTAGAAGATTAAGACAAATTAGAGAAATGAGAAGATATTCATTGAAAAGGAAGAAACAAAACTTCATTATTGGGACTTCCCTGGTGGCACAGTGGTTAAAAATCCACCTGCCAAGGCAGGGGACACAGGTTGGAGCCCTGGTCTGGGAAGATCCACGGAGCAACTAAGCTCATGTGCCACAACAACTGAGCCTGTGCTGTAGAACCCACGTGCCACAACTACTGAAGCCCGCGTGCCTAGAGCCCATGCTCTGCAACAAGAGAAGCCACCGCAATGAGAAGACTGCGCACCGCAGCAAACAATAGCCCCCACTCACTGCAACTAGAGAAAGCCCGCGCGCAGCAAAGAAGACCCAACGCAGCCAAAAAAATATATATATATATATTTTTAAAAACTTCATTATTTTTAGATGATTTGAGTGTTCACACAGAAAATCTAGTCAAATCCACAAAAAATTGAAACTAAAGAGTTCAGCAAAGTTGCTGGAATATAAAATCAATATGTAAATATCAATATTATTCCTATATACCACCAACACAGTTAGAAAATGTAGTTTAAATAAATCATTTTCAATATAACTCTAAAAGATATTTATAAAAGAAATTATAAATTAGAACCTTGTATTTAAGATTTATCCATGGAGACAGATGTGATTCTAGTTCATTCATTTAACTCCTATGTAGTTTCCCATAATTTATCTATACTACAACTTATTTATCCATTCTCTTGTTTCATGGATATTTAGGTGGTTCTCTTGTTTCATGGATATTTAGGTAGTTTTCATTTTTTAAAATATATATATTAAAAGCAATGCTATGGTAACAAACATTTTTAATAAACAGCTCCTTGTGTGTATACACAAGGTTTTTTCCCTAGGATATTTCGAGAGGTAGAATTTGCTGGTTCATGGGGTATGACACATTTTCAACTTTTTCAAATACTGTCAACTTGCTCTCCAAAGTGATTTTTACCAATTTACACTCTCAGGAGTAATGTATACATGTTCCTGTCACTCCACTTCCTCCTTAACCCTTAGTGTTGTCAGACTCATTTTTTCCCCAGTGTTAGTTGTGAATGGCATCTCATTGCAAATACCACAAGAATGAAGGCTCCTTAGGAATTACAATTTTGTTTTTCTTCCGTTTCCTTAGGGCTAAAATTGTGCTGGTACCATTATAGGGACTCAAATTTTGTGAATGGAATGAGTAAATGAAGGATCACTAGTGAGGGTGAAGGAGGTTTTTAGGTGTAGAAAGCAAGACTATCATTACATTTGTGTTTAAAATTTCTGAGATCAGCATGTCAATTGAGGGGGAAGTAGAAATTACTCTGTTTTAATGGGAGACGAAGACTGTCAAACTGTCAAAATAAGAGTGACAGTGACCACACAAACAGTAGAAAAGGCACTGGGTCTGGGAATTCAAAGACCTCACCCCACTCCCCTTCCAACTAGTAGGACTGCAACTTAATATATGTGGACAGATTATTTAACCTTCCTGAATCTCAGATATCCTCATCTTGAAATAGAGATGATAATAATAAAAACCATTTGGAATTCTGAGCAGAGAACACACAGTTTACTAGCTGGACCTTAATGTAAAAATAGCAACCACCATCTAACCTCAGACACCCCACCCAACACAAAATGCCTCAGTTGGCACAAAAACATCCTTACATCAGTGGTCTAGTTGGAATCTATGGACCAGGTAGTACCACTCTATGTTTCATTCTTGACATCTTCCAGCACTGCCTCAAATTCAAAGTTCCCAGTTAGCTGCCATTTCTGGGACGCTTTCATTCCAGTCCTTCTCCCTGATGACCTACCTACCAACTCTCCCACCCACTGCAACCTGGAAGCCCTGTCTGGCTAAGCACAAGCCACCATATGCCTCACCCTATTTACTGAATAGTCATTGAAACTTGTTCCCTCATGAAGGAGGTTCTTCATTCTCCCACTCTCCATGCACTCCAGGGCTGACATGGCCACTAGCATGTGGCAGATCCAAGTTTTCTGGGGACTGAAGATTATAAAATTTGGGGAACTCTCTTTAAGAAAAACATCACATTATGAATACAAACATCTTGTAATGTTTCTATCTCTCACCTTGCTGGTCACTCTGCCACATTTAATGAGGACATGGGAACCTCTAAATGACTACAATACGAAAGAGGTGAAATGAAGCAGGGTGCAGCGGGGCCTTCCCGGGTACAAAAGCCTTTCTGTGTCTGCCATTTCTCATTTGTAGAAAAAGATTTAAGTCTCCTAGATTTTCCCTGAATCCCAAAGAGCAGATTCAAACAGTTACTAACTGGGGAAGTGAGGGAATGCAGAAACAAAGGAAAAGCAAGCCCAACATAACCTTTTCCATGATTGTTAGCTTAAACTAATGCCTTGATTCATGACCCCAAACCGTCGAGATAATGTCCTGTGGCTTCAACCAGCTGGCCCCAAGCCGACTTAAAATTGATGACACCTGGAGGGTCAATTAAGAACTGAAGCTCCTGAACCATAATGAAGGCTTTAAGTACAGAATAAAATGCCTCAACCATTGCTTTTGCTCTCTCCTAGAAAGAAGTTAAGGGATCACAAGACCACGATTTACTAGTTTGCTTTGCAGGAACACATAGATCAGTCACAGTCACCAATGACACATCAAGTCACAGGAAGCCAGGGAGTCTGCAGTTGAGGTCTTATCAGGAAGCTGAAATCACAACGAACATTTACCTCTGCTGTCTTTCAAAACCTTGCACCCCAGCCAGCCAGCCAGCAAAATGGATTTGAGATGAGTCTAGGTCTCCCATCTTTTGGGTTGGTGCCTCTTCAACAAATACTGTAAAGCTTTCTTTGCTCCAAACTCCGATGTTTCAGTTTGTTTGCCCTCACTGTGTGTCTGGCACACAAACTTGAGTTCAGCAACAGAGGGGGTGACTCAAACAAAACCCCAGCCTCCCAGATCTTTTCCTTTCTCAGTGCAAATGACCTTCATGCCCACAGGACTTCAGCAAACCAATAGCCACCCCGTGGACCTTGTTACAACTCACAACTGCTCCAACTCTGGAAGCCGAAACTTCAGATTTCCATTCTCGGACCACGAACGCCCTCCTCTAGCTCTTTCATTCTCATGTATAAGACCTCCATTACTTTTTCTTAACTTGATCAGTTCCTCTCTGACATTACTTTCTCTTCTCTGACATTACTTTCTCTTTCTTCCACTAAGTAGGGTGAGGTGAGGTACCTAGGGAGCACAATTTATGGAGGCACTCAAACTCAGGGTCACACAAGTGCAGGGTATACATCATGTGCCATGATGTATTTAACTTCTCACCATTACACTGAACTTTCTTGAACCATTGACTTCTCTTCCCACAAGCCCTACAAAACCACAGTCTTTGATCCATCCAACCACTGTGTCTCTCCCAAGCAACTGAAAATGACTAGGCAAGTGACATAACACTTCAGATGAAGGCCAATACAAATTACTGAATCTCACCCCAGGTCAGCCCCCAACTCTACCAGCAGCTCTTTTTGCATGTCTGTAAATTACTGCTCTTTCCATTCCATGGGGAAATATGGCAGACATGCTTAGTACTATTCCTACCCCTCTTGACTGAAAATATAGTAATAACAAGGTCATCAGATGCTAATGCACTTAAATTCCTGCCTTCGGGATTTCATTTCCCTCCGACCTCAAGGACTTTCTTCTGTCCAAGGCCAAGCACTGTAACCAGCCTAGGCTACCCTCCCATTCTCAGAACATAGTCCTAACGGCCTTCTCTCTCCACTATCAGTAACGTTTTCCTCTCAGTCCATCCCAGGATAAATATACCTCAATCCCTTTCTTTCAAAAACAAAACGAAATCCACAATCCTCCTTACAACCCCACGACTCCCCTCCACTACTGTCCTATGACTTTCCTTCCACTCACACACAAACAGTACTCTGTACTTGCCAGCTTCCCCCTTCTAACTGCCCATCCATCACCCCACAGACTTCCAGTGCTTTCCTGTCCCACCACCTCCCCCGACCACTAGCGTCCTAATTGTCGAGGCCCCTGCCCCTGCGAGATGCTGCTCTACGCAGCATTAAGCATGCTTGTTCACCTCTCCTGTGTGAGTCTTCCTCCTCTCAGGTCTGTCCTCCGTCCACGTTGGCCTCCTTCCTCTCTGCTTCTCCTCGGTAGCCTCCTCTTCCTTAAGTGTCAGTAGCTTTAGGCCCAAGGAATGAGGAGACCAGGAGCTCAGAGGAGCAGCCTGACCCGACCTAACTCAACACACTCAGAGGAGGGGACAGTCGTGGAGAGCGAAGGGAACGGGAAGGGCTCTGTCCTCTAGAAGAGTCAAGGCCAGGGCGCCCACACACACAGGGATGTGCAGAAGGGAGGACTGGGGTTCACCCGGGAGCAGGGTGCACAGGGCCTCTCCCCTCCACCAAGTCTCAGCCCCGGCTTCTACCAGCGCCTTTGATCCGACCCACCTGGCCTACGAGCTCTCACAGGGCACATGCGCGGGAGGGAATGGGCTGGGGGCGGTGCCTGCGGAAGAGGCGGCACGTTGCCGTCTAGCCGCCCAGATAAAGGCTGGAGCGTCGGCCACCGGTAGCGCAGATTCACCCGGTTACAGAGGTCGGATTGGTGCGGGTCGTGTGCGCCACCGTAGAGGCTGCCAGTCGCAGACGTCGAGCTGGAGCAGGTTGGTGTCCCGAATGGGAGCGCAGGTTCTGCAGGGCGCGGGGGTGCAGGGTGTGGAGGTCGCGGGAACAGACTGGCCTGCGGGGAGTGGGGGGCGGTGGTAGGAGACGCGGAGCCGGGGCCCTGGACTCCCGGACTGAGGAAGGGTTCGGCCCGGGTGGAGGCTGGGGGGCAGGCTGGAGAGGCTGCGGACAAGGGCGGTGCAGCAGAGGCCTAGGCCGCGTCTCCCAGTGCAGCCGCGGGGCGCGGCCCCTGGCGTTTGGCGCCCGGCACTAGGTACCCCGCGCCTCCGAGGCCTCATCTCCCCACGGTGCTCCTGCCTGGGGAGCCAGACTTGCTCAGCACGACGCGGGGTTTCTTCCTTCACAGCACTTTACAGGGCAGAGTGCGGCTGTCCTAACTACAAACACCTGGGACGACTTTCTTCCTTCACAGCACTTTACAGGGCAGAGTGCGGCTGTCCTTTCCTAACTACAAACACCTGCTTTTCAGCCTGGGAAATGAACTCTTCAGGAAACAACGACAATTTTGAGGGCAGTAACTCCAGACCTTTCTTTTATGTGCACCCCGTGGCCCAGCAGCTTCACCTGGGTCCCTGGTACCAGAATCCTGTCTATAATCCATTCTCCATTCCTGGGGCAGGTAAGGAATCTGAATCCTCAAAGAGGTTCAGTGGGATTAGGGAGCCTCTCTGTGAGCCAAAGCCTGAAGGTTTCTAACACCTGTGTCCATTACCTCCCTTTCCTCACCCTGTGCTCACACCAAGGAGACTGGAGCAGCGCATGGGGCAGTGTTTGTTGTTCAGGTTAATGGGAAACATTCGAATTCTAGCTATATGCCAGTTACTCTGCTAAATGCTAGAAATAGGTTCTCTCATTGACCTCTACAGCCCATGAGCTAGGTATTGTTGCTCTCCTTGCTCCTCAAATGAGGGAACTGAGGCTCCCAGTCAGTGACTGGCCCAGGGTCACAGAGTAATCCAACCAAAGTCCCCTCATGTGTGAGACCGAGGTGCCTTAGTGCTCCTAGTCCCTGTACTGTTTTTGACAAGGCCTAAAGGTTCTCAAACCTATTATGGTGAAGTCAGAAAAGTACTCTGGAGGAAGAATGACAAGCAAGACTTGAAAATGTTTGGAAGGTAGATCTAGCATTTCATTCAGTACATGGGGGAAGGGGCTTTAGGCAGGCAGGAGGATCCGTGGGGTGATTCTCCCATCTCACCTCTCCAAGTAGGAAAGATAATGTTAAACTTGCTCTTCTGAGTATCCTGCTGGAGATAAAGCGTGTTGTAAATATTATGCAGCTTTTCCAAGTAGAAAACTAGGTGTGATAAGGAGAGCTGCTGAATTCATCACTGTTGCCAGCTGAATAGTAGTCTCTGTCTGAGCAACAGGGACCTGTGCCAGCGTATAGCCTGTGACCTACAATTCTTCACTGTGTCTCTACCTGCCAGATGTTGGACTAGCACCTCCACATGAGCCAGCTCCTTCAAGAAATCTTACCGTATATAAACTCTTGGCTCTGTTTCTCTGGAGATTCCCTAATTAGTACAGACATTGAAATGCTATTTTGAAATGGTGCAGAGAAAGGAATTGTGTGAGTACAGAGGGTAGAAAGTTCAGAGAGAAAGCAATTCATATTGTATCTTAAACATTCTTTGAATTAACAGGTTGAGATGCTATACCTCTGTGGTTTTTCCACACCATTCAGCTTAAGGTTTAAATTATTTATCCTTTAGAGTTGTGGTTTAGGGGAATTAAAGTGGATGGTGCTGGGAGTAGGAATAAAATTTGTATTTTTTTAATTGCAACATAATTCAGATTTTAGTGAAAAAAGGAATGTATAGAATTCCAAGAGTGAAGCCACTTCTGGTTGGCGAGATGGGGACTCAAAACACATAATCCATTTTTTAGTCTATTTCCCTCTATTTCTAGGTTTTGACTTTCTCTGTGTTGGCCTCACTGTCAGCCATTATTTCAAAGTGGCAAAGATGGTCACAGCATTTCCAGGCCTGTAATGATTCTATGGCTAGTGATCCAAGAGAAGAGCCCACTCTTCCAATAGTTTCAACAACAGTTCCAAACCTGACCCTCCATGGACTGGCTTTGAAGTTATCTGTCTCTGTAGTTAGATGAACTTCCTTCTGTGGCTTCTAACCTCTTAAGACAATGTTGAAACCCAAGCTGAGATTTCCTTTTCCTTCAATAAAGGAAAATATCCATATGCATATGGTTATACAAATATACTAGAGGTATCTTAGCCAGGTACTAGAGGCACACTGATACATTCCTCAACAGTGAAACTGGGTTCATAAGATCTACTGCACAATATTGGCTAAATTGCTTCATGAACACTGATTTGAATATGACTGTTCCTTCTTTTATATAGTTAGAAGTTTTACCTTAGCTTCATTTGTCAGTTGCACAAATCTGTCTTGCAAAGTCAAATGCCTTTCCCCAAAATATATTTGTTTGAGAGAAATATGTCTGGCATTACTGACACCACTGCAGTGGTTATCCCTAAAGAGTGGAAATGGGGGAAGATGTGTGTATGTGTGTGAATGAATAGGGCTGAATACATAGGCTTAGAAAGGATTTTAAATCCAAAGAACTTTTGTTCCCTCTTGTTCTGTAAGGCCTGATATTATTCTTTTTGCAACCATGACAAGCCTGAGTTATGCCTGGTATGTGCTTGGTCTCTTTTAAAAGGCTACAAAGTAGGGGGTGCTATTCTTAATATGCTGACCAACTGATGGCTTGGGAACCAACCAGTTGGAACAGATGCCTCCTCTAGTGCTGTTCTAGTGTGAAGAAGGGTTCTGGAGGCCCCACTGTTCTAGTCATTGCTCCTTCACTGGTTGACTCCTGTGGATGTCCAGGGAGGAACTGGGGGCCTTTACCAACTGACATAGAGAAAACTCAATATTTTAACCATTGGTGTGGCTGTACAGGTGTTCTGGCTGAATGTTGTGACTGGCCACAGGAGACAAAATGGCTATGCCTTTCTCTTTCTAGGTTTGAGAAATGGAAGTCTGTATTTTCCATATCCTGTGGTGCTCAATGAGTATCCCAGCTTCCTCATCCCTCAATCCCCGTTGCCCACTACTCTTAACCGAAGACCCATAGTCCCTGTGTTTTATAACACGGCACAATTCCAACAATATGGTGGCTGTGGGAAAAAAATGAAAACGAAACACACACAGACTGAACCTCAACAGGCTGAAAACATGAGAGAAAAACAAGACATGCACGCAGAAGGCGACAGCCATGACATAGGAAGGGTGACCAGTATCCCTGCTACTAATATTGACATTGAAACTGACAACATTCATCAAGAAACAGATGGGGCTTTGACTTCTGTTGCCCAGAAGAGGGAGCTACATAGCAAGAGCCCTTCTAATAACACTCTGTATAGAGATGCACCTCAAGGAATCTGTGTATCCGAGAAAGAGCAAAGGAGGCTAGTACAGGGCAAAGGATCCTCTATAATAAAATTCTGGAAATCATTGAAAGAAACTATGGGTTTGTATGATGTGGCTTATGGTAAAGCCATGCCAGAGAACACACTGCAGCACAATGGGATTTCACAGAGTTCCTGTGAAAGTAGAGGTGTGCTCTGTAATCCTCATGAGGGTGGAGCCTGCACTGCATATAAAGATGAACACAGAGCTGTCCAGTCAGAGCAGTGTCTTGATGTTGTAAGACATGAGATGTTTAAGTCAGGATCTATCATGGAGATGAACTTGGGTGAAGAAAAGAAGGGATATGCAGCTGTTTCCCAAAACTCACCACCTCCAGATGACAGAGATGAGATCCAGAATAGCCTGAACTCAAAATTGTACCAGTCTCCTGGAGATATCAACAAGCTTCATCAGGAAAGGCCACTCTGTGCCAGCATGGAAGCAGTTAAAGACCCGAGCCTACATTCAGAATCTCAGAAACTCCTTACTGTAGGGGAAAGTATGCCAGAGAACAGTAGCGGGAGCCATGGCTCCCCCGGGAATGTGGGTGGAGAGGAAGAGGTAGAGAGCAATAGCTACCCTGAGGGGGGTGTTCCATCCGCTACCTGGTTGGCCCAGTTCAACAAAGTAGGTCAGGCCACCCAATGCGATATGAGTTGGTGGTATGAGGTACAGTCTGAGAATTCCCCTGAGTCTTCACCAGGAAGTGGGAGAAAGGAAGCAGAGCAGCTGTCAGTGGGGAGCAGGAACCAGGATGAAGGTGAAGGTGACGGTGAGGTGGAGAACAGTAACTATGAGGGCCGTGCTCCTTTCCCTACCTGGTCGGCCCAGTGTACCAAAGTGGATGAGGGCATCCAGTGCGACATGAGTTGGTATGAAGCACAGGTAGAGAAATCCCCCCAGCAAATGCCCTCCAGAGATGAAGGGACCTCACCAGACTGCAAAACCAAGGGGTCATGGAAAAAGCCAGTCACAAATAGGCAATTAAGTGCAGACAAAGATGAAGTGATGGTGAATGATGAGACTGGGGAGGTGCATAAAGAGAACTTGAAAAGGTGTGCAGAGATTAGAGAGACTGTGAAGGGCAGGAAGCTGAAAGACCTGAGCAGCTTCTCAAATGTTAAGACAGCCTACTTGTTGAAGAAAAGCGCCGCCTTGACCATTGTGCTTCCTGAGGATTCAGAAGACTCCGAGTTGGAAGTTGAAGATGAATTGCATGAGGTAGAATGCCTCCTTGAAGAAGTGAGTCCGCAGGGCCCTCTGACATCTTCCAAAGGAAGGTCTTACCTGAAGGCTGGAAGGATCATCAGGACGCCACCTGCGTGCTCTGTCCCTCCCCACCTTACGGTCTGGCCCACGAGAAAGAAGTGCAGGTTATTACAAGCTGGTGAATGTGAGCACGTCGTCCCTGTGGTTTACCAGCTGAAACGACAGGATGGCTGTGAAAGCACTGGTGTCACCCTCCGAAGAAAACACACTATGCCCGAGCCAGAGGGACTGGAGTCCAGGAGAGCCTCTCACAAACCATTGGAATGTAAGTGACTAGTGGGTTCATCCTATCTGGTTGTCTGCGGTGGTTCCACACTGGGTCCTGGATGCAAAGGCAGCTGTGAATCAATAGCATTTCTCTGTTTTGAAAGTATGTTGTCACTTAAACTGTGCTGCTCACATTCATAGCATTTGCAAAGGGAATCCCAAGTTAGAATCCCTGCATTCTAGGAAACTGCAGTGTAATGTGAAACAAAGTTCTCTAGTAGAAGGTGATAGAGAGCTGGGTGGTAGTGGTAAGGAGAGTTGGGCTGAGACAGGAGGACGGCAGTCTAGCTGGATTGCTGAGAATGGGCAGTCCATGTGGAGGCAGAGAATTTCGACACAGTTTTAGGTTCTGTGGTTTGGAGACAAAAGAGGAGCAAGTTTGGAGTGGGAACGGAGACAGTAGCGTGAGCTCAAATGGGCAGCCAGGGCAGGACTCCTCTCGAGACCATCGTGCCAGAGATGGGAAGACTGGCAGAGGAATTGGGAAATAGGAGAATGGGGTAAAGTAGTAGTGTTTTTCTTCACTTATAGATTTTTATCCTGTAGGCAATAAGGGGCTAATCCAGATAGAGTAGAGAAATGAGACAAATGTGCTGTAGGAATTTCAACCAGCAGTATTCTATAGGAGAAATTAGAGTGGATGGAGAGTGCCTATATGGCTAAAAACCAGTTTGTTTGTTTTCATTTTATTTTTTGGCTCTGTGGCATGTGGGATCTTAGTTCCCCAACCAGGGATTGAACCCAGGCCCCCTGCATTGGAAGGTGGAATCTTAACCACTGGACCGCTGGGGAAGTGCCCCCAAACCAGTTTTATTCAACAAAAAGTGTTGTATTGGGTTGGCCAAAAAGTACCGTAACATCTTACAGAAACCGAACGAACTTTTTGGCAACCCAATAAATCAACAAAGTGGTGAGGGTCCTGACTCACATGGGAGTATGAGATAGAGACGTGTATTTATGAAAATGATTCTGTACTCTAGTAAATCTTTTTCCGCATGGACTAATTTGTATCTCTTCATAGTCATACTCTGCACGATCTGTATATAGTGCATCAAACTTAGAGGTGTGACCTTAAATTTAACTATTTTTAAAAAAAACAGGAGGTCAATAAAATTTAAACTGCTTAACAACTATGTATACAAAAAAAAGATACAGACGTGAGAGGACTAATGCAATTAAATCTTTAAGGGCTGGAGTTTGAACTTGAGTAGATCGAAAAAAAATGGTAACATCTATGGAAAAGAGTTAACTTGGGAAGAGTAGTTGTTTTGCTTTGCTGTGTGGGTTATGGTGGGAGGGGCATAAAATGGTGAGATTGAGGGACGGGACTAGCAGCCTCCCCACACCTGGTTGAAGCTTGAGTTTGGACCATCCTATGACTGGCGGGGGCACAGCTGACAGGAGTGGGGAGGGAGGGAGGGCCCAACGGAGAGCTTTGGGAGATGATTACCTCTGGGGTGGGGTGCAAAGAATGAAGCAAAGCAGGTAAGTGAAGAATGGGATGCATAAGAGCCCCAGAGAAGTTTAAATAAGTTCCAGTCTTAGTTCTAAAACCATTAGACTCAAGAAATACTTAAGTCTACCACTTCTACTTAAAGGTTGGGGTATTGTCACATCTTAACTCTTGGCTATTATGACTCCGATTGATGCTCGGTGATTTGGAAGGGGTTTTTAAAATAGGGTGACTTTACAATATGAGCAGAGTTTTTTGGCTTTGGTATGTTTAGTCCTTGCTTATAAAAGACGGCAAGAGGGCTTCCCTGGTGGCGCAGTGGTTGAGAATCCGCCTGCCGATGCAGGGGACACAGGTTCGTGCCCCGGTCCGGGAGGATCCCACGTGCCGCGGAGCGGCTGGGCCCGTGAGCCATGGCCGCTGAGCCTGCGTGTCCGGGGCCTGTGCTCCGCAGCGGGAGAGGCCACAGCAGTGAGAGGCCCGCGTACCGCAAAAAAAAAAAAAAAAAGACGGCGAGAGACTGTTCTGGACCACTGTGCTTAGAGACCCCTCATGCATAAGAAAGAAGCACTGTGTAAGCTCCATAATGAATGGGACCATTCCAGATGTGTGTGAGCCCTAGATCACGATGTCTAACATTGTAAAATGAATAAACTAAAACACCGGCAACTTTACCTTTAGCCTTCTCAAAGTCTTATCTGCTTCTGAATTCCCATGTCATTTCCCATCAGAGCGTGTATGAATCTTTTTCTGTTTTGGGTAATAACATTGGTTATAAATTTACTCCCTCTCCCCCTTCTTAATACTGTAGTTTAGTAGTTTTTAGCACTTTCTTCTTTGGCCACGTCTGAAAGTAAGTCTGGGGAATTCCCTGGTGGTCCAGTGGTTAGGACTCCTTGCTTTCACTGCCGAGGGCCAGGGTTTGATCCCTGATTGGGGAACTAAGATCCTGCAAGCCGCATGGTGCAGCTGGAAAAAAAAAAGTCTGACTGAGTCGTCCTGTGAAGAAGATAATGGGAACTTCAGTTTACTCCAGGTTACACAGTCAAGATTTTAATTTCCAGGCTGAAGTCTCTCTTCTATAAATTGTCTGTTATTATTTTTGCCAATGATATTTTTTGCTGCCAAGAATCACAGAATGATATAGAATAGTATCATAAAAACAGGTCAATTTCTTGAAAGATGTGTTTCTGATTTATTTTTTCCTTTTGGTTTTTAAGCAATTTGGATTATTTAATGTATGAATCACTTCTTCCCTCAGGTAACTGTGAGAGATCAAAAACCAAGTTGCCCTACAAAGTAACAGAGATTCAAGGCAGATGCTATAAAGTTTAGGAAATACCCAGCAGCTCTAGAGGTTGGTATCTGTCCTGTGTCCAGTTTGTCTTATGATTTGCTTTTTGGACTTTATTTAGTTGGGGTTTCCTACTTGGTGCCTGGTCTGCCCTTCAAAGCTAACACTGCTTATGGGCAATGACAAATGGCAGAGTTCTACCCAGGTAACAGACATACCTTCTAAAGAAGGCCCTAGCTGACAAGATTAGAGCCAAAGCCTTTCAATTCTGTGGAATGTTATTTTTAAGCTGGCTTTCACACTTAACTCCTGATCTGTTAATGGTAGTATGTAGTGGGTTAAAATGGGATTTTGTAAGTGATCCTGGCAGTTTCACTCTTAGTGTCCCAGCTTAGAGCTGGGTACTGGAAGCTTAGCATCTCCCTTAAGGGGCAGTAGCTTGACAGGCTTCCCTACACAGAGTCTTGGCATTGGGTAACCCTACCTCACCTCAACCCCTGGTCCTGGAGCAGTGGCTTGATGGCCCCTTAAAGGCCATTTCTGCCCTGCAGTGGTCATAAAGGGAAGACTGATAACTAAGCTCGGGCAAAATGTCAAGACCTTTGGCTTTATCCTAAAAATGGAAACTAAAGATATTGGTAATGATTCTCTGTATAACATCTTGAGTCTGTTACACACCAATTTAAGGAAATGTATTCCATTATTATTTCATAGGAAATAAATTGCTGAGTTCCAGTGTCAAGGAAGAGCTAAATACTGCATCATATGATATCTCTCTTGACTGAACTATTAAAGCATTGTATCAAAAAACAAGAAAATGTGACATTGTAAAGCCTTTGGAAATATAAGTTGTAAAACAGCAAATAAACTGAATTGCAAAAGTGTGTGATTCTTAAGCATTTTCTTCTCCTCTCATAATGGCCACATCACTCATGACAGCACTAGCTGTCATGAATAGTTTTGTCTTGTAATCTCCAATGACCTTTAGATAAGGAGAAAAGGATGGTGGATTTAAGGACAAAATAAAAAGATTAAGCATTCCCCACAAAGAGGAACCATCTTGACGACAGAAAGGATGCCAACTCATTGTTTATAAATGGAGGCCAGGAACATAGTAGCCCCACTGATGGGTATTTCCAGTAGTGGCCTGTAGAATCATATGTTTTATGCGTTCAACTAGTGTAGACTCCTTAGGAATAAAGGAAGCTTTAGGAAATAAAAGATCTTTATACTAAGAACCTAGGACCTAGGTGGTCAATTTGTAGAACCAATCTCCCAATAAATGGTGCAGGTTAGGTCTGTGACTATGTGCTAAAAAGATTTTTATGTGATTGGAGGCTCTCCCACGGTTATTTGAAAGAACAGAGTGTATGTGACAGGATGGGGGTGCCTCCAAGAAAGGCTTTCTGGGTGATAGTATGGACAGTATTTTGATACATATCAATGTGTCCACTCAGTGCTGCTTCTAAGTAACCCTGTGATGAAAATGTCCTACACAAAAATGTCCTTTAACTCCCTGTATTAACCAAGTATCCCTCAAAATGGATTAAGGAGATGGTAAAAAGTGATTAAGCGCTACATTTTTTCAGATGAGAAGCAAAAGATGATAGTGTTTCCAAGGCTGGTCTTATGAGACCTATGACTTTATCTAACCCCTACTTAAAGATTTTGTTTAGATACTCCAGGAAAACACCTCTCACTCCTATCCCCACCCAAGGCTGGATTATGTGACACCCCTATGTGTTCTAGTAGCACCTGTGTCTTAACTTTCATAGCCCATTTCATGACATGACAGATGAGACTTGTGACATTCTTACCCTCATCAAAGGAGACCATGTATTCTTTCCTTAGGGCCATGGATTAGTGTAGCCAATGCAGTATCCCCATGGAAGAGTATAGATCCTGGGACATCATATATATTCAGGTATTTGTGAATGAATGGCTTAGTGTTAATTAGATTAACAAATTGGGCCTTGTGGGTTGGACCCTAGAAGGTGGGGAAACTGATAATGCCAGTATATGGAAGAGGAAGCACAAAGACAGAAGAGAGTACCAATGAACATCTTCCTGTTCCGTAATCCTTCCCAAAGTCTCGCCTTTATCCTAGAGGGGAGATGAAAAGCCAAGTATAAATTTGGAAAATGGAGTCTAAAATGAATGATAATTCCTGACCACACCTACCCTTCTTCTTCCCTGCCATCTTACCTCTGTGGCAGGTTGAGTTCCTTAGGACCAGACTCTGAGATGGAGATCTGGGTGCAAGAAGTTTAATGGGGAGTGCTTTAGGGAATAACATCTCTGAGGGGACAAAGAAAGCATGATTAAGCAGGAGTTTGGGTGTGATGCAGGCACAACAAAGGCCTTGGCCAATCCCACTGAGAGCTCATGAGCTGTAATGACCCTGCAGAATTGTCCCAGTTGGGGCAAGAGGCTACATCTTACACCCCTGCATAGACCAGTCACTGTGATGCAGGATGCCCCTGGAAATGAGGCATGGCCTTGGATAGGGTAGCTCTCTTCAAGAAAGAACAACCAATCCCTGGAAAGTGGAGGTCATTTGCAACTGTTAACTGAAGTCAGCTGTTAACCAGCAGTTGGGAGAATAAATACTTCAGTCCTGAAGTCAGGCATAGGGGTTAGGAGGCAAATACAAGTGGCACAATACAGCATCCACTACAACTTCCAAATCATGCTCCAAATGGAAAATGTAACTATACTTTTAATAAATTCCCATTGAACACCACCATGCATGACACATTGTGTTAGAAGGTGAGGCTACAACATGAAACAAGATGGTCTCTGCCCTCACGAATTTTCCAGATGTGGGCAGGAACTAATTATCACAAACGTAGTGGCTTAAAGCAATATCCATCGACTTCCGACTTCCGATCTCTGGTCTGGCATGTAAAGAGATTAGAAGTCTTCACTCTGTCCTAACAAGTAAAAAGCCAAACAAACTAATCATCAAATCTTCTTAAATCTATCAGAGAATTGAGGTCACAGGGCAAACCGTTGACCCAAAAATTGGAGAGATGGGCAGATACAGAGTCAAAACTTACTAGAGCAGAAACCTCTCTGGGAACCACTGCCATACTTTGCTACCTGCCAGAAAAAAAAAACTCTGGTTTTAAAATTTTCATGTGAGGGCATCCCTGGTGGCGCAGTGGTTAAGAATCTGCCTGCCAATGCAGGGGACACAGGTTCGAGTCCTTGTCCAGGAAGATCCCAAGTGCCGCGGAGCAACTAAGCCCGTGTGCCACAACTACTGAGCCTGAGCTCTAGAGCCTGCAAGCCACAACTGAGCCCACATGCCACAACTACTGAAGCCCGCACGCCTAGAGCCTGTGCTCCACAACAAGAGAAGCCAGGGCACCGCAACTAAGAGTAGCCCCCGCTCGCCACAACTAGAGAAAGCCCACACACAGCAACAAAGACCCAACGCAGCCAAAAATAAATAAAAATAAAACAAATAAATTAGAAAAATCTCATGTGATTTGGTTCAGATCACCCAAACAGTCACCCTTAAAAGGCCAAACTATCTTTTAACATAATCTAATCATGGGAGTAAAATCCCTTAAAGTAACAGTTCTATAGGTTTGGGTAGGAAACCTTGGGGCGGCTGTTTTACAATTTTGCCTACCACAACCACGATGGCAGGCTGATAAGATACCTTGGTAAAGGGAGGTCTGGTGGCTTCTTTTGACTTCCTTAATAGTAGAGAGTACTGAGTTTGAGGAAAGAGGTTTCAGGATGAAGGAATTTGACTGACAGCTTTATGGGCTCAGCAGTCTGGGAATCAGAACAGAGGAGGAGGAGTTTGGTTTGAGGTTCTTTTGGGTAAGCTGGGCAGAAAAACCACAGGTCAAGGGAGATAACAGGCTTAACTGATGGACCACAGAATGTAGGCCGGAAATAGAAGACAGAGAAACCTGGAGTGAGGGAGAAGGGATGGGAATTAACTTGCAGGGGCTACAGTGGATGGAGAGATTCCCGTTAAAGCAGAAAGTGGAGAAAGGCTTTAGTAAGAGGTTAAACATTTAAATCGGCGGTTCTTCAAATCTGGTCCCCAAACTGACAGCATCAGCATCATTTGGGAACTTGTTAGAAATGCAAATTCCACAGTCCATTCCAGAATTAGTGCAATAAATCAGAAATTCTGAAACTAGGAGTACGGCATGGGAATCTGTTTTAACAAGCACTCCAGGTCATTTTGATGCACCATAAGCTCAAGAATCATTGATATTACTCTTCCACATTATAATAGAATATGTTTATCATGAATGGGACTCTAGCAGGAGAAAGAAAATTCCTGGAAGGAGAATTTTCTGCTACATGCTGAGCTAGAAATGCCAAGGATAAGTGTAAGGCACTGCTTGAATTAACTGGACTTACGGTTTTCAGGAAGAGCAAGTCCTGGGCCATTCCAGCCAATTGTGTTATTGAGATAAACTTTCCAAGGCCAAGACTAGGAGCAGTTACTGAGGAGAATTGGGAAGGAGTCAGCCTGGCCCACATCCGTTATTCATTAAAGAGGGGGAATCCAATCCCTAGGGAAAAAAAGGCAGGAAGTGGGAACAGTGAGGTCCTGGGACCCTGAGTGATGAAAACAGCAAGAGACTCTAGTGGAGAGGGAAGGACACTTGCTCATGAGCAAAGTCTGGCTCCACTTTGGCTCAGCAAGAACAGATGCCCTCTCCTAGCTGCAGGCACCATCCCAACCTGCTGAGCTGCCTCAGCTGCAGCAGTCAAAGCCAGAAGTTCTCGTGTAGGCTGTGCTTAGCCAACAGGATGAGGATATATTTTGGGATGTGGGTAGCTGACCAGTACAGTAATTCCTATATCCTTATAAGTTTTCTGAATCAGTTATTCTGGGAATAATAATAATCATGGGACAATGGCAGTAAGTGCTAAGGAAGATAAAGACATGATTGTTCATTGTTATTATGGGATAGCCTTTCCCCCTAAAAAACTCAACCAAGCATAACAGGGATTTATGAACTCAAGACTTCTGTGTGCAGCAAAGACCAACATATTTTACACTGTTGATTTAAAAAATGAAAAAAACAGGGCTTCCCTGGTGCCGCAGTGGTTGAGAGTCCACCTGCCGATGCAGGGGACATGGGTTCGTGCCCCGGTCCGGGAAGATCCCACATGCCGCGGAGCGGCTGGGCCCGTGAGCCATGGCCGCTGAGCCTGCGCGTCCGGAGCCTGTGCTCCGCAAAGGGAGAGGCCACAGCAGTGAGAGGCCCGCGTACCCGAAAAAAAAAAAGAAAAAAACAATGCAGACAAATGTGTGTGGTGTGCTAGTATTTGTGTTAAAAAAAGAGAAAAAACATTTGCTTGTGATACACAAAACATTTCTGTATGACTTCACAAGAAACTGGTAAAATGGATAGCCATTGGGAAAGGGAACTCAGTAACTGGGGAAGAGAAGAGAAAAGTTTTTCATGATTAAATCTTATATACCTTTTATGTATATTTTTTGACCATACCTCGCGGCTTGTAGGATCTCAGTTCCCTGACCAGGGATTGAACCCGGGCCACGGAAGTGAAAGGGCCGAGTCCTAACCACTGGACAGCCAAGGAATTCCCCTTATATACCTTTTAAATTTGGACCATATATTATTATGATTCAAAAATAAATGATTTTTTAAAATAAATAAAGTAATGAGCTTTTATCCTCAGCGACAGAGGAAAGTCAAGCCTGAAATTTAAGGGCATTAAGTAGCCCCACCATGGAGGGTGGAAGCTGTGGCAGCACCTGGAAGAGCTTCCTCAGAGATTCCCTTAGTCTGGCCACCCTGCCAGAGGCATTTCTAAGGAATCAGGACCCACAGTGATCAGCAGGGAGGAGAACAATGAGAAAAGCTTTCCAGCCTGAAATCAGCCTCTGTCCAGAGCTAGCACCTGGCAAGATACAGTCACTCTCCTCGGGGTCATATCTTTACTGGAAGGTAGGTGAGAATTCACACCTGTGACACTAAATCTCCTCCTCTCTTGGTGTCTCCCTCTCCTATTCCTCTCTGATTCCACATTCCTCTGATCTTTGGCCACAGTGTTTGATTTTTGAGAAGAGAATGTTGAACAAGTCAAGCTCTTGTCATTCTGAGTCTGAACTCTCATTTGACTTGGAAGACTTATGCTTTCGTTTTTTCTTCTTTTTCTTTTCTTTCTTCTTTTTCTTATGCTTCTCTTTCTTCTTCTTTTTCTTGTGTTTCTCTTTACATTCTGAGGAACTGGAGCTGCTCCCATCTTCATCTGATGTTGAATCCTCCAGTAACTGTTTTAACTGTTGTATCCTAAACACATAAGATTAACCAAAGAAACATATTCAACATAACTTAAAAAAATTTTTTAGATAAAAATATAAGAGCAGTAGTGATGTCACAAATCATTGCCTCATTAAAGACAGTACTTATTTTTATTTTTGCATGTTTTCCCCATTCTTGCCTACATCCACACCTATTTTACATGACTGTAACCAGTGTACAAGCCATTTTGTATTCTCAAGTTCATACTAGGCAATCTACCTCCTCAACAATTATAATTCAATATCACCAATTTGAAAAAAAAAGAAAAAAACCTCGTTTTTTCACCCTATCTTTATTCACGTCTAAGAACAATTTTTAACAATAGCTCAGATCCTTAAAGACGTTGGACAAGATAAAGTAAACATATGAAAGAGAATCAATCATATAGCAGAACTAGATACCACAATGTGGGTTGCCAACATCAACTATCAGTGACATGAGTGGGCTGGGCAAAGCCCACTGCTTTTTAAAAATAAATTTTAATAACGGTTCTTTTTTAAATTAATTAATTAATTAATTTTTGGCTGCACGGGGTCTTTGTTGCTGCATGCAGGCTTTCTCTAGTTGCAGAGAGAGGGGCTACTCTTCGTTGCGGTGCACGGGCTTCTCACTGCGGTGGCTTCTCTTGTTGCGGAGCACGGGATCTAGGCGTGTGGGCTTCAGTAGTTGTGGTGCACAGACTTAGTTGCTCTGCGGCATGTGGGATCTTCCTGGACCAGGGATCGAACCCATGTCCCCTGCATCTTAACCACTGTGCCACCAGGGTCAAGTCCCAAAGCCCACTGCTTTAAGTTAACCCAAGTAGAACAGGCTGGCCTGCTCATTCCCCACATACTGGCCTCTTGAGGGATTACTCCTGCTCTCCTAACATTTCACAATTAAAATACCATATTTATTAAACCATTTCTCTAATATTGGAATGGTTGTTTCCAACTTTATATAATTTCGGACTTTAAGAGGATATTGTTATCATCAGGACAACCTCACCTTACATACTTTTCATGTCTTTTATTCTCTCGTATGATGTCATACATGGGATCTTCATGTGCCTTAAGGGTGAGAAAAGGTTAAGGTTGGGTTAGGCTTCATGAGTTGTTAGTTAATTAAACATTAAATCCCTGTTACTAAAAGCCAGTTATTCTTTTCCAGTTTGGTTGTTCAAACATTCTAATCCTTCCTAAGGGTCACCAGAACTGCAAACTCCCTGAAGCTGTGAAAATAATTTTCCAATTAGAAAAATACAGAAGGGAATTTCCCAGTGGTTAGGCCTCCAGGCTTTCATTGTGGAGGGCCTGGGTTCAATCCCTGATCAGGGAACTAGGATCCTGCAAGCCATGCAGAGTGGTCAAAAAAAGAGGGACTTCTCTGGTGGTCTGGTGGGTAAGACTCCACACTCCCAATTCAGGGGGCCCAGGTTCAATCCCTGGTCGGGGAACTAGATCCCACGTGCATGCCCCAACTAAGAGTCTGCATGCCACAACTAAAGATCCCGCATGCCGCAATGAAGGTCCCGTGTGCTGCAACTAAGACCCAGCGCAGCCAAAATAAATAAATAAATATTTTTTAAAAAGAGAAAAATAGTGGGAGGGAGGGAGACGCAAGAGGGCAGGGATATGGGAACAGATGTATATGTATGACTGATTCACTTTGTTATAAAGCAGAAACTAATAAAAAAAGAGAGAGAAAAATACAGTATATAATTTAAATATCCTTTATAAAGAATTAAACCATGGCAGAATCATGAAAAACTATTCAAGGAAGAAATATTGAGGCAATTCTCTTTGTTCTATGTGGATACACGACCAAGAAATAGTATTAAGAAAAACAATTATAAAATTATATATAACAATGAAACATTTATAGGTATGCAAAAATATATAAGTATCCCAAACAAAGTCTGGAAGTATACTGGAGGTATAGATAATTTTAAATGATTTGAATTACTTAAAAGTAAGAACATGTAAGGGAAATGTTATGGTATGTGAATTATCTCATTTTAAAAGAGAATAAATGTTTATTACAGAAATTTTAGGTATTATCAGAAAATTAAGTTTTTTAAAAAAAATCTACTACTTCACTACCCAGGGATAACAGTAATATTAACATTCGGTCTCTCTTTTTCTTTTTTTTTTTGGCTGCACCATGCAGCTTGTGGAATCTCAGTTCCCTGACCAGGGATTGAACCTGCACTCATGGAAATGAAAGCGCCAAGTCCTAACCACTGGACCACCAGGGAATTCCCTGGTCTCTCTTTTTATTTATTGGCCGCATTGGGTCTTTTTTTTTTTTTTAATTTATTTTTGGCTGCATCGGGTCTTTGTTGCTGCTTCCTCTAGTTGCGGCAAGCGGGGGCTACTCTTCACTGCGCTGCATGGGTTCTAGGCACTCGGGCTTCAGTAGTTGTGGCTCGCAGGCTCTAGAGCACAGGCTCAGCAGTTGTGGCGCACAGGCTTAGCTGCTCCATGGCATGTGGGATCTTCCTGGACCAGGGATTGAACCCGTGTCCCCTGCATTGGCAGGCGGATTCTTAACCACTGCACCACCAGGGAAGTCCTGCATTGGCTCTTAGTTGCGGCACATGAGATCTTCGTTGAGGCATGTGGGATTTTCAGTTGCGGCATGAAGGATCTCTCGTTGTGGTGCACGGGCTTCTCTCTAGTGGTGGTGTGCAGGTTTTTCTCTCTCTAGTTGAGGCGCGTGGGCTCAGTAGTTGCAGTGCGCAGGCTTAGTTGCCCTGCGGCATGTGGGATCTTAGCTTCCCAACCAGGGATCAAGCCCCCATCCCCTGCTTTGGAAGGCGGATTCTTTACCACTGGACCACCAGGGAAGTCCATGGTCTCTCTTTTTAGATTGTTATTCATAATTTATGAAAAATTATAATCATACCATTTATATATAAAACTCTATTACTTTTCACCTGTGTTTTCATAAACATTTTCCCATGATATTACACATTCTTCTAAAACACAATTCCTCATGGCTAATTTCTGTTACAGTAATTTATGTTGATATATTGGACTATTAAGGTGTTTCCTATTTTTCTTTAGCTCCCATTTTTCTAACCATATAAATAATAATGAAAGCTATCCTTATACATACATAAACAGTTGTGTATATATTAATGTTCTCTTACATCTTTAAGGTAAATTAAAGTGGGATTTCTGAGTCAAAATGAGTATGTTTAAAGTTTTTGAGATTTATCACTGAACTATGTTCTATAGTATCTGTAGAAATTGTCATTCCACCTAAAAGTAGAACGATTGATCCAAAATAAGTTATTTCAGATTATTAAAATGAAAACACAACATCTTAAAATGTCTTAAAAACTGGAGAATGGGGCTTCCCTGGTGGCGCAGTGGTTAAGAATCCACCTGCCAACGTCAAGAGACAAGGGTTCAATCCCCGGTCTGGGAAGATCCCACATGCCACCGAGCAACTAAGCCCACACACCACAATTACTGAGCCTGCACTCGAGAGCCCACGAGCTACAACTACTGAGGCTGCATGCTGCAACTACTGAAGCCCGTGTGCCTAGAGCCTGTGCTCTGCAACAAAGAGAAGCCACCGCAATAAGAAGCCTGCACACCACAACGAAGAGTAGCCCCCTGCTCACCGCAACCAGAGAAAGCCTGTGCACAGCAATGAAGACCCAACGCAGCCAAAAAATAAAATTAAAAAACAAAAAAAAACCTGGAGAATGTCTGTTGACTCCAGTTTGATATATGTTGATAACCTCAGTACATCCAGACAGCTACATATTTCACTTGACAGAAGCAGTTACTGAATGGAGAATTTACACCCCTGGGAAGTGACTCTGTTAAAATAAGGTGAGGAAATAATAATTTTACTGTCATGTAAAGAGCAAATATAATTTATATATACACTTCTAGCTTATAGTTTAAAGACATATAATCTTCAGGTAAAGCCTGGAAAACTAAAACCCTCATTTTAGTTATGAAACATGATTTTTTTATACAATAAGTTAAAAAAAAGTGATTGAATAAATAACAATGTCTGCTTCAGAAAAAGAATCACTATTCCCAAGGTATAAGCAAATGACACCTTAATAAGAAGTTTTTTGTTAAGAACTAATCTGTCACACAAATGTACATGCATGCCTCATTTTACTGCACTTCACTTTATTGCATTTGGCAGATACTACGTGTTTTACAAATTGAAGGTTTGTGGCAACTCTGTGTTGAGCAAGTATATCAGCATCATTTTTCCAACAGTATTTGCTCACACCATGTCACTGTGTCACATTTTGGTAATTCTCACAATATTTCAAACTTTTCATTATAATTACATTTGTTAGGGCAATCTGTGATCAGTGATCTTTGATGTTAGTACTACAACTCTCTGAAGGCTCAGATGATGGTTAGCATTTTTTAGCAAGAAAGTATTTTAAATTAAGTTATGTACTTTGTTTTTTTAGACAGAATGCTATTGCATATTTAACAGAATACAGTATAGAGTAAACATGACTTTTATATGTGTTGGGAAATTTAAAAATTCATGTCATTTACTATATTGTGATATTTGCCTTATTGAGGTTCTAGATATTGCTAGAACCAAACCTGCAACATCTCTGAGGTATGTCTGTAATTTAACACAAATGTAGTTAACACCAGATACTTTGGCCAAATGACTTCTGAGAATGTATTTTGTGTGAATTTGCAGTTCACTGTTAGTACCTAATCAACTGATATTCACTATCTCTGATAAATGTAAATTGATATGGTGGGGTTCTACTTACTACTTTGAACTGTTCTAACTTTTGGTTGCCTGTGATAAAAAAAGGGCATTCTTTGTCGCCTGTTCGGTGACCATATCGTTTACAGCGCCAACCTGAAAACAAAGAAAAGAGGAAATATTTCTGTAAGATAACACAGTTTCCTTTAATGAAGACAAAGGATCAGTAGATCATATTAAAGTTTTTCTTCATTAAACTCCAATTCTAAAAGCAAATGCAGGGCTTCCCTGGTGGCGCAGTGGTTGGGAGTCCGCCTGCTGATGCAGGGGGCGTGGGTTCGTGCCCCAGTCCAGGAGGATCCCGCGTGCCGTGGAGCGGCTGGGCCCGTGGGCCATGGCCGCTGGGCCTGCGCGTCCGGGGCCTGTGCTCCGTGGCAGGAGAGGCCACGGCAGTGAGAGGCCCGCGTACCGCAAAAAAAAAAAAAAGCAAATGCAATCAGTGAATGAACCATGTAAGATCCTAAAAAACAAAGGGAAACTATAGATCTTCCTTGAGTTATGATGGGGTTACATCCCAATAAACCCATCATAAGTTGAAAATACTATAAGTTGAAAATGCACTTAATACACCTAAACTACTGAACATCATAGCTTAGCCTAGCCTACCTTAAATGCACTCAGGACACCTACATTAGCCTACTAACACAAAAGCCTATTTTGTAATAAAGTGTTGAATTTCTCAAGTAATTTATTGAATACTGTACTGAAAGTGAAAAACAAAATGGTTGTATGGGGACATAATTTTGAGAGATGGATCTCAGGAAACCATTGAAAAACAATGAAGTTTGGGGGTTCTCTGTTGACTGCCTCTGAGCTGTCCCTGTCTTTATCTCTCCTAACATTTAAAGTTCAGGAAAGGAGGATAACACTCCTTCAAACCAATGTCTTTCTTTGTGTTCAAAACCCTCTTACCTTTAAAGGAAAGGTGATCCTTACTATTCAAAATGTGGTCCATGCACAAGCAAAATCAACAACACATGGGAGACTGGTAGAAATGCACAGTATTAGGCCTATCCCAGAAACACTGACATATACTTGGAGTTCAAAAGACTTATTGGTGATGTGTAGACATATTAAAGTTTGAGAACCACTGTTCTAGATAATACTACAATCACTAAAATCAATGAAAGTATGCATATGTATGTGTGTGTGTGTGTGTGTATAAATATATATATATATATATATATCTTGTTTGGAATGAGTCCAAGTTTTGTGGTGCCTGAGCTTAAATTATTTGGTGGGGGTGGGGATGGAGGGGGCTCTTTAGGAAAAACAAAAATCTTGCCTTGGCAAATTTTACAAAATCATATGACCATAATCAACACATCACTATGGTCCCTGCAGGTCTTTGAAAGACACAAGTGAAGGGCCCTGAAACTTAAGCTTCATTTACTTCTTGGTAAAACTGGATCTGGTCCCAACCCAAACTTTTATTTTCCAAGTCAATGCAAATAACTATAAAATACTAAGTGAAATGCAACTAATCACCTCATCAAACAGAGCAGTGGTTTTCAAACTTTAAAAAAAAGCCATAGACTTCTGGGTAAAGATGACAGACTAAACACATTCGTCTCCTTTCATTTCCTTCCTGAGATTCAATGAAAATGACAAGAGAATTCTTTTCAAAAGGAATAATCCAGTAAGTATCTCAAGAAGGGCCAAGTAACAACCTCCATAAATCTGTTCCTCCATAGAAGCATTGGAAATAGTTGCAAATTTTTCCAAATCAAGTTATCTGAAACCTTCAAAATTAACCAAAGGCTTGCCACAATCTAAAGAGTATTAATTAAAGAAACCCTACTGAGTCTTGGTAAGAACAGCAGGATTTCTGTCATTTTAACTGGGCTCACTCCCAACCCCTACTTCCACAACAGTCTTAAAAACAAGCAGCCCTGCAACCATGACAGGTGTGAAAAGCAGCAGTGTCACACCCACTGAAGAGGGAAGACTGGATTTTGAGCACCTCAAAAAGCCCTGACTTCAGAGCACAGAGCCACGCTGGCAGGGTACTGCTGCTATCTGACCAGTCATGTAGTTTGCTCTACAGAAAAAGCCCTACCCCAGGATATTTGTCAAAAATAGTCACTTGCAATTGTTTAACATCACAGATTATTATGGCTGTGATATCACTGGGTAAACAAGAGCCCAGCCAAAAGTTTAAAAGGAAGATCTGGGGAATGAGATGTCCATAGAGGGTTCTCAAAAATTCTGACATAGGGCTTCCCTGGTGGCGCAGTGGTTGAGAGTCCGCCTGCCGATGCAGGGGACACGGGTTCCTGCCCCGGTCCGGGAAGATCCCCGTGTGCCGTGGAGCGGCTGGGCCTGTGAGCCATGGCCTCTGAGCCTGCGTGTCCGGGGCCTGTGCTCCGCAACGGGAGAGGCCACGACAGTGAGAGGCCCGCGTACCGTAAAAAAAAAAAAAATTCTGACATAATTCCGGGAATCTAGAAGACTATACACATGTGTAAGGCTGTGTGCATGCATAGTAAAGGCCTGAGAAGGCCTTTTTTTTCACTTCTGACTCACTGTTAAGGCTCTGTGCAAGCAGGCACTAAAGGCTAAGGCAGACATGTAAACCAAACCACATGAGCATTTCAGGTTTGTCTTAACACACACATATAACCTCTTGGCAAAGGGAAGAAGGCTTCTTAGATCAATGCATTTAAGAAAATCTCTATCGTATTATTAGCTGACCCCTAAGCTAACAGAGGAGACTTCAGTGGCCATACACTACAGGGAATACAGACTTACAGAATTAGTTCAGGAAAGTCACTAAAAATACAAAAAGGAACAATAACAAAACCTGGGTAGAAGGGAGAATCTGATTTTCAGACCACCTTATATTATCTAAAATGGGCAGTTTTCACCAAAAAATTGCAAAACACACAAAGCAACAGCAAGTCCAGATACTGGACTTACTAGACAAAGACTTTAAATCAGCTATTATATAAGTTCAAAGAACTAAAGGAAGTTATGTCTAAAGAATTAAAGAAAAGTATGAAAGTGATGTCATAACAGATGGAGATTATTAATAAAGGGATACAAATTATAAAAATTAATAAAAAAGAAAGTCTGGAGTTGAAAAGCACAATAATCAAACTGAAAAATTAACTGGAAGGTCTTAACAGCAGATTTAAGATGGCAGAACAAAGAATAAGCAAACCTGAAGATAGGTAACAACTGAGATTATCCAGTCTGAGGAACAGAAAGAAAAAAGAATGAAGAAAACTGGCCAGAGTCTCAGAGACCTGTGGGATACCATCAAAATTCACAGCATATGCATAAAGAGAATCTCAGAAAGAAAGGAGTGCTAGAGAGTGTAGAATGTTTGAAAAAATAATGGCCAAAAACTTCCCCAATTTGATGAAAAACATTAATCTACAAATCCATGAAGCTCAATGAACTCCAAGTAGAATGAGTTCAAAGAGATCCATCATAGGTAAACTGTTAAAAAGCCAAAGATAACAAGAAAATTTTAAAAGCAATGAAAGAAAAACAACTCATCACATATAAGCAATCCTCAATGAGATTATCAGATGACTTCTTATCACAAACCATGGAGACCAGAAGGCAGTAGAATAACATATTCAAAGTGCTGAAAGAAAGACTATTAAGCAAGAATACTGCAGCCAGCAAAATTATCCTTCAGAAATAAAAGGGAACTTAAAGTTCAGATAAACAAAATCTGAAAATTTATTGCTAATGGACTTGCCCTAAAAAAATAACAAAGCTGATATGATGAAAGGATACTAGGCAGTTACTCAAATCCACATGAAATACACAGTACCAGTAAAGGTAACACAAACATAATTATAAAAGACAGTATAAATACATTTTTTGTAATTCTTTTATTCTATCTCATTTTAAAACAACTAATAGAGAAATAATTATAAAACAGTGATGATGAGCTTATAATATATAAAAATGTAATTTGTATGACAATATTACCACAAAGGAGGGGGAGAGAATGGAGCTGTATAGGAACAAAGTTTCTGTATTCTATTGAAATTACATTAGCATTTATCTGAATGAAAATCAAAAGGCAGGTATTGGCAGAATGGATAAAAAAATGTTTTCCAAGTACAACAGACAAACTTTAGATTCAAAGACAAAATTAAATTGAAAGAGGATGGAAAGAGATACAAATAAAGCAGCGTTTATAGGAAATTTATGGCTTTAAATACCAACATTAGAAAAGAATAAAGATCTCAAATAAATAATCTAAAGTTCAGTTTAAAAATCTAACTGAAAGAGAGCTGGAGTGGCTATACTAATATTAGAGAAAACAGACTCAAAGGCAAGAATTGTTACAAGAGACAAATATTGACATTTTATAATGATATAAGGGTCAATCCATCAAGAGGATATAACACTTGTAAACATATATGCACCTAACAACAAAGTTCCAAATAGATGCAACAAAAATGGACAGAACTGAAGGGAAAACTAGACAATGCAACAATAATAATTAGAGACTTCAAAATTCCACAATGGATAAAACAACTAGAGAGAATATCAACAATGAAATAGAAGACTTCAACAATACTATAAACCAACTAGATCTCACAGATATCTATAGAACACCTGACCACCCCAAAAGAGCAGAATACACATTCTTTTGAATCCCACATGGAACATTATCCAGAATAGAGCATAGGCTAGGCTATAAAGCAAGAATGAATAAATTTAAAAGGATTCAAACCGGAACTTCCCTGGTGGCGCAGTGGTTAAGACTCTGCGCTCCCAATTCAGGGGGCCCAGGTTCGATCCCTGGTCAGGGAACTAGATCTCACATGCATGCCACAACTAAGGAGCCTGCAAGCCACAAATAAGGAGTCCATGTGCCACAACTAAAGGAGCTGGTGAGCCACAACTAAGGAGCCCACCTGCCACAACTAACACAGCACAACCAAATAAGTAAATAAATACTTAAAAATAAAATAAGGATTCAAAACATACAAAGTATGTTTTCCAACCACAAAGAAGACAAATTAGAAAGCAATGATAGTAGGAAACTTTGGGAATCTACAAATATGTAGAAATTAAACAACACATTTCTAAACAATCCATGGGTCAAAGAAGAAATTTCAAGGAAAATTAGCAAGTATTTTGATTTGAATGAAAATTAAACATAACATATGAGATGCAGATAAAGCAGTGCTTAGAGGGAAATGTAGAGCTTTAAATGCCTATATTAGAAAATGAAGCTCTCAAATCAATAATCTCAGGTTCAATTAAAAAATCCAGAAAACAAAGAGCGACCCAAACCGAAGGCAAGCAGAAGGAGGAAATAATAATAATGAACTACTGGCATTACTGGTACGTGCTATGCCATAGATGAACCTCAAAAATATTATGCTTAAAGAAAAGAAGCTGGGGGCTTCATGAGGCAATGAAGATCCTGCATGTGGCAACGAAGATCCTGGGTGCTGCAACTAAGAGCTGGCACAGCCAAATAAATAAATAAATATTTTTTAAAAATACTAAATGCTAAATGAAGAGCAGACACCAGAAAATTGAATTCTAAGCCACCAGAGGGGAGAACGGAGAATCAGCTCAATTTCTATTTGTAGCACCTCCAAAGAGCTTAGGAATTGAGCTCTGAGCACCAGATACCTCTGAAAGTAAAGGTAAAGGAGGAGCTGAAATAAGGAGGATTGATGAAAAGTCCAAGGGCAACTCTTACTAGCCCTGGTGAAAGGAAGTTTATTGTCTGAAAAAGGTAAAGCATACATCTCTGGCAAAATGACATCAGATACATGTGAAGGCAAGGTGCCACAGTAAATATAGAAGATTACATGAACAAATAAAAAGTAAATGGCAAGATTTCCCAGCCTTCTTGCTCTAGTCAGATCCCACAACACTAGCAGCTGGGCCTTCACCCTCCATGGAGGAGCCTTCTTCTCTAGGAAAATATAACTCACCCCAAGAAGAAAAACCTACAGGTCCTGACCTCACAAGTTCCCAATTGACCGGACTAGAAAGATCACCCTCCAGAGAAACTCAGCAAGCCCCACTCACACACTTAGAGCTCCTAATCAACTTTTTATCTCCCAATGATGAGCAATAACTGTGGTTGCCAGTCTCAGAGATGGACCCCAAAATCCCTGACTTCTAAAAAGCATGCCCTCATGTATTCCCTGCCACCCTGAATAAGGCTAACTGTTGTAACCTAGGTATTGGAAAAAGGATGATGTGTGAATGGAGGCAAAGAGACTGCAAACTGCTATTTTAATTATGTGTGTGAAGAATCTTTGTACAAACAAATGTCTCTAAAGGCAGCCGTATTCCTTCTTCAAATGCCGTCTTACACTGGATGAAGGTGCTGCTGCTCTGGTGCGGTGGAGGGTGTGCACACAGAGCTCTACCTGTTCCAGACCCACCCTCTGTGGCCCAGAGCTCCTCTCAGGTTACCTGGATAAAACCTCAACACCTCTGATGAGGATGACTGACTGAGGCAAGACCCAAGGGACCACCCTCCAATGCATCCCTTGTCCCCCATGGCATTTCTACATGGAATATCCTTCCTGTTACAGGAATATTACTGTAGCGTATACTCCGCAGGCAGCTACAGCCCTGTGGAAGTCCACTGCCCTTACAGCCAGAAGCTCTGGAGTCAAAGCACTGCTCTGCCTCTTACCCCAGAACACTTAATAACATATGCAAGGCGGCTTCCTCATCTATAGCACAGAGATCATGCCCTGACTTTAGCAGGGCTGTGGGGAGAAGGAATTAAAAGAAGTGACCTTGTTTGTAAACAGTGGTCTATAACTTGCACGTATTGAGGGTGTTACTTGAAACCCTTCCACACTCACACTGCATGACTTTGACTTCTTTCCCCAGTGGCATCCAAAGTCCTTTGGTTGGTGCGTGGGCCAGAAATTCCCTGGCATGTTCATTGCCTGGGACATCTGGTATACAGTCTTCTGGCTTAGTCTCATCCTCCTGAAAAAGGAAACAGTGTGTAAGCTATGCGGCAAAAAAGCACCGGAACTCTCTCCCACCTGTTTGAGAACACAGCACTGCCTGGTTTTCTCACGGGCTGGAGATCCCGATGTCCTCATAAGTTACCCTCTGAAGAGCTACAAAGAAGGACAAATCATAACTGACAGAAAAAACGGAAGTCACTATACTAGAAGAGCTAGCTAGACCATGAAAACCAAGTAGCTGTTCTTAGAGAAGAGTTACAGTGTTTACATAGGATTGATCTGTGAGCTCCAAATTCTGATTCTAGATCACAAAAATGAGATTCTAAGATCACAAAAGGTTTTCTGCTAACTTAAAAGCTTTGTGGAATGAGGCAGAATATAGAGTTAAACAAGTGAGGTTTCCTGGAATAATAAGAACAATGTGTTAGAGTAAAATAGGTTATTAGACCTTGAAGGCCACTGTCATGTTTTATAATCTCACACATGCCGCATTTGTAAGATGTATTTTCATTACCAAATAACTGCACTATATAATTAAGGTGCTGTTTTTTTACCTTATGATTTTTTCAAGTTTCCACAAATATTAAATTTATAATGGAAGAATGTTTTCTAAAAATCTTTAAGTTGAAAGTTACCAAACAGAAAAGGTTACTTTGGCCTTAAGTCCTCTAAGTCTCGCTCCTGCAGAAAGACACTGACACTGTGGCCAGGGTGCTGGAGGAGGGACTCCTGCAACAGGTAGGGCTGGACTGGATGAGCTTCACGTCTCCTCAGAGTCCAGTGTTCTCTGAGCTGATGACATTCAAGAAATCAGCACCGGGGGCGTCAGAGAAGGAACATGGGGCAGGACAGCTTTGAGGAGATGCAGTCACAAGTGAGACAGAAAGAATGGGAGTGAGCGCTGAGGAACACTCGGGGGGCCTGCAGTGGTTTCTTAGGGGACAGACACAAGGCTGATTAAATTTCTGCAAAGGCACAGGCTGTGACAAAGCCCAAAGTGCATGAACCGACTGCCATCTTCAGGGAAGACACAGAACTATCATAAAAGGAGGTTCAAACCTTATGCAGCTGTTTTTCATAACAAGTGACTGAGTCTGAGCACTGAGTCAAATCTGTCTCAGAGGAAAACCGAAAGTACAAACTTCACACTGACCTTGATAAGTCCAGGAGGAGGTTTTTCGTAACTAGAAAGGAAGAAGACACCAGTCATGAACCATGTTCACAGGAATGTAACACACCTCAATCAGCAAAAGGCAATTGCAGACCAAAATGAAAAGGCTTTTTTTTAAAGAAAAAACTTAAAACTACATTATAACTAAAACAGTTAATAAAATATGTGCAGCAGTCAGAAGTCCCATATAAATAAACTGATGCTATACCACATCCTGTTCGATGTAGAACTTAAATTCACTGAAATCATAACTTGGTGTCTTGGCACAGCGATTTTATTTTTGGAAGAAGGGAAAGCAAGAGATTGCAGGGAAAATGTGAGGTAAGAAGAGCCTTGAGGGCCTCCCTGGTGGTGCAGGGGTTAAGAATCCGCCTGCCAAGGCATGAGAAACAGGTTTGAGCGCTGGTCCGGGAAGATTCCACATGCTGCGGAGCAACTAAGCCCGTGTGCCACAACTACTGAGCCCATGTGCCTAGAGCCTGTGCTCCGCAACAAGAGAAGCCACCGCAACAAGAAGCCAGCGCACCACAACGAAGAGTAGCCCCCGCTCACCGCAACTAGAGAAAGCCTGCGCACAGCAACAAAGACCCAACGCAGCCAAAAAAAAAAAAAAGTTATAACAATGTTAACACTGACATTGATTAGGAAAGTTATTATGATAGTGCTATGTTGGAAGGACGGAAACAAGAAAGGCAAGTAAGAGAACTAAATCTTTATCTACTATGACAAGAAGTTAACAGATGTCTAAAATTGTTGAGTCAACAAAAAGTAATAAGCATATAACTTAGAAATGTGCAGTTAAATCCAAGAAGTAAAAACTAAAAGAGTCTGCACATGGAAGGCTTGGCCTTCTTAGGAGGGAAGGGGGTGGAGGGTTGTGCAGGTTACTAGGTTACTCTGGGGGGTAAATGAGGAGTTGGGCAGCCCACCGCTATTTTTTGTAGCATTTTTAGTACTATTTGAGTTTTAAGCTATATACAAGTGTTACTCTGGTATGAATTAAACTTAATTAAAATCAAACAAAACCCTGAACTAGGAAAAGCAAATATGTCCATAGCCTAGGCAGTTTCAAATCTGTGAAACTGGAAAAATCCCACTGGTCTGAGAATCACACTCCTGAATTCTGCTCTAATTTTGTTGGCTAACCAGGTCAGTGGCTTAACCACTGAGCCTCCATTTTCTCATCTACAAAACGTTATCATCTTTCTCTTGTCTGTGAAAAAGCTCTGTGAGCTACAAAATAAACATACAGTATTAACCACCACCTGGCATCCTACAGTTAAAGATACAGAGGGCTGGCGGGGTTAAGCCCTGCCTGAGCCCAGAGTGTCTTGAATGCACCAGGGCTGTGGATGCCAGCAATGCCGCACCTGTATCCAAACCACAGCCCACTGAGGTGAAATTCAGCTCAAGAGACACACTGAAAAGAGCAGGCCAGGCTCCAAGGAAGCATGCATTTTGTATCAAAGCTCCCAGAAGGTTAATGAGGGCCTTTCCTTACACGACTGTCTCAGCAATCATGAGAAGGTAGGTAATGAGAAGTGCCTGAAACAGAAATAATTCAGATAACTCAGTGAACACCAAACTTAGAAAAGTCAGACTTCTAAAGCTGATTACAGAACGACAGAAACACAGAAAAGAACCGCAAGGGTCATTAATCCAACCTTCCACCTGATGTTTAAATCTCCTTTACAACCAACCCTTCTCTCAGGCGTTATCTGGACTCTCTCCAACCCCGGGTAGCTGGGGGAGTACAGTGCCTCCTAGGTCAGGCCACGCTGACCAGCAAGAATCTATGACTCTGGTCCTAATTCTTCTTGTTGAGCTGGAACTGGCCTCTTTGAAGCTTCCACCCTTAACCCTGGTAAAAAAAAATCCTGGGGACGAGAGAGAAGTCCACGCTCTCTTCTACCTGACAGCTCCTCCCGAAGAGTCAGGGACCAGGCCCTCACGCCACATTTATTCTTCCCTTCCTCACCGCGCACTCATGCTACGGGACTGGGGTTTTTCCTCCCTAGTTAACAGCACTAGATGAAAAGAATGGGGATTTTACCCAGTTCAGAGCGAGCCCCTTGAACTGAGAAACGGCAAAGGACCCAAGGGCGCAGCCGCACTTCTGTATTCAAATCCTGACCGACACCGACGTCGCCGCACGAGGAATAAAACCGTCGTTTCCGGGGGGGAAGCGCCCGCCCACCGCCGCCTCGCGCGTCCAGGACGACCCTGGGGATGGAGCCTCCCCGCTCTTCCTCCAGTGGCTGAGAGTCCAGCGTCCCGCAGCCCGGGATCAAAACCCGCACCCAGCTCGCTGGGGTCCGACGAGCCCACCTGCCCACTCGCAGGTCTCCAACCCGGGCGGGCCCCGCCGCGCGACCCCGGGCCCCGACCCCATTCCTCGCATTAGTCGGGGGCGGGCGTGACGGACTCACAAGGACTCCAGGTGCTTGAGCTGCTGCAGCTGCTGCGCGTCGTGCCGCCGCCGCCTCTGCTCCCGGCGTCGCTGCAGCTCCTGCTCCGGAGGCTCCCGCGGCCGCCGCGCGCCCCCGGTCCCCGAGTCGTCGCGCCCGAGCCGGGACGACATTGCGACCCCGCGCCGAGCCACGAAGACCGCACTTCCTCCGCGCCGCGCCCGCCCGGCTCCGCAGCGCCCCCTCTCGCCGCCGCTCCGCGGCCCGCCGGGCCGGGCCCAACGTCCCGGCTGAGGCCGCCAGTGCCCCGCCTCCCGACAGGCCGGCCCGACTGCCTCCGCAAGTCCGCGCTCTGAGCGCCCGAACCGTGCTGCGGAGTCAGCGGGTGCCGCAGGCTGGAGCGCGCCCCTGGCGGCAGCCAGGAGCCCCCGGCGCTGAGGATGCTGCGGAGGGAGCCAGAGCTTTCCCTTGGTTCTCTTGTATTCCCTCCTGAAGCCTTCAGGGATGTTAAGCTGTTCAGTTGCATAGAAGCCACCATGCTAAGAGGAAGCCCAAGCTAACAAATGGGGAGAGATCACGTGAAGAGGACCTGAGACAATAAAAAAAGGGATGTCAGGTCAGACCCCACTGCCTAACCCCACCCCACCCCTGGTCAGACGACTCCTTGACGCAAGCCAAAGCTAAATCTTAAGGGGCTCACGTCAACCAAGAATTGCTCCTGTCCGCCTGGGGAGGCTTTGTTGCTGGCCAAGTTATGTGCTTAAAGTAAAAGAAAAGAAGATGGAAGAAGGAAAAAAGAGAAAAGAAAAGACAACAAACATTATCTAACCACAACCAGTGACTTTATGGCATGCAAGCAAATAATCTGAAAACTTTAGTATATACTTATATGCAGAAAGCAATTGTGTTGGATTTTTCTCACTTGCAGTTGAAAGAAGTCAATTCAAAGTCAGTTTGTCTAACATAGTGATTTGCTCTCTCAGGAAGAAAACCCAGGGATTGATAATTCCATTTTAGCAAGTATTAGTCAAAATTCTTTTGAAAACAACAATGGACCAAAATCCAAATCAAACTGCTCTAAGGAAAAAAATTAAGTAATTTATGGGCTTACATATGTGAAATGTCGTGGGATGGAACTTCAGGAATGGCTGGATCTAGGTGCTGAAATGTTATAGTCAGCAATTTCAAAGCTTCACGTTCCTTTGTATTGCTTCATTCATTATAGTTTCTCCCATTGTGGGGGCAAAGATGGCCACTGGAATCCAAAGATGGCCAACAAATTAGCAGCCCCAGCTGGAAGAAACTTTCTCTTTCTCAGTTCCAATAAGAATTCCATGTATTATACTCATTGGCTTAGCAAGAGTCATGTACTGGTCATG